>NW_023494804.1:3184083-3626583 GCF_904425465.1 Colossoma macropomum
CTTCATGTCTTTCTTTTATCTCTCCCTCTCTCTCTCCCGCTCTCTCTTTCTTTCTTTGTCTTTTGTCTCTTTTCATTCTCTCTCACCCTTTTTCCTTTCCTCTGTCTTTTTATCTTTCTCTCTCTCCCTTTCTCTCACCATTTCACACTCTCCCTCTCTCCCTCCCCTTTTCTCTCACTGTGCATCTCTCTATCTTTTTCTCTTTTCATTTCTCTCTCCCTCTCTCTGTCTTTCTTTTCTTTGCGTCTCTCTCTTTGTCCCTCTCCCTCCTTTCTCTACCTGTCTTTCTCTCTTTATTCTCCTTTAATTTGTCTCCATCTTCCTCTTCCCTCTTTCCTTCTGTCTCTCTCTGTCTCTATCACTCTCTCATTCTCTTTTTTCTTTCCGTCTCTCTTTTCCCATCTCTGTCTCTTGTTCTTTTTTCCTTCCATCCCTCTTCCTTTTTTCACTTTCCAGCCCTTTACTTTCTCTTTCTTTTCTTTTCCATCTCTCTTTTCTCTGTCCTTTGTTCTCTTTACTCTTTCCATTCATCTCTCTCGTTTTCTTTCTCACTCCCATTTTCTCGCCTTTTTAGGTTTAGGTTAGCACGTTCCATATCAATCTAAGGAACCAAATATGGTTCTTCTCTTGTTACAAGCTTGACATCATAATAAAAGATGGTACACAGAACCCTTTTTAAAAGGGTTCTTTATAGAACCATCTACAACACATTCTCCATCAATCTGTAGAGCCAAAAAGGGATCTTCTATCTTTACGAGCTTGACATCATAATAAAAGAAGAACCTTTTTTATACTACAACCCCATTTCCAAAAAAGTTGGGATGCTGTGGAGAATGTAAACAAAATTAGAATACAATGATCTGCAAATCATGAAAACCATATTTTTAAAGGAAAATACTACAAAGACAACATATCAAATGTTGAAACTGAGCCTTTTTAGGTTCTCCAATATACAAAGCTGGTACTGGGTACTGTTTTGGATATCATATCTGACGAGGTTCCAAGCGAGCTGAGCCGAGACCTAAAGGTGTCGTAAAAACGCTGCAGGCTGCTGATTGACGGAGAGAAACACTACACACATATGCTTACATTAGCTAGCAGGTTAGCAAAGCCAGGGAACTTGTAGAGGAGAATTCCCACTCTGTAATGTCCGGGTTTCTCAGACGCTAGAGGGCGCTCCCAAGCAAGTCCAAAATGAATGGGTTGATATGGAGCATTTGAGCAAAATCATAGTTTATAAATGCTGAAACATTTTTAATGTAAAAGGATTCATTCCTGAACACAGAGCAGCATAAAACATTTTAACACTGCTGTTATATTTTTAAGAGCTTTTAAACTCGAGTTATAGGAGTTAAAACGGCGCATCATGTACGTTCATGACGTCAGTGAGCGTGAACAGCCAATAAGCTGCTCCGCTCGGCGACCAATCAGCACTCAGTAGCAGTAATGTTAGCATCCTGCTGCCCAAAACCCGTTTGCTGTAGAAAAAGGAAACATACAGGTGAGTTTTCTCTGCTTTTTTAGTGAAATCCATCCTTCTACTTTCTAAAACTGAAAGAAAGTTCTGGGCGAGTGATTAGAATCTATTTTAACTTTTCGTTTTTAGCTGTTTAGCTCCCTTTACTCCCATTAATCGAGGACTCACTCGTGGGCGCCCTCTGCTGATTTGCAGTCCTGTTTTTGATATAACGGGGGAAATAGGAAGAGGCCAGGCTCCTCATAAACCAGCTCTGGCGTAGCCTCTTGCGTCCTCTTTGAGCACCGGAATCGGCTCATATCAGCTTCTTCCGAACACAATTGCTTCACATAACGGCACTTTTATATGGCATCGCTATGACGACCAGCTACATTGAGGAGGCGCTATATCTGCAGTGGAAAATGAAGTAGCTGGTACCAAAAGCGAGTCGAGACGAGTCAAGCCGTACCACGCAGGGGAAAAGCGGCTTTATGACTTTTATGAGATTTATGAGTTTTTGGCTGTGATTATGAGTCAACCTTAAATAGGATTGGAATTAGGATCGGAATTTTGATGTAATTCCTCCGGCTCGACAGTAATGCTGGAATTCACTCAGGGCGCTTTTGCCCTCACCTGATTGGACGAGATTTTTATGTTAGAGCAGCCAGTCATTGTTAAGACTACACACATCGCACCATGTTCAACCAAGGTGATGATGCTTTATGGGACTGTGTGAAACTGTAGAACACTAGAACATGGTTCTTCAAGGGTTCTATTGTAAAGACAATGAACCATAAACAGTCAAAGAACATTTTGTATGCTTAAAAGGTTCTTTCTATGGTGAAATCGCTCTTCAGATTGTTGGAGAATGTCTATACACTTATATGGTTCTTCAAGGGTTCTTTAGTAAAGAAAATGGTTCTATAGAGAACCATCAATACGCAAAGAACCATTTGCATGATTAAAGGATTCTTTGCACCATGAAATGGTTCTTCATGTTAATGGGGAATGTGTTGTATATGAGTCTACATACTTAAAAAATATGGTTCTTACAATAAAAAGAACCCTTTTCTAAAATCTCCTATATAGAACCATCTATAGCATAATCCATATCAATCTGAAGAACCAAAAATCGTTCTTCTCGTGTTACAAGCTTGACATCATAAAAAAAGAAGAACGTATTTCGGTGCTACACAGAACCCTTTTCAAAAGGGTTCTTTATAAAACCAGCTACAGCACATTCTCCATCAATCTGTAGAACCAAAAAGGGTTCTTCTATCTTTACAAGCTTGACATCATAATAAAAGAAGAACCATTTTTGATGCTACATAGAACCCTTTAAAATGTTCTACATAGAACCATCTACACCAGATCAATCTGTAGAACCAAAGAGGGTTCTTTTTTGTTACAAGCTTGACATCACAATAAAAGAAGAACCTTTCTGGTGCTATATAGAACCCTTTTCAAAAAGGTTCTATATAGAACCATCTATAGCACATTCTCCATCAATCTGAAGAACCAAAAAGTGTTCTTCTATTGTTACAAGTTTGACATCATAATAAAAAAGAGCAATTTTGATACTACATAGAACCCTTTAAAAATGTTCTTTATAGAACCATCTATAGCACATTCTCCATCAATCTGAAGAACAAATGGTTCTTTGAATGTTCACGGTTCTATATAGAACCACTTTCTTTACTGAAGAACCCTTGAACCTTCTTCTTTAAGAATGCATATAGAACCTTTTCAAAAAGGGTTCTGTAAGCTTGTCCCACCTAGCAACAGTAGCTAGAACACATTTGTGGGTGGAGCCTGGACAGGACCAGTTCTGGTTCTCTCAGCCACCTGAACAGCATGTTTTCTTACTTGTAGAACCGAAAGGTACTAATAAAATCAGTAATGAGTGAATTAGTGACCGAAGGTTCTGAAGAAGCTGCTGATCTGAGGCGTCGCGGCTCTGAATGCTGTGAATTAGAAGCTGAGATGAAGCTGAAAATGAGGCTTTAAGTGGGTCTTCAGCAGCACTCGCTCCTCTCAGCCTGACGGAGCCGAGAACCCGCAGACAGCTTATCTGGGACAACTCGGTGAGTGTGAGTGTGTGTGTGTGTGTGTGTGTGTGTGTGTGTGTGTGTGTGTGTGTGTGTGTGTTGGATAGAGAAAAAAAGAAAGAAAGAGACAGAGAGAGTCTGCCCTGCGTTAGCTTCATGTGACAGAGCTGGATGTAAGTAGAGAGAGAGAGAGAGAGAGAGAGAGTGAAGGAGACCAAGAAAGAGAGAGAGAGAGAGAGAGAGAGAGAGGGAGACCAAGAAAGAGAGAGAGAAAGAGAAAAAGAAAGAGAGAGAGAACACGAGACAGAAGTGAGAAAAGGAGAAAGATGAGAAAGAGAGAGAGAGAATAAAGAAAAGGAGGGGGAGATAGAGTGAGAGGCAAAGAGAGATATGGGAAGGAAAGAGTAGGATGGAGAGAGGAGAAAAAAGAAAGAAAGAAAGAAGAAAGGAAGGGAGAGAAAGATGGGGAGGGAAGGAGAGAGCGAGAGATTAGAAGGGAGAATAAGAAAGAGTGAGAGATGAGAGAAATAGGCAAAGATAGAGGCAGACAGATAGATAGAGAGAGATGAAGGAAAAAGAGAGTGAAAGACAGAGAGAAAGTGGGAGAAAAAGAGAAAAAGGGGTGAGAGAGATGTGGAAAGAAAGGGATAAGGAAAAAGAGAGAGAAGAGAAAGAGGGAGAGAATGGAGAGTGAAAAGGAAGGGGAGAGAGAGTGAGAGGCAAAGAGAGATATGGAAAAGAAAGAGTGGGATGGAGAGAGGAGAAAAAGAAAGAAAGAAAGAAAGAAAGAAAGAAAAGAAAGAAAGAAAGAAAGAAAGAAAAAAAAATGGAGAGAAAGATGGGGAGGGAAAGAGAGAGCGAGCGCGAGAGAGAGATTGGAAGGGAGAAAAAAGAGTGAGACATGAGAGAAATAGAGATAGATAAATAGAGAGAGAGGTGGGAGAAGGAAAAAGGGGTGACAGATGTGGGAAGAGAAAGGGAGAGGAAAAAGAGAAAGAGAGAATGGAGAGAGAAAAGAATGGTGAGAAATAAAGTGAGAGGCAAAGAGAGATATGGGAAGGAACAAGAAGAAAAAGAAAGAAAGAAAGAAAGAAAGAAAGAAAGATATGGGGAGGGAAAAAGAGAGAGCAAGAGAGAGAGTGAGAGAGTGTGAGAAGAGAAGGGAGGAAAAGAAAGAGTGAGAGATAGAGAAATAGAGAAAGATGGAGACAGACATATAGATAAATAGAGAGAGATGAAGGAGAAAAGAGAGTGAAAGATAGAGAGAGATGGGAGAAAAAGAGAAAAAGAGAGAGGAGAAAGAGAGAAAGAATCGAGAAAAAAGGAGGGCGAGAGATAAAGTGAGAGGCAAAGAGAGATATGGGAAGAAAAGAGTGGGATAGAGAAAGGAGAAAAAGAAAGAAAGAAAGATAGAGAGACAAATAGAGAAAGATAGACAGACAGATAGATAAATAAATAGAGAGATGAAGGAGAAAAGAGAGTGAAAGATAGAGAGAGAAGGGGTGAGAGAGATGTGGGAAGAGAAATGGAGAGAGAAAAGGAGGGCGAGAGATAGAGCGAGAGGCAATGAGAGATATAGGAAGGAAAGAGTGGGAGGAAAGAGGAGGAAAAGAAAGAAAAGAGAGAGAGAGAGAGAGAGAGAGAGAGAGAGAGAGAGAGAGAGAGAGAGAGAGAGAGAGAGAGAGATAGAGCTGCTGTTTCCAACAGAGGCCTCACTATCCTGCTTCAAAAACCTCCTAAAGCACAAGAACACTATTCTGTCTCTTCTCCTTCAAGCCTGTCACTCTCTCTCTCTCTCTTTCTCTACCCCCTTCCCATCACACTCTCTCTCTCTCTCTCTCCATCTCTCTCCCTCCTCCCTCCCTCGTTCCCTCTGATCTTTCTCTCTCCCTCCTTCTCCCCCTCTCTCTGCCTTCATCTTTGCTTCCCTGCTCTCTTGTTATGGGACTTCATTCTCTCTCTCTCTCTCTCTCTCTCTCTCTCTTTCCATCTCTCAATCTCTTCCTCCCCTGCTTCCCACCCACACACTCTCGTCTCTCCCCCTCTCCCCTTTCCTCTCTCCCTCTCTTTCTTTTTCAAAGCCCCATGAATGTCATTTCATCATCACACACTTGTCTTCATCGCCCCGGTTTATTTTTTTTAGCTATATTTTTCCCCTCTGTTTCTCCTCTTCGTTCTCCGCTCCGCCGTTCTCCCACTCTCTTTTGCCTCTTTCATCTCTCCTCTCTCCTCTCCTCCTCTAGCGCTCCTTTCCTCCTCTCTCCCTCTCTCTCTCTCCACCGTTCTGAGCCACACAATTGGATTAGCTGGATGTGTCTCTATTTAAACCTCAGCAATTAGAGACGGCAGCAGTGCGAGAGCGGTCCTCACTCACAGTCGCGCTCGCGCAGCGGGGGGGCACACAACAAACAAAGAAGGAAAGACACATACACACATAACAGAGCGCACAAGATCATATTAACACACAGACTCACACACATGGATATTTACACTAATAATGACGAATGTTTCAGTAAAACAGACGCAGAAAATCCACAAAGCGAGTGCTTTCGTTCTGCGCCACTTCCATGGTTTTCTGTACGGCTATGCAGCAAATGCTTTTGTGCTAGAACCCTTAAACCCTTAAAGGAACAGTGCGGTGAAAAATCAAGTTTACACAATTTTCCACTTACCTCAAAGGCAGTCCAAACCGGAGTCCAAATTCTGCTTCTTCAGTTTTGAACTGAAGCTATGAGGATAACATTGCAAACAAGCACTGGAACTCAATAGTCACCCAAATAGCCCAAGTTGTTTCTATGAAAAATACATTACAAAAACGCCTCTCAATGCACTCAAATCAAATCCAGGTTTCCATTAAGGTCATACAGACTTGTTAATGTGGTTTAGAGAAGGGTACTCAAACCTTTCCACCCCAGGGTTCAACTATTCTTCACTGCAAAGCAAGAAGGTCCACAGGAAAAACTTTTTTGCTTGAAAAAAATCATTTTTGGGATTCTTTTCAATGCAACACAATTTGTGTATACCTGATGTGTATCAGCAAACATTAACCCTCTCAGGTTGACAATGTCATATGTGACATCAAATAACATCGTACATAAAATCAAAAATTAAAATAATAGCATTTTTCCCAGAAGGCTAGTGTTTTTCTGTTTCAGTGAGGGCTGTGTTGCAACTGTATCCCTTTCAGAAGCTTTGTAATCCAGCTTTGAACTGCCCTGTCTTTTTGGATACTTTGCAAAATAAATTCCTAATAAAAGAGTTAGTGTTGTTTTTGGGCCTTGGATCAAATCTGTCGACCGATCAGAGGCTGCGTTCCTGACTTGTCGACCAATCCGAGACTGTGATTCTGACTTGTTGATCAAACAGAGGCTGTGTTTCTGACTTGTCAACCAATCAGAGGCCGTGTTCCTGACATGTTGACCAATCAGAGGCTGCGTTCCTGACTTATCAACCAATCAGAGGCTGCATTACTGACTTGTCGACCAATCAGAGACCTTGTTACTGATTTGTCATCCAGTCAGAGACTGTGTTCCTGATTTGTTGACCAATCAGAGGCTGTGTTCCTGACTTGTCAACCAATCAGAGACTGTGATTCTGACTTGTCAACCAATCAGAGGCAGTGTTCCTTACTTGTTGATCAATCAGTGGCTGTGTTCCTGACTTATCGACCAATCAGAGGCTGTGTTTCTGACTTGACAACCAATCACAGGCCATGTTTCTGACTTAGTGACTATGAGAGAAGTCTCAGTGATGTATTTTCGCAGAAACGATTTAGGCTATCTGGGTGACTATAGAGTACTAGTGTTTGTTAGCTACATTAGCCTCTTTGCTCCAGTTCTAAAATCAAGAAGCAAAATTTGGACTCCAAACATTCTTGGCTGATCAGCCACATCTGGGTTTAGGGGAAAACTGAGTGACTTTGATTTGTTACACAACTATTCCTTTAAACTTAAAGGGGAATTCCACCAATTTTATTAAAACTTCTGCATAATTAAATAGTTACATTGTATTCAAAGGATCTTTTAATTTTAAAATAAAATGCTAAAGCTCCAAAGTGAGAGCTGCGACCGATGACAACATCTTAACAGAATGAAATTAAGCCCAAAAAAGAGAATTAGGAACTAAATGTTAATGAATAAAGTAGATTTCTTTACTACTTCACTGATATACTTGAAATGAACTGTTATCATTTGAGAACAAAGTACAAATCCACCCAAATTTTACTTGAGTGCATGGAACTGAATAAATGGAAGTAATTACTAACCACTCCTAGTCACAACCACAAGACGTCAATGTTTTTTATCATCCTGGGGGTCCCACAAAGTCGTAAACATGTGAATTTACTTGATTTAAATGTGTACATTTATTAATTTTGACATTAATAAAACATATAAGCACCATAATATCATTTGTCATATTCATGTGGAAATTATGTACACATTTAAATCAAGTAAATACAATTAAACAGATTACATAAAAATGTACAGGCAACAATTAGCGATATGCAAATGAGATGGTAATTGGTGTGAATGACATCCTAATTTGCAAATTATATTCTAATTGCTAATTTGTATCTACTGGCCTCTATTCACTGTTAGCCACATTAGCACATTTGGTAAGGCTATTCCTTTAGGCATGCCATCCAAGAGACATTACTGCAGAATTCCAATCAGAACAGCCAGCTCAAGAGGGGATTGTGGGAAATGTAGTTCAAAAGACTAAACAGAGGGGTTTTTGCACCACACGTCACAGGAAACACACAAAACAGCCTGAAAAGCTATCCAGCAAGATGAAAAAGAAAAATAAACAGTGCAGCAAGAAATCGAAATGTTATTTCAAGAAAAAGGTTCAAAATAGCACAAAATCACAGGCAAAAACAGCATTTTATCAGACACCTATTCTATAACTGTTAAAGCAAAGCCTATGTAAGTGTGTACACTTAAAAACATAAGACACAATCCAGAGCACATTAAAACGCAACTACATCCCCCAAAAAGAGTCTAAAAAATACGACAAAAAGGAGAAAAAAACATGCAAGAAAAATACCTTCATCCCTCGGCCTGTTCATCGAAGACTCATCGTGTTTTTTTGTGAGCGGACCTGGGGTTAAGACAAAAAGGGGGGAAAGAGAAAAGACAAAATTCAAAAAGAGGTTTTACTACGCTAAAAAAAAATTAAAAACTGAAAACACAAAAATATTCAAAACAGAAAAACAAGAAAGGCTAAAAACGACAAACAGGCAAAAGACCACGAGTCTATTTTTTATTCCGAACTGAAGACTCAAAAAAACAAAAAAACGAGGACGGAAAGAGACACACAGACAGAGAACTTAAACAGCAGCACCTGTTAGAACCTGAAGACCACCAACACTGACTGACTCGGACGGTTCTTTTAAGAACCACATGTGTGAATGAGATGTGTGTAGAACCTTTTTACAGTTTAATGCACTTTCAATGTCAAGGTTCATCCATATGTCAAGAACCATCTAGGAACCTTTTTTTAAAGAGGGTAGAAACACACACACACACACACACATACACACATATACACAAACACACACACACACACACATACACACACACACACACACATACACACATATACACAAACACACACACACACATATACACACACACACACACACAGTCTCAAGTCACATGCTGAGTGACTCACAACTTGATTTGAAGTTGCCCTTAAATAACTCACAATTCAACCTGGACTCGTCCTTAAGTGACTTGTGACTCAAAACAGACACTCCCTTAAGTGATGTGAGACTCAGACTCGCCTTTAAATGACTTATGACTCTTAAATGAGACTCGCAACTCGATATAGACACTCCCTTAAGTGATGTGCGACACAGAATCTCCATGGAAATGACTCATGACTCAATTCAGAACTGTGCGACTCAGACTCACCCTTAAATGACTCGCAATTTGATTCAGAACTCCCTTAAGTAATGTGTGACTCACCTTTAAATAACTTATGAATCAAATAGGAGTCACCCTTTAATGATTCGCAACTCGATTCAGATACTTCCTTAAGTGATGTGTGACTCAGACTCATCCTTAAAGGACTCAAGACTCAATTCAGAACACACTTAAGTGATGTGTGACTCAGATTCACCCTTAAATGACTCGCAATTTGACTCAGACACGCCCTTAAGTAACGATCGACTCAGGCTCGCCTTTAAATAATTAATGAATCAACTTCGAGTCACCCTTTAATGACTCGTGACCTGATTCAGACACTCCTTTAAGTGATGTGTGATTCAGAATCACCCTTACATGACTCATGACTCGATTCAGAACTCCCTTAAGTGATGTGTGACTCAGACTCGCCCTTAAATGACTCACAACTCGATTCAGACACTCCCTTAAGTGATGTGTGTCTCAGACTCCCCTTTAAATGACTTATGAATCAAATTAGAGTCACCCTTTAATGACTCATAACTCGATTCAGAGACTCCCTTAAATAATGTGTGACTCAGACTTGCCCTTCAATGACTCACAACTCGTATTAGACACTCCCTTAAGTGATGTGTGACTCAGACTCGCCCTTAAATGACTTATGAATCAAATTAGAGTCACCCTTAAATAACTCCTGACTTGATTCAGAGACTCCCTTAAATGATGTGTGACTCGCATTCACCCTTAAATGACTCGCGACTCAACAAGAACTCGCCTTTAAATGACTCGCGACTCAAACCTGACTCTCCCTTGTGACTCAACTTGAATGACTCTCGACTCAACAAGGCCTCTCCATTAAATGACTCACAACTGCATTTTTACCTGACTCACGACTCGACTCAGACTCACCCTTAAATAAACCTGGTTCCAGCTTTAAGCACTGCAGCTATTAATGGGCATCCTCAGACTGACCCGCGTGTGTGTCCACTCCTTTACACAGTACTGCTATTAGCCTTAGCATATTAGCATTAGCATTAGCGAGGCAAGCTCCAGCTCTAAGTGCTTTGGCTATTAACGGGCATTATCAGACTGACCCGCGTGTGTGTGTGCATGGCAGTGCCGCTGTAAAGGAGCAGATACGGATCCGCTTCATTATTTACTCTCTTTATCTTTCAGGGGCTACACACACACACACACACTCACACACACACACACACACACACACACACTCACACACACACACACACCACACACTCACACACACACACACACACACACAGCCCTCTCCATCACTGTCTGCACTGATTCAGACAGACAGCACATGTAACACACTCTCACTCTCTTATACACACACGCGTACACACCCCTCTCCATCACTGCCACAGTAATCGGAGTGGACAGCCGACAGACCGCGCTCACGCACAGTCTTGTTCCAGGCCTGGACACAACACACATGCACTTGTTTTTATGCCTTGTAAGGACATACAGTCCTATATATGACCCACAAGTATATCTATAGACCTTATTGTGTTACACACAGTACTATGCAAAGGTCAGAGACCCCCTTCATTTATTTACCGTCAAGTCAAAACGGCCATTAAGTACTTTTTAGGAGGAGATTTCATGGATGGAGTTAAAAAAAATGATTAAAAAAGATTAAAAGCTACAGAGAAAATGTGACTCCTAACAACCACCTGGAAGACCTGGTAGCCCCCAAAACTGCCCCCATCAGATAAACAGCACTTAAAGCCTTCATCTGTGAGAGAGAGGAGAAAATCAAGCTGCTTCAGATCTGAAAACATCCACAGGGTGTTTCTGTCCATCCTTCCACTGTGAGAAGACGACTCAGCGCTGTGGGTCTGAAAGGATGTGTAGCTGTTCAAGAAGAACCTCACTGAGAAAAGGAGACGGACACATCAAACAAAGAAGCTGAACGATGGACTGACCACCCCAGAGTCCAGACCTCAACACCACTGAATGTGTTTGGATTATTTCAGCACGGAGTCCTGCTGGTGACATCCCGTCTAAATAAAAATAATGTGTGGCCACGACTTAGTAAGGTGTGGGAACGAGATAATTGAGTTATGGCCACGACTTAGTAAGACATGGGAAAGAGGTCCCAATGTGTGGCAACAACTTAGTAAGCGATGGAAACGAGATCCTAATGTGTGGCCACGACTTAGTAAGGCGTGGGATCAAGATTCTAATGTGTGGCCACGACTTAGTAAGGCATGGTGAACCATCAGCTCTCACAAGAGTAAAGTATGGTGTTCCACAGGGCTCTGTCTTAGGACCCATGTTATTTACCTTATATATGCTACCACTAGGTACCATCATTAGAAAACATGGCATCAGTTTCCACTGCTATGCCGATGATACACAATTATATATTTCAGCTAAACCAGAGGACAAAACTGAACTTAATAAGATAGAGGACTGTGTAAAAGACATTAAAGACTGGATGTCAAGTAACTTCCTCTTACTAAATTCGGACAAAACCGAAGTCCTTCTTCTTGGTCCAAAAGCTGTTAGGGATAATCTGCCTACGTTTACTCTTAATCTCGATAGTTTCTCAACTGCACCAGGCACATCTGTAAAAAGTCTTGGTGTCACGATTGATCCCAGTCTGGCCTTCGATGAGCACATTACCAATATTACCAGAATAGCTTTCCTCCACCTGCGTAACATCGCTAAATTAAGAAATGCACTGTCGCTACAGGACGCAGAAACGTTAGTTCACGCCTTCATCACGTCCAGGTTAGATTACTGTAACGCTCTGCTTTCTGGTTGTTCCAGCCAAAACCTTAACAAGCTTCAGTTAGTCCAGAACGCTGCAGCCAGAGTTCTCACCAAAACCAGGAAATTCGACCACATTAGCCCAATTTTGTGTATCTTACATTGGTTGCCAGTTAAATTCCGCATTGAGTACAAGATTCTTCTACTGACGTATAAAGCTCTGAATGGCCTTGATCCTCAGTACCTCAGTGACCTTATTTCCTATTATCAACCGACACGCCCACTTAGACCACAAGGTGCTGCTCATTATTAGTACCCAGAATAAATAAAGTTACGTCAGGGGGAGGAGCCTTTTCATACCACGCCCCCCAGCTTTGGAATAACCTACCAGTCTGTGTTCGGGACTCAGACACAGCCTCCATCTTTAAGTCTAGGCTAAAAACTTACCTGTTTAGTCGAGTCTTTGGTTAATTTGTTTTACTAACTATGGATTTCTACAGGATGTCATCAGCACTTCTCTCCATACTTCAGAATATAATGAACCAGCTTCTAAGACTGAACTTTGGAGGTGAGTCTGCAGATTCTTTGAGGAACTGAAAGTGAGTCTCCTGAAAAAGAATGGAAGCTGGAATAAAGGGAGAGAGTGACTCACTGAACACTCAGACAGCTGAGATTAGATTTAGATGTTGAGGCTTCCGTGTGAATGTCTGTTAAATATAGATTTCATATTTCTTATATATGTATGTAAGTATGTATATGTATTTGCTAAATGGAGCAAGAAAAACTGTCTAAAATAACTTAGAATAAAATCTTATTACATTAACTTACATTGAAAGTTAAGAAGGTTTTTACAAGACTTTGTCCCAACTCTGACTATATAAATATTTATATGTAATAAGAATTTTCTAAACCTAACTCTTATGTTAAAGGACAATTTTTGAAATTTTCTGCATAATTCAGTTATTTAGATGTAAACAGAGAGATTCAGAGTGGTTTAGTGTGAAATGGTTCAGATGTCTTTACAGTGGTGGTGATAGGAACCAGGGGTCGCTATGACTACAACACAAATATAGACATTTTATTTACTATCCAAAACCACCAGTGAACCTACACGAGTCTTCTGAGTTTATATGGAATGTTGATGATGGAAAATAGTGGAAAATCTGAAATAATAAGTTTTCTTTGGGGACTATTTTGCCTCACAACACCCTGCATATTATGTATCCCTCCACCATGAATGGATTTTAAGTTCTCAAATCTATCATAAAACAGTGTCTCAGTCATCAGGCAGTGAATTCATAACCATTTCATGTAGTAACTTTCTGTGAGGGAGCTTTTAGAGGTGGACGTCTGGTTCCTATCACCACCACTGTGAACAATTCTGACTCGGTAAGTTTCTCTAGAACTCCCTTTATGCTTGGGAACCAAAAATATTTAGCTCTTTCAGACGTCTGATCATTCTGTTGTTCCTGAAGTTTAATGGGTTTAGTATAAAGTCTGGAAAATGTCCTGAAAATGCATGAAAACAAACACGCATGCTAACACATAACATGTGAATCGGATCTTTTTTTTCCCAGCAGCACTTACGAGCCGAGCGCGATCAATGCTGGCCTGATTTCCAGCCTGTTCACCGTCTCAACTCGCCTGTTCCAGTAAACACTCAGGAAGAGACAGCTAGACACTATCAAAACGTACGTGCGTGTGGGAGAGAGATAGATAGGGATAGATTAAGCCCTGACCACATCAGCACTTTAGCAGTGTTTCAGAGCGTTAGGAGAACGTGCTTTAATTGCTTAAATAGAGCTCTCCATCAGTGTATGTGGTCTGCAGGCCTCCATTAGAGTTTAGGCACACACCCACATTTCCGCTGATGGAGAAGAGCAGGAAGGGAAAACTTTATCCTGCTGCTCTGGGCAGACAGTGGACAATATTCAATACATGGCTGAAAGTTTTTAGGCTCCAGCGCTTCTTCATAAATGAAGGGTATTAATAGGGAGTTTGGCCCCCTTTGCTGCAGTAATAGCCTCTACTCTTCTGGGAAGGCTTTACACTAAATCAGGGGTCGGCAACATGTGGCTCTGGAGCCTCATGCAGCTCTTTTACTGCCCTGTTGTGGCTCCACAGCTGAATCTGATTTGTAGGTAAAAATAAAATAATCCTCCTTTACAGTAAAATAAAGCTCTGCTGATCGTTCAACACGGTTCAACAATAAATGGTCTTAAACGCTGGAGTTAATGTAGCCTATAACCGCTAATTTACCAACTTTTGACCCTGAAGGTTTGTGTGCAAAGAGCTGGTCACCATAGCAATGCAGAAAACAAACAAAATGACAAAAGCAAAGAAAGAAAGATTTAAGAAGAACAGAGATGAATGGACTTATTTGCATTTATAAGCTCTCAGCTGGTTTCCTGATATGTTTAATCTGCAACGAGAAACTGAAACACTAAAAGGTTGCAAAGCTGAAGTCAGTTTCTCGTTCACCAGCTTCTCGTTCGAATTTTCCCGTTCCACCTTAAATGATGCAGCAGTTGCATTTTGACGTGTCAGGCACTATTTAAGGTGGAACGGGAAAATTCGAACAAGAAGCTGGTGAACGAGAAGCTGACAAAAAAAGCTGAGAGACATTTTACAAGAAACTGTCCTACTTTTGTGAAAAAAGTTTCCTGCTGGAGATGTGAGAAAAGCGGCTATAGCTGAGCTAAAGCTTAAAGCAGAGCAAAGTAAGTCTGAGTTTTCATTTATATTATATTTTTTATCCTATTCTAGAACATCAGCACATACTGAGACATATTTACAGCCAAGAGGGTAAAATATTACTTCAATAAAATGAACATAAAATGTTGTGACTCACAAGGTGGTTTGATTTTTGTTAAAAAGGACAAAATGACTCTTCTTAACATTTGGGTTGCCGACCTCTTCAGCCACAAGAGCATTAGTGAGGTCAGCTACTGATGTTGGATGACTAGATCTAGATCACAAAAGTACTGGATGGAGCTCCATCCCTCCAGTCTTACTGTCACAAATGATGTAGGATGTCTCTCACACTGCCCCTCATAGACATTGTCTCACACACACTCTAGCACATTAGCAACTACTTGGGATACCATAGCAATGGCCTAGCAACACCTTAGCAACTACCTGGGATACCATAGCAATAGCCTGGCAACATCTTAGCAATCACCTGGAATACCATAGCAATGGCCTAACAACACCTTAGCAACCACCTGAGATAGCACAGCAACAGCCTAGTAACACTTTAGTAACTACTTGCCATAGCATAGCAATGGCCTAATAGCATCTTAGCAACCATCTGGGATAGCCTAGCAACAGCCTAGCAACACCTTAGCAACCACCTATGATGCCACAACAATGGCCTAGCAACGCCTTAGCATTTACCTGAGTTATCAGAGCAACAGCCTAGCAACACTTTGGTAACTACTTAGGATCCCATAGCAATGGCCTAGCAGCGCCTTAGCAACCACCTGAGATAGCACAGCAATGGCCTAGCAACCCCTTAGCAACCACCTGAGATAGCACAGCAATGGCCTAGCAACACCTTAGCAACTGCCTGGAACACCATAGCAACAGCCTAGCAACACCTTAGTAACTACTTGCCATAGCATACCAATGGCCTAGCAGCATCTTAGCAACCATTTGGGATAGCCTAGCAACAACTTAGCAACCACCTGGGATACCACAGCAATGGCCTAGTAACACCATAGAAACCACCTGGGATACTATAACAGTAACCTAACAAACACCTTAGCAACCACATGGGATAGCACAGTAATGGCTTTCTCAAGCCAACTTAAAATTTCCCCTTCTTTCCCCTTCTACTATTATTATTATTATTATTATTATTATTATTCCCCTTCTATTTTTAAACGAGTTAAATAATTATTCTGAAAACGAGACTAACTAGATGAGCATAACGTAAAAACAAACTACTAGTCTGAACTGAATTTAGATGACAAACAGAAGACAAACAACTTGAATTAAACCAGAAAAGAGACCAAAACAAAAGCTGGTCCAGCCTCCAACAATAACTATGAATAAAAAAATCATTTTTGTGGGCGGAGCCTGGATAGGGGTGTGGCTGTGGAGATGCAGGTGGGTTCTATAGTCAGAGAATGTGGGGTTATGTATTTATGGTGTGTTCATCTGTATGGTGAGCGACTGCGCAGCACCGGCCTGTATGTTGGCAGCAGCGTGTGACAGGGGAGCGGCCGCACGCTGCTCCAGAAAAACCTGCAGGTTTGTCCTCTTTGACAGTCTGTGTAGAAACACCTCCTGCATCTCTCTCTCTCTCTCTCTCTCTCTCTCTTTCCCTGAAGTAAGCAGTATGAAGCAGTATGTGAGAGAGAGAATGAGAGAGAGTGAGAAAGCAATGCCCCAGAGGCTTGAAAGCTGAAATATCCCTCGATGAAAGGGCCGAGATCGCAGCGCTTAACACCGCACACGCACCTCCACCAACCTCCGTCCTTCACACCTCAGCAGAACAAAGGCAGGCAGACGTTTCAGTGTAAATCACTGTCTGAAAGCAGCCACGTCCAAATGAGCTTTTCTTCCATCATCTGTTTCCTCCCTTACCTCTAGGGTGCAACTTTCGGAATTTGGGCCGATTGTCAGTCCGTGTTTCAGTGTGTATGCACTTCTGTGCACCTGGTTTTATCAGTCTCAAGGGATACCACCTCTTTTGTTCAAGCTAAATGTTAGTGGATCACTTCTAGCGTGCTCTGCAGACCATAACAATAACAAGATATAATCGCTGGATTAAAAAAGTTTGCAAATTTCCCCGCAGCCCATTCTATCTCAGCCATTTAAGACTTTTGCTGGAAGCAGTTTGGAGCCGTTGTTTACCACTTTGTTTCCCACGAGGCGGGTTATTCTATGAACAGAGTGCCATTTCTCTGCTCAAAGAAAATTATAGAAACCATAAACTTTATGTTGGTCCCTGGGAGAGTCCAGCAGCCACTAATGGTGTTTTGTGTTTTCCTGATGGGTTGATATCACAGTGTAAAGGACACTATGGCTACGTTCGCATTACCAGGCTGAAGTGGCACAAATCTGATTTTTTGCCCTAATGTGACTCAGATCTGATGTTTTCAAATCCGACCTGAGTCACTTTCATATGTGGTCCTAGATCGGATACGTATCCGATTCGTGGCCATGCGACCTTAATGTGGGAATTCGTGTGCTTTTTTTTCACTGCATGTGCCCCATCATTCAGCGTTACCATGGCAGCAGCGCCGAACAGAAGTTAAAGCCTGTAAACGGTGGAAAAGCAGCTCATCTCACCTTTTTCTCCTTCGTCTCGCTCTAATGATGAAGCTGAGAGCTGATCAGAGTTAATTATCTTCTCAGCGAAGCTCGTTCTGCTCGTTAGTTTGTGCTGATGATGAACGTGATTCATTCACGTGATGTTACTGAGTAGGATGAGCTCATGAGGGTCATGACAGATTTGAATCACTTAGCTAAACGAGCGTGGACCATCTTGTCAGAGAGATTGGACTGAGCAAAAAATTGGATTTGAGCGACGAGGCTTGTAAAGTGAATGTAGCCTTATGCATCTGATGGTTTCCTAACCTGGTCACTTCATGCGTCTGGAGTATCTGGATTATATCTGGAGGCGGCCAAACCACATAAAAATACAAGTGTAAACGCACCCAAAACGCATTTAAAACAGATGCAAATCTGATCACTCAAACCACTTCAGGAGGTGGACTGAGACGCAATGGATGTTACAACACACTTGTAAAAAAGATGGTTCTTCAAGGGTTCTTTAGTCAAGAAATACAGTCTCACACACATATTAGCCCATTAGCAACCACCTGGGATACCACAGCAATGGTATATAGAACCATTTATATAGAACCATAAACATTCAGATAGCCCTTTGCATAATTTAAGGGTTCTCTGCATCATGAAAGGGAGAATATGTTGTATATTGTTCTATATAGAACCTTTCTGAAAAGGGTTCTATATAGCACCAAAAAGGGTTCCACCTACAAGCCAAAGGTACTATATAGAACCCTTTTTGCTAAGAGTGCAGTGCAAACACGACCATCTCTCCAAGACACATTTGACTGAAACCCCTCCCATTACAACCGAAACCCTGCCCATTACAACCACAACTCCTCCAAGTACAACAGAAATTCCTCCCAGTTCAACAAAAAAACCTCCCAGTACAACCCAAACTCCTCCCAGTACAACTGAAACTCCTACCATTACAACCCAAAACCCCTCCCAGTACAAGCGAAACTCCTTCCATTACAACCAAAACCCTTCCCAGTACACCCAAAACTCCTCCCAGCACAACCAAAACTCCTCCCATTACAACCCAAACGGACACTCCTCCCATTACAACCAAGACTCCTCCCATTACAACCAAAACTTCTCCAATTACAACCAAAACCCCTCCCAGTACAACCAAAACATCTTCCCATTACAACAAAAACTTCTCCAATTACAACCAAAACCCCTCCCAGTACAACCAAAACTCCTCCTATTACAACAAAAACCCCTCCCAGTACAACCAAAACTCCTCCTATTACAACAAAAACTTCTCCAATTACAACCAAAACCCCTCCCAGTACAACCAAAACTCCTCCTATTACAACAAAAACCCCTCCCAGTACAACCAAAACTCCTCCTATTACAACAAAAACTCCTCCTATTACAACCAAAACCCCTCCCAGTACAACAAAAACTTCTCCAATTACAACCAAAACCCCTCCCAGTACAACCAAAACTCTTCCCAGTAATAATTGCCATGTAATGAACGGATTTGCATATTCCGTCCCACACAGCAATCATATTTCAGTCCGACCAACCGGAGACGCATTTGACCACCAAGTGTAAATGCACGTGGCTACAATCCAATCAGGACACAATCCAGATACTAGACACAGGAAGTGACCAGGTGTAAACAGGGTCTAAAGGTTTCCTACAGTTAACTAGTGGTCTATTATGGTAACCATTAAGCCAATTCTCATTAGAAAGCAAAACCATTACGTTTTAAATCAAATCAAATTAGATCACCTTTATTGTCTCATCACATTTACACAGGTGCGAAGGTGATGAAAATCTTAGGTGTGCAGCAAAGAAATATAAGAAAGAAAAAATATATATACACATTAGACACTAAATATATACACATATACACAATATACACATTAATATACACCACATCCTTATGGTTTCAGCAGGGTTGTTGTATTAGACACAGAAATCTGTCAATACGTGTTTTCAAGCTCAAATACATGCATTCAAAACTCGTCACTAATGTAGTGCATGATTTGTGGCTAACAAATGTCCACCTTACTTTTCACGAGATCACTGTGCTTTGAGATTATGGCTGAAATATCCGGTTTGTGGGAGAGTGTGGTTCATTACTGTTTTTAACGAAGTCAGAGAAAATGTGCTAACTTTTTAAGGTACTATTTTGTCCCATTAAAAGTCTGAGAAGTTCTAGACAACGTACAGTTTGTGTCTCTCACTGCAGCCAAAGCAAAGATGAAACTACGACAAGAACAGCAACGTTACGAGCATAAACAGCGCAGATCTTCAGGAGACACGAGGCTGTGGCTCCATAATGACGCTCTCTGAAAAAGCCCAGTGGTTAGAGTTGAAATCTGAGCCCATAAAATGCAACGAGAAGAAAAACTGCCAGTAAAATATCTCTTTAACTGGTTTACACACTATATTCCTTTATAACTGGCTATATTCTCTGAATCTTTTAATGTTATTTTGTACCGTAGATGATGAAAAGCAAAAGTTATTAAACATTATTATTGAATTGCTGCACTGTTTGATCGTGCAGTCATTCACAGAGTCGTGAACCCCTCCTCATCTGTACTTCTGAAAGACTCAGCCTCTCTGAGATGCTCTTTATAGCCCCAATCTTGTTACTGACCTGCTGCCAATCAACCACCAGGTGTTTTTTAAAGCATTACACAACTTTACCAGCCGTTTGTTGCCCCCTGTAACTTTTTGGATCGATGGACAATTTTGGAACTATATTTCAATGAAATATAGGGTTTAAATGATTTGCATATCATTGCATTCTGTTTTGGGCGGCAGTGGGTAGCACTGTCGCCTCACAGCAAGAATGGCCTGGGTTCGATTCCTGGCTGGGTGACCGGGGTCATTTCTGTGTGGAGTTTGCCTGTTCTCCCCCGTGTCTGCGTGGGTTTCCTCCGGGTACTCCGGTTTCCTCCCACAGTCCAAAAACATGCAGTCAGGCTGATTGGACATGCTGAATTGCCCCTAGGTGTGAGTGAGTGAGTGTGTATGTCTGTCTGTCTGCCCTGCGATGGACTGGCGACCTGTCCAGGGTGTATCCTGCCTTCTGCCCAATGACAGCTGGGATAGGCTCCAGCACCCCACCGCGACCCAGAAGGATAAGTGGTTTAGATGATGTATGTATGTATGTATGTATGTATGCATTCTGTTTTTATTTACATTTTACATATTTATTTACATACAGCGTCCCAACTATATTTTGGAAATGGGGCTGTATTACTAAATAAAAAGTTATAAAATAACGGATATCTGTTTCCACATTAATAGCAAACACATGAATTTATAGTAAAAAATAGTAATTTGAAGAAAAATATTTATCTGTCTGCTTTCCAGCCTCTCACAGCAAATCATTTAGCTATAAAAAATAATGTGCAGTCAAATTAAATTACACAATGAAGAGGGAGTCACATCATTTAAGTCAGAGGAGCTCAAATGTGGATAGGTTTTGCTTTTATTCAACGTCGATAATTTGTTGTTTTCTCCATGCTTGACAGGGTATGTCCACCCTGTCACGCAAAACAGACTTCCAGCAAAAAGTCAGGCAATTAACTGTCGAAGAACTGATGTTAGGAGGTCTAAGCTTGATAACAGGCTGCCTGTTTAGTCTGAAATATTCCACACCGTCACTCCCCCTGCGTCACAAGTTCAGCGTGATGGAGCTATAATTAACATTGTTATTTTGCACAAACGTATAAAAATGGTAAATGAGGTCGGAAAGTCTGGTTTTCATAAGAGCAATGAGTAACTGACAGGGGTGGTGGAAGTCCCGAGACAAGATAGTCGAGTCTCAGGTCAGCGAAGGTCCTAATCTTCGAGTCCTAAACAAGTGAGTCTGCATTCTTCAGCTAATTTAAGGCCACAACACTGTATAATGGTAACAGTACTGCAGCCTTTTAATGACAGCATGTGAGTGTTCTGTGGTTGTATATTAATTAATTAATTAATTTATTTTTTACCCATCCAACTACAATACAAAATCCATGGTACACAGATAACCATGACAGGCATACTGGTATACAGAAAGAGTAGTGCAACTACACATGAAAGGAATTTGTAGAGGTACTATTGAAAAAAAGACTGTATATTTCTGGGAACACTGGGCGCACAGGATCAAAATAAATCTAGCTCAGCACTAAAACTAGCTCAGCCAGCTAAAAACAGCCACTAATTGAATTTAGATGACAACAGAAACCAAAACGACTGAGCTGAACATAGTTTACAGTACACACTGTAAAATGATGGTAAATGTATGAAGCTGAAGCTGATTTTTTTTGCCAGCAGCTTCTTTTTCAAGTTTTCCCTTCCACCTTAAATGATGCAGCAGTTACGTTCCAGCGCTGAACTGCTGCACCATTTGAGGTGGAACGGCAAATTACAATATGAAGTTGGCGAATAACAAGTCATCTTCAGCCTCGTGGTGAATGTTGCGCTTGTTTTACCTGCAGAAGCTGTTAAAACTGGTCAGACAGAAAGAGCTGGTCAGTTCGCCTGATGAGTTTCTAGGTTCCAGTAAGAGTTTGAGTGCTGAGCAAGGGCGCATTGATGCTGTTGAGGCTTCGCTTGTTTCCAGCGAAGTGTGGATGCAAAATTGAGCTGTAAATGCTTCGTTTGTCTTTCGCATTAAAACAAGCCGAGCATGAGCACAGTGACAGACATCTGACGATGGTGCTGTACATCAGATTTACATACATACATATTATGACTCGAGATTTCTTTACATGAAAAAAAAAAAACAAATAAACGTCTATTTGGCAACAATCTCATGAAAAGACTCAGGTATGTTTTCATTTTAGCAGCGTTTTGACAATCACCTCCTCCCACATCACATAAACACACTAGTTTGTGAATTGGCCAGTTTGAATATCAGTCAAACGGCCCCTTCCTGTCAAAGTAAGCAGGTCTTGGCTGTTCGTTTCTCGTGGTACTCATGAAAGTCAGAGTTCTGGCGAGTTCTGTGACAATTGTGTTTGACCAATCAACAGTGTCACCATTTCCAGCTCCACATATAAGCGCCTCTTTAGTACCCAGCAGAGTGACCAATTTCAGCACAGGTACAAGTCACCTGGTAATTAAGACAAAAGGTTTAATATAGAGGTCTACTACACTCTTAAAAAGATGGTTCTTCAAGGGTTCTTTAGTAAAGGGGATGGTTCTATTTAGAAGCATTTCATGCTTAAATGATTCTCTGCATGGTGAAATGGTTATCCAGATTAATGGAGTATGTGTTGTATGTGGTTCTATATAGTACCAAAAATGGTTGTATATAGAACTCATGTTTCTAATTAGAACCATTCCCTTTACTAAACAACCCTTGAAGAACCATCTTTTTTAAGAGTGACCCAAGACTGATGGGGTCAGAGAAAATATTTTTCACGTACATCATCATAGTACAGTTGTCATAGCCCCCCAGTGGACCATGGTGGAACTGCTATGAGGCCATTGGAAGTCATTATTAATGTATATGTAGTTATTTATTAATAAAAACTTATTTTTTAAGTTTGTGATAATTGTGATAATCACAATTATTGTGAGAATTATTTGCAAAAAATAATATATAGGTCAAGTTCAGTGACTGGTCTGGCGAGATGCATGACCGATGTAACATAGCTAGCTGGATATATTTGTACGCCCAGTGCAAGTCAATGTAAAACATGGATACAAACAAAAAATATTGCTTTTTTTACGGTATATATTATGTTGCGCAATAATAGAGTCGATTGAAATTCAACAGGCTACATTAATTATTGTGCTATATTTATTTCAATGTGAAACAATCGTTCCATCCAATACATTTGGGATGAGTCAGAACTGATCATCCAAATCAGTACCTGACCTCACTAATGCTCAATCAAATCCTCACAGCAATGTTCCACATCTAGTGTAAAGCCTTCCCAGAAGAGTAGAGGCTGTAACTGCAGCATAAACTCACTATTAATGCCCTTCAGTTCAGAAGAAACTCCACAGACTTTTGGACATGCAGTTCTAACACCGCACTGTTCAGTGCAGCTCTGTGGAGGCTAAAGCTAAAGCTAACTGTAATCTCCCAGGTACACTCCAGCGCACCTCATCGCTCTCACTCTGAACAGACCTCGCTGTGAAATATGTGTTTTAATAAAGGGAGCGGACAGTAAACGGTCACTGTAACGGCGATAAAATTGAGGGATTCTGGGTATTAGACTGCGGTGGGGCTCGGTGTGGCGGTAGAGGCCTTACTGGACGAGGGAACGGGTCATAGCTGGGATTAACACTGCCAGCATCTGTGTACTCAGCCTGGCAAGTGTCCACTCTTCATTGTAACAGAGGGGTCAGCAGTGCTTTAGTTCCTAGAGGATCAGAATGAGAAGAATCAGCAGGCCTGAGAGAGAGAGAGAGAGAGAGAAAGAGAGAGAGAGAGAGAGAGAGAGAGAGAGACAATAAATTGGAACATAAAGAGAGAGAGGAAGAGAAAGGGGGTAAGGAGAGAGAGAGACACACATAAAGAGGAAGAGAAAGAGAGGGAAAGGAGAGAGAGAGAGAGAGAGAGAGAGAGAGAGAGAGGAAGAGAAAGAAGGAAGAGAGCAGAGAGAGCGAGAAATAGAGAAGAAGGGGAGAGAGCGATAAGGAGAGAAAGAGAGGGGTAGAGAACAGAGAGAGGGAAAAACAGAAAGAAGGGTGGGGGAGAGAGAGAGAGAGAGAAAGGGGGGAGCGAGAGAGAGAGAGGGCGAGAGGGAGAGAGAGAAAGGGAAAGAATGGAAGGAGGGAGAGAGAGAGAGAGAGAGCGAGAGAGAGGGAGGGAGAGAGAGGGCGAGAGGGAGAGAGACGGAGGGAGAAAGAGAGAGAGAGATTTGTCTGCAGGGTTTGTTCTTGATCAGCCGTATTAGTTTCATGTTGAAGCCGGAGAGAAAAAACAGCTCAGTGCTGCCACATGAATGTGTGAATGTATTTGGGTGAAGAAAGCCTGTGTGTGTGTGTGTGTGTGTGTGTGTGTGTGTGTGTGTGTGTGTGTGTGTGTGTATCGTGATTTCCAAACATGTCAATAACGCTGAAATGTGATCTTGGAATCTGGAATCAGGGTTGAAAAAACTCATAGAGTGGACAAACACAAACACATCTGATCCTGTAACTCTTTACCGACACAAACACACACACAGTACTGACAAACCACACTGACAACGAGCCTAAACTCACTAACATCAAGCCCAAACTCACTAACAACAAGCCTAAACTCACTAACAACAGGCCTAAACTCACTAACAACGAGCCTAAACTCACTAACAACAGGCCTAAACTCACTAACAACGAGCCTAAACTCACTAACAACAGGCCTAAACTCACTAACAACGAGCCTAAACTCACTAACAACAGGCCTAAACTCACTAACATCGAGCCCAAACTCACTAACAACGAGCCTAAACTCACTAACAACAGGCCTAAACTCACTAACAATGAGCCTAAACTCACTGACAACGAGTCTAAACTCACTAACAACAGGCCTAAACTCACTAACAATGAGCCTAAACTCACTGACAACGAGTCTAAACTCACTAACAACGGGCCTAAACTCACTAACAACGAGCCTAAACTCACTAACAAAGAGTCTAAACTCACTAACAACGAGCCTAAACTCACTAACAACGGGCCTAAACTCACTAACAACGAGCCTAAACTCACTGACAACGAGTCTAAACTCACTAACAACAGGCCTAAACTCACCAATAACGAGTCTAAACTCACTAACAACGAGCCTAAACTCACTAACAACAGGCCTAAACTCACTAACAAAGAGTCTAAACTCACTGACAACGGGCCTAAACTCACTAACAACAGGCCTAAACTCACTAACAACGAGTCTAAACTCACTAACAACGAGCCTGAACTCACTAACAACGAGTCTAAACTCACTAATAACAGGCCTAAACTCACCAACAACGAGTCTAAACTCACTAATAACAGGCCTAAACTCACCAACAATGAGTCTAAACTCACTAACAATGAGCCTAAACTCACTAACAACGAGCCTAAACTCACTAACAAAGAGTCTAAACTCACTAACAACAGGCCTAAACTCACTAACAAAGAGTCTAAACTCACTAACAACAGGCCTAAACTCACCAACAATGAGTCTAAACTCACTAACAACAGGCATAACTCATTAACAATGGGCCTAAACTCACTAACAATGAGCCTAAACTCACTAACAAAGAGTCTAAACTCACTAACAAAGAGTCTAAACTCACTAACAATGGCCCTAAACTCACTAACAAAGAGTCTAAACTCACTAACAAAGAGTCTAAACTCACTAACAATGGGCCTAAACTCACTAACAAAGAGTCTAAACTCACTAACAATGGGCCTAAACTCACTAACAATGGGCCTAAACTCACTAACAACAGGCATAACTCATTAACAACGGGCCTAAACTCACTAACAATGAGCCTAAACTCACTAACAACGAGCCTAAACTCACTAACAAAGAGGCTAAACTCACTAACAATGGACCTAAACTCACTAACAACGGGCCTAAACTCACTAAAAATGAGTCTAAACTCACTAACAACAGGCATAACTCATTAACAATGGGCCTAAACTCACTAACAATGAGCCTAAACTCACTAACAACGAGCCTAAACTCACTAACAATGGGCCTAAACTCACTAACAATGGGCCTAAACTCACTAACAAAGGGCCTAAACTCACTAACAAACGAATCTAAACTCACTGACAATGGACCTACGCTCACCAACAACGAGTCTAAACTCACTAACAACAGGCCTAAACTCACTAACAACAGGCCTAAACTCACTAACAATGGGCCTAAACTCACCGACAATGGGCCTAAACTCACTAACAATGGGCCTAAACTCACTGATAACGGGCCTAAACTCACTAACAACGAGTCTAAACTCACTAACAATGGGCCTAAACTCAACAACAACGGGCCTAAACTCACTGACAATGGGCCTAAACTCACTGACAACAAGTCTAAACTCACTAACAACGAGTCTAAACTCACTAACAACGGGCCTAAACTCACTGACAACGGGCCTAAACTCACTGACAATGGGCCTAAACTCACTGACAACGGGCCTAAACTCACTAACAACAGGCCTAAACTCACTCACAATGGGCCTAAACTCACCGACAACGGGCCTAAACTCACTAACAATGGACCTAAACTCACCGACAACGGGCCTAAACTCACCAACAACGGGCCTAAACTCACTAACAACAGGCCTAAACTCACTAACAACGGGCCTAAACTCACTAATAACAGGCCTAAACTCACCAACAACGAGTCTAAACTCACTAATAACAGGCCTAAACTCACCAACAACGAGTCTAAACTCACTAACAATGAGCCTAAACTCACTAACAACAAGCCTAAACTCACTAACAAAGAGTCTAAACTCACTAACAACAGGCCTAAACTCACTAACAAAGAGTCTAAACTCACTAACAACAGGCCTAAACTCACCAACAATGAGTCTAAACTCACTAACAACAGGCATAACTCATTAACAATGGCCCTAAACTCACTAACAATGAGCCTAAACTCACTAACAAAGAGTCTAAACTCACTAACAAAGAGTCTAAACTCACTAACAATGGGCCTAAACTCACTAACAAAGAGTCTAAACTCACTAACAACAGGCCTAAACTCACTAACAATGGGCCTAAACTCACTAACAAAGAGTCTAAACTCACTAACAATGGGCCTAAACTCACTAACAATGGGCCTAAACTCACTAACAACAGGCATAACTCATTAACAACGGGCCTAAACTCACTAACAATGAGCCTAAACTCACTAACAACGAGCCTAAACTCACTAACAAAGAGTCTAAACTCACTAACAATGGACCTAAACTCACTAACAACGGGCCTAAACTCACTAACAATGAGTCTAAACTCACTAACAACGAGCCTAAACTCACTAACAATGGGCCTAAATTCACTAACAATGGGCCTAAACTCACTAACAAAGGGCCTAAACTCACTAACAACGGGCCTAAACTCACTAACAACGAATCTAAACTCACTGACAATGGGCCTACGCTCACCAACAACGAGTCTAAACTCACTAACAACAGGCCTAAACTCACTAACAACAGGCCTAAACTCACTAACAATGGGCCTAAACTCACTGACAATGGGCCTAAACTCACTAACAACGGGCCTAAACTCACTAACAATGGGCTTAAACTCATTAACAATGAGTCTAAACTCACTGACAATGGGCCTAAGCTCACCAACAACGAGTCTAAACTCACTAACAATGGACCTAAACTCACTAACAACGGGCCTAAACTCACTAACAATGAGTCTAAACTCACTAACAACGAGCCTAAACTCACTAACAACGGGCCTAAATTCACTAACAATGGGCCTAAACTCACTGACAATGGGCCTAAACTCACTGACAATGGGCCTAAACTCACTAACAATGGCCCTAAACTCACTAACAACGGGCCTAAACTCACTAACAATGGGCCTAAACTCACTGACAACGGGCCTAAACTCATTAACAACGAGTCTAAACTCACTGACAATGGGCCTAAGCTCACCAACAACGAGTCTAAACTCACTAACAATGAGTCTAAACTCACTACCAATGAGTCTAAACTCACTAACAACAGGCCTAAACTCACTAACAATGGGCCTAAACTCACTGACAATGGCCCTAAACTCACTAACAACGAGCCTAAGCTCACCGACAACGGGCCTAAACTCACTGACAACGGGCCTAAATTCACTGACAACGGGCCTAAACTCACTAACAACGGGCCTAAACTCACTGACAACGGGCCTAAACTCACTAACAACAGGCCTAAACTCACTAACAATGGGCTTAAACTCACTAACAACAGGCCTAAACTCACTGACAACAGGCCTAAACTCACTAACAACGAGCCTAAACTCACTAACAACAGGCCTAAACTCACTAACAACGAGCCTAAACTCACTAACAACAGGCCTAAACTCACTAACATCGAGCCCAAACTCACTAACAACGAGCCTAAACTCACTAACAACAGGCCTAAACTCACTAACAATGAGCCTAAACTCACTGACAACGAGTCTAAACTCACTAACAACGGGCCTAAACTCACTAACAATGAGCCTAAACTCACTGACAACGAGTCTAAACTCACTAACAACGGGCCTAAACTCACTAACAACGAGCCTAAACTCACTAACAAAGAGTCTAAACTCACTAACAACGAGCCTAAACTCACTAACAACGGGCCTAAACTCACTAACAACGAGCCTAAACTCACTGACAACGAGTCTAAACTCACTAACAACAGGCCTAAACTCACCAATAACGAGTCTAAACTCACTAACAACGAGCCTAAACTCACTAACAACAGGCCTAAACTCACTAACAAAGAGTCTAAACTCACTGACAACGGGCCTAAACTCACTAACAACAGGCCTAAACTCACTAACAACGAGTCTAAACTCACTAACAACGAGCCTGAACTCACTAACAACGAGTCTAAACTCACTAATAACAGGCCTAAACTCACCAACAACGAGTCTAAACTCACTAATAACAGGCCTAAACTCACCAACAATGAGTCTAAACTCACTAACAATGAGCCTAAACTCACTAACAACGAGCCTAAACTCACTAACAAAGAGTCTAAACTCACTAACAACAGGCCTAAACTCACTAACAAAGAGTCTAAACTCACTAACAACAGGCCTAAACTCACCAACAATGAGTCTAAACTCACTAACAACAGGCATAACTCATTAACAATGGGCCTAAACTCACTAACAATGAGCCTAAACTCACTAACAAAGAGTCTAAACTCACTAACAAAGAGTCTAAACTCACTAACAATGGCCCTAAACTCACTAACAAAGAGTCTAAACTCACTAACAAAGAGTCTAAACTCACTAACAATGGGCCTAAACTCACTAACAAAGAGTCTAAACTCACTAACAATGGGCCTAAACTCACTAACAATGGGCCTAAACTCACTAACAACAGGCATAACTCATTAACAACGGGCCTAAACTCACTAACAATGAGCCTAAACTCACTAACAACGAGCCTAAACTCACTAACAAAGAGGCTAAACTCACTAACAATGGACCTAAACTCACTAACAACGGGCCTAAACTCACTAAAAATGAGTCTAAACTCACTAACAACAGGCATAACTCATTAACAATGGGCCTAAACTCACTAACAATGAGCCTAAACTCACTAACAACGAGCCTAAACTCACTAACAATGGGCCTAAACTCACTAACAATGGGCCTAAACTCACTAACAAAGGGCCTAAACTCACTAAAAACGAATCTAAACTCACTGACAATGGACCTACGCTCACCAACAACGAGTCTAAACTCACTAACAACAGGCCTAAACTCACTAACAACAGGCCTAAACTCACTAACAATGGGCCTAAACTCACTGAGAATGGGCCTAAACTCACTAACAATGGGCCTAAACTCACTGATAACGGGCCTAAACTCACTAACAACGAGTCTAAACTCACTAACAATGGGCCTAAACTCAACAACAACGGGCCTAAACTCACTGACAATGGGCCTAAACTCACTGACAACAAGTCTAAACTCACTAACAACGAGTCTAAACTCACTAACAACGGGCCTAAACTCACTGACAACGGGCCTAAACTCACTGACAATGGGCCTAAACTCACTGACAACGGGCCTAAACTCACTAACAACAGGCCTAAACTCACTCACAATGGGCCTAAACTCACCGACAACGGGCCTAAACTCACTAACAATGGACCTAAACTCACCGACAACGGGCCTAAACTCACCAACAACGGGCCTAAACTCACTAACAACAGGCCTAAACTCACTAACAACGGGCCTAAACTCACTAATAACAGGCCTAAACTCACCAACAACGAGTCTAAACTCACTAATAACAGGCCTAAACTCACCAACAACGAGTCTAAACTCACTAACAATGAGCCTAAACTCACTAACAACAAGCCTAAACTCACTAACAAAGAGTCTAAACTCACTAACAACAGGCCTAAACTCACTAACAAAGAGTCTAAACTCACTAACAACAGGCCTAAACTCACCAACAATGAGTCTAAACTCACTAACAACAGGCATAACTCATTAACAATGGCCCTAAACTCACTAACAATGAGCCTAAACTCACTAACAAGAGTCTAAACTCACTAACAAAGAGTCTAAACTCACTAACAATGGGCCTAAACTCACTAACAAAGAGTCTAAACTCACTAACAACAGGCCTAAACTCACTAACAATGGGCCTAAACTCACTAACAAAGAGTCTAAACTCACTAACAATGGGCCTAAACTCACTAACAATGGGCCTAAACTCACTAACAACAGGCATAACTCATTAACAACGGGCCTAAACTCACTAACAATGAGCCTAAACTCACTAACAACGAGCCTAAACTCACTAACAAAGAGTCTAAACTCACTAACAATGGACCTAAACTCACTAACAACGGGCCTAAACTCACTAACAATGAGTCTAAACTCACTAACAACGAGCCTAAACTCACTAACAATGGGCCTAAATTCACTAACAATGGGCCTAAACTCACTAACAAAGGGCCTAAACTCACTAACAACGGGCCTAAACTCACTAACAACGAATCTAAACTCACTGACAATGGGCCTACGCTCACCAACAACGAGTCTAAACTCACTAACAACAGGCCTAAACTCACTAACAACAGGCCTAAACTCACTAACAATGGGCCTAAACTCACTGACAATGGGCCTAAACTCACTAACAATGGGCCTAAACTCACTAACAACGGGCCTAAACTCACTAACAATGGGCTTAAACTCATTAACAATGAGTCTAAACTCACTGACAATGGGCCTAAGCTCACCAACAACGAGTCTAAACTCACTAACAATGGACCTAAACTCACTAACAACGGGCCTAAACTCACTAACAATGAGTCTAAACTCACTAACAACGAGCCTAAACTCACTAACAACGGGCCTAAATTCACTAACAATGGGCCTAAACTCACTGACAATGGGCCTAAACTCACTGACAATGGGCCTAAACTCACTAACAATGGCCCTAAACTCACTAACAACGGGCCTAAACTCACTAACAATGGGCCTAAACTCACTGACAACGGGCCTAAACTCATTAACAACGAGTCTAAACTCACTGACAATGGGCCTAAGCTCACCAACAACGAGTCTAAACTCACTAACAATGAGTCTAAACTCACTACCAATGAGTCTAAACTCACTAACAACAGGCCTAAACTCACTAACAATGGGCCTAAACTCACTGACAATGGCCCTAAACTCACTAACAACGAGCCTAAGCTCACCGACAACGGGCCTAAACTCACTGACAACGGGCCTAAATTCACTGACAACGGGCCTAAACTCACTAACAACGGGCCTAAACTCACTGACAACGGGCCTAAACTCACTAACAACAGGCCTAAACTCACTAACAATGGGCTTAAACTCACTAACAACAGGCCTAAACTCACTGACAACAGGCCTAAACTCACTAACAACGGGCCTAAACTCACTGACAACGGGCCTAAACTCACTAACAACGGGCCTAAACTCACTAACAACGGGCCTAAACTCACCGACAACGGGCCTAAACTTACCGACAACGGGCCTAAACTCACTGACAACGGGCCTAAACTCACTGACAATGGGCCTAAACTCACTAACAACGGGCCTAAACTCACCGACAACGGGCCTAAACTTACCGACAACGGGCCTAAACTCACTGACAACAGGCCTAAACTCACTAACAACAGGCCTAAACTCACTATTAATGGGCCTAAACTCACTGACAATGGCCCTAAACTCACTAACAACGAGCCTAAACTCACTAACAACGGGCCTAAATTCACCAACAACGAGTCTAAACTCACTAACAACGAGTCTAAACTCACTAACAACGGGCCTAAACTCACCAACAACGTGTCTAAACTCACTAACAACGGGCCTAAACTCACTAACAACGGGCCTAAATTCACCAACAACGAGTCTAAACTCACTAACAACGAGTCTAAACTCACTAACAACGAGCCTAAACTCACTAACAACGGGCCTAAACTCACTGACAACGGGCCTAAACTCACTGGCAACAGGCCTAAACTCACTAACAACGGGCCTAAACTCACTAACAACGAGTCTAAACTCACTAACAATGGGCCTAAACTCACCAACAATGGGCCTAAACTCACTGATAACGGGCCTAAACTCACTGACAACAAGTCTAAACTCACTAACAACGAGTCTAAACTCACTAACAACGGGCCTAAACTCACTGACAACGGGCCTAAACTCACTGACAATGGGCCTAAACTCACTGACAACGGGCCCAAACTCACTAACAACAGGCCTAAACTCACTCACAATGGGCCTAAACTCACCGACAATGGGCCTAAACTCACTAACAATGGACCTAAACTCACCGACAACGGGCCTAAACTCACTAACAACAGGCCTAAACTCACTAACAACAGGCCTAAACTCACTAACAACGGGCCTAAACTCACTAACAACGGGCCTAAACTCACTAACAACAGGCCTAAACTCACTGACAATGGCCCTAAACTCACTAACAACGGGCCTAAGCTCACCGACAACGGGCCTAAACTCACTGACAACGGGCCTAAACTCACTAACAACAGGCCTAAACTCACTAACAATGGGCCTAAACTCACCAACAACTGGCCTCAACTCACTAACAATGGACCTAAACTCACTGACAACGGGCCTAAACTCACTAACAACAGGCCTAAACTCACTAACAACAGGCCTAAACTCACTAACAATGGGCCTAAACTCACTGACAATGGCCCTAAACTCACTAACAACGGGCCTAAGCTCACCGACAACGGGCCTAAACTCACTGATAACGGGCCTAAACTCACTAACAACGGGCCTAAGCTCACCAACAACGGGCCTAAACTCACTGATAACGGGCCTAAACTCACTGATAACGGGCCTAAACTCACTAACAACGGGCCTAAACTCACTGATAACGAGTCTAAACTCACTGACAATGAGTCTAAACTCACTGACAATGAGTCTAAACTCACTAACAACAGGCCTAAACTCACAAACAGTGGGCCTAAACTCACTAACAGTGGGCCTGAATTTACCAACAACAGGCCTAAACTCAAACATATTGTGACTGATACCGATTTTATGGAGGTAAAATTCAGATAACCAGTAATATCAGCTGATATGATTATATATGATCCTAAATTAAACAAACTCCAGTAGTTTTAGTTAACAGTGGCTTTGTTTACATACAAAGATTTTCACCAATCACAGATTAAGGCCCAATCCCGTTTCACCCCTCACCTCTACCACTCAGCTCTTACCCCTCTGTTTTTCACGTTCACGTATAGGAGTAGGGTGTCCCAAATGTTGTTGAGATAGAGGGGTAGGGTGCAGTGTTAGGGGCTGCATGACCCTCCAAACGGAGGTTTTTCAGAGACTCCAAACAGAGTGATATGAGAAAAAAAGAAAAACCAGCAAGATGGAGAACAAGAGACCAAAGAAACCCACAAATGTGAGAATTTTCTCTTAAAAAACTATGATACCCATTGTTTTATCTTAGTTTAATCGTATTATGGCTCTTTCCTTTGCAACAAGCATGAAGAATCACGGGTATCATGCTGATGTCTCAGTAGCTAGCTAAATTTCCCGTTCCACCTTAAATGTTAGTTACATTCTGGCGCTTCAGGCATCAGAACCGCTGCACCATTTAAGGTGGAACGGGAAAATTTGAACAAGAAGCTGGTGAATATCTGACTTCAGCTTCATATCACTGAGGAATTAGGGGTGGGTGATAATAAATAATTGCCCCCCTCTTTGAAGGCATATGATGCCCTAAATGTAGGAGCTGAACTTTACCCTCCTCTGCTGTCACTGCAGACTGGCAGCGTCGCCTACAGAGCAGCGCTAGTAGCTGTTAATGAAGTGATGCTCTTTTTATTTGAGGGTCCCATTTCAGAGGGAAGATTTCAACCACTACCCTGTAACTCAGTTCTAAGGGACAAGGTGACACTCAAAAACAAGGGATAGGGGTAAAAATAAGAAATGGGACTGGGCCTGAGACTGAGGTGTTTATGTGCACACTCCACTCTCTTAGTGTAGATGTTACCATGACAACGAGCATCATGTGAGTCCGGTCAGAGTGAGACAAGCAGCAGTGTGTCACCTGAGTTTCCAGTTGTGTTTCTAATTGCTTTAAAATTAAACAGACTTGGGAAAACATTCTTCCCGTGTGCTTATTAAAGACGGGGCGAGAGGCAGACGTCACGTCCTGCAACATCCTGAGACGCACAAGCTGGATATCAGTCACACCATCGATGACACGAAACGTCTGGATGAAAGTGCAGTAAAGACTGGTGGGAGAGTAAAGCTGCTGTGGTTCGTTTGCTCATATGCTCATCCATCTTGCTACTGTTTTTAAGTCTGCAGCATAAACTTAAGTCTCCTCTGCAGAGCAGTTTCTGTCTCCCACCATGTTGAACGTTATAAACTTCTGTTATGACTCAAACGCACACGTGCCGAATATACTTAACCCTTAAAATACCAGGGGTTTTACATACGGAGGCTTATTATTCAGTAACTACAGGGACCTCAATGAAAATAGCTGAGCTATTCTTAGGTTACAGAAGTGTATAGTAGCTGTGGGTCTGCCAATGGCCCTTTGGGAATTTAAGGGGTTAAACTTGCCAATTTGGAATGTAATCAGGTACAGGCACTTACATGATTATTATTCTTCTGTTTAATTGATTATTTACAGGATTACACACCTCATTCAATCAGATATAATGGCGAAAACGGCCTCAATCAGACTAGTCTTTTCCAACTGAGGTGTATATATGGACGTATTCCGATTGAGCTATTAGTCAAATTATTAGCGGGTTATAAGGCTGCATGCATCTTTCACATTCAGCACTGTTATAGCCTGTTTCTCATTGCATATCAGTACTCGTGCACTTCAGTGCTGTACTGAATGATATTAGTGTCAGTTTTCAATACACAATTAGCTGGCTAGCTCATCACTTGTCCACAGAAAAGTCACAGATAGGGAATAAAGCACAGGTGTATTTGCTTCTTTGTGCCACCATGTTAGGTAGCGCCTCTAAACTCCAGCCTTACCAAATTATTTCCAAATTTCTTCATAATTTAATAGTTGAGACGTAAACAGAGGGACTCAGAGTGGTTTGGTGTGAAATGGTTCAGATGTCTTTACAGTGGTGGTGATAGGAACCAAACGTCGCCATGACTACAACACAGATATAGACATTTTATTTACTATCCAGAACCACCAGTGAACCTACACGAGTCTTCTGAGTTTTACAAGCAATGTTTATGATGGAAAATAGTGGAAAATCTGAAATAATAAGTTTTTTTTGGGGACTATTTTGCCTCACAATGCCCTGCATATTATGTATTCCTCCACCATGAATGGATTGTAAGGCCAAAATCCACTCTTCTTTAGTGACCACACGCCTCTGTGTAAACTTAACTGTTTATGGCTGCCAGCTCGGTGGCTTTAAATGGATTTATTTGTTTTGCTTGGCTATCAGAGCCTTTGATAAGGTCTTATCTTCTGTACACCACTTTATGACAACTACAAACAAGAATACAAGCCAATTTCGATAAACTGTCATTATGCCAGTGTTGTGAATGAGAACTAGCTTTGCGAATGAACCTTCAGTGCACTTACAGCAAAGCTTAGAAGTAGCTGCTTTTGGGTAAAATTTAAGCATAAAGAGAGATTCAGAGTGGTTTGGTGTGAAATGGTTCAGATGTCTTCACAGTGGTGGTGATAGGAACCAGGGGTCGCCATAACTACAACACAAACATAGACATTTTATTTACTATCCAAAACCACCAGCGAACCTACATAAGTTTATATATTGCTGCTGTCGTAACAAAACCTCATATCTCTCAATTTTTGATGTTTTTCAGATTTTGACATAATTAGAAAGTGCCTGTTGTCGTTTACATTGTGTTTAAATGAATGGACCAAAAGAAACGGCTCAAAATTACTTGGATAAACGTCTGGTTCCATTGACTTACATTAAAAGTAAAGTATGTTTTTTTCTTTCTCCTGTAAAATTCCCATTTTGTAGATACAAGGTTTTGTTCCGACAGCAGCAATATGTAATGTTAATAATGGTAAAACAGTGGTCCAAAAAATATATCAGCTGTCTTTTACACTGTGTGAACATTTCATAATGAATGGGCCAATAAAAATGCTTCAAAACTGCTTCGACTAAAATCTCTTTACATTGTCATACCTTCACAAAACAGTCATAAAACAATATCTCAGGCACAAGGCAGTAAATTCATAACCATTTCATGTAATAACTTTCTGTGAAGGAGCTTTTAGAGGTCTTTTTGACGTCTGGTTCCTATCACCACCACTGTGAACAATTCTGAGCATTTCAAACCACTTGTTCACATCCTAACCATTTAAAAACACAGAACATGTGACAAATTCGATGTTCTGTAAAGCTCGTCCAAGCTATGATAGGACACATCTGTGGGCAGAGCCTGGAGAGGTCAATTACAATAAAATCATTCAGACTGGTTAAATACATTAGTCCAATTTCAAAGGCGCATGACGACTGAGTGACTGAGTTGGTTGTGCTTTGGGCTCAGCGTGTTCCGGCGAGCTCCAGCATCCAGCAGGTTCGCTCTGTTTATGAACTCCACAGCGTTCGAGGCAGATGTTTAGGTTGTGGAAGCGTGTTTGTTGGTGAACAGCATGAGCTTCATTATTCTCCTGTTATGCGTACAGTCCGAGACGCAGCTGTCACAACAGTCCAAACAATCTCCAACTGCAAATCACCTCAGGAACAGCACACACACTCTCGCGAACCCGTGCTGTACACTTGGAGCTGCAGCACGATGCTGTTCTGCTCCCTGGTTGTATTAGAGGGCGTTCGGACGACGGCCGACTTTCCATGCCTGGAAAGCTTGTGCAACACATTTCGCGTTGTTAACTGGTTTCCAGTTGCCGCCTCGCCAGCAGAAAGGAAATATACTTGGATATTTTTTAATTTATATAATCAAATATCTGTTATCAGATTAATTACAACACTGTTGACTCTCCATGTGTGAAATGTTGTCATTCTGTGTTGAGCTGCTAGTGAGCAACGAGGGGTGAAACAAGAGGGTGAGGACCCACTGCTGTGAAAAATAATTCACCCCTCTCCACAAAGACAGACTGTATTTTAGCTTGTTTTGTTGCTAATCTGTAAGTTTTGTTCTAGAAATATTATGTAGGTTTTCTGTATTTTATTACACGCCATATGGGCAAAAGTTTGTGGACACCCTGTTGGACATCCCATTCCAAAACCATAGTCATTAATATGGAGTTGCCCCCCTTTGCAGCTAAAAGAGCTTCCACTCTTCTGGGAAGCTTCCCACAAGATTTTGGAGTGTGTTTGTGGGAATTTGTGCCCATTCAGTCAGCATTTGTGGTCAGACGCTGATGTTGGACGAGAGGGCCTGGCTCACAGTCAACGTTCCAGGTCATCCCAAAGTTGTTCAGTGGGGTTGAGGTGAGGGTTCTGTGCAGGCCACTGGTTCCTCCACAAAAAACTTGTCAATCCATGTCTTTATGGAGCTGCTTTGGCACAGTGTCTCAGTCATGCTGGAACAGGAAAGGCTCTTCCCCAAACTGCTGACACAAAGCTGGAAGCAGATAACTGTGTAAAATGTCTTTGTGCTGCAGCATCAACATCACCCTTCACTGGAACTAAGGGCCCAAACCCTGAAAAACAGCCCCAGCCCATCATCCCTCCTCCACCACACTTTACTATTGGCACTCTGCATTCCGGTAGGTAACGTTCTCTGGCATCCACCAAACCCAGATTCATCATCAGACTGACAGATAGAGAAGCTGATTCATCACTCCACAGAATATGCTTCCACTGCTGCAGAGTCCAGTGGCGGCGCTTTACACCACTCCAGCCGACACTTGGCATTGCGCATAGTGATCTTAGGCTTATGTGTAGCTGCTCAGCCATGGAAACCCATTTCATGAAACTCTAGACACACAGTTCTTGTGCTGATGTTGCTTTTTGAGACATTTGGAGTAAGTGATGAAATATAGGATAGGCGATATTTACACGCTTCAGCACTCACAGCCCCGCTTAGTGAGTTTGCACAGTCTACCACTTCGGCTGAGCTGTTGTTGCTCCTAGATGCTTCCATTTCACAATAATAGCACTGACAGTTGTCTGGGGCAGATCTAGCAGGGCAGAAATATCACAAAGTGACTGCTTATGGCGTCATATGACAAAGTCACTGAGCTCTTCAGTGCGACCCATTGTACACCAGAGTTTGTTCATGGCTATGTGCTTGATTTTATACACTTGGCTGAAACACCAAATTCAGTAACTAGGAGGGGTGTCCACATACTTTTGGCCATACCTTGCGCATGTCAGCTTCAAAATGCTTAAGTCACCTCCTGCTACTTTTTAAGCAAAGGGCGTGGCGCGATCATTTAAGTATTTTTTCAGTGCTGTGTACTCTTTTGTCTGCTAGCTAACGTTAAACAAATTTCTCTTAATGCAGTGTCCTGACTGAAGTACACTTCAGCGCTGCGTTCCTGACGCAGCCTCTAAACTGTAGGCACCCTTACAGCATTTGCATCTGCGTGTGTAGCTCTTTGTGCATTTCTAGCAGGTTCATGCTTATTCATAACCGCTGCATTAGAGCGCGATTACTCAGGGCCGGCCCATGCGCTGGCAGCAGGCCGACGGGCGCTAAAGGCATGGCCGGGGCATCAATCAGCGGGGTAATTGATTTAGTATTGATCACGGGGGGCCGTATTTTACTGCCCCCACTCAAACGCGAGCCCCTCGGCCTGCAGCACAAAGCATCCCCAAGGCATCCTGAAGCGCGCACACAGAGTTTAGAGAAACAGCAAAGCCTCGGTGCTAATTAAAAGACAGGAATGTATGTTTCTGCAAGTCTACATACTCTCTTTCACTCTCTCCCTCCCTCTCTCTCTCTCTTTTTCACCCCGCAGAAGAATCCTGATCCAATTTTCATCAGATCAAGGGGGCTGCTGGGATAGCAAAAAATAGAATAATTTGTTTGAGGTTTGTTCTTGCATCAAAGGCAATTCACAGGATACTTCTTCTGCAGCGTCGACTGACTGCTATTTATTTATTTATATTCACGCCCCTCCCCCCCTGCACCCACCCCCAACACTCACCACACGAATCTACATTTATATTACACTCCCCACATTCGAATGACTATCGAGCACTGACCGTCTCTTTGTTGTTTATTTATTTATTTATTTTTTTGTGGTTTGTATTGATTGGAATAAAGAATATTCATTCCTACAAATTCTGGGACGGATTGAAAAACAAAAACATGTTTTCAAATTTATTGCTGCTACATGACTTCACTGACTTATCCAAATCTGCTTTAGGGCAAAATACACCACAGTGAATATAATTTAATTCATGAAGTAACAAATAAAATATAAAAAAAAAATAAAATAAACAAAGGAATGCAGAGAACGATATGAACTTTTGATATCAGTGACCACAATTATCGCATTTTTTCCATATTATTGTGGCAAAATTAGATAATATTAGTAATCAAGTAATGTACTAATCTTTTTTGATTAATTATTATATGAATTAATTCATTATATATTTATTATATACGATTACAGAGCCCCTGAAGGGACGTGGTGCATTTTTTTTAAAGGTAAAAATCTGGTGTGTACCAGATACTATGCGGTGTGCACCTGATACTATCAAGTACGCACCAGACACATATAATATCACATGCTCACTACATAGTATCTACATAGCACCTGATATTATCTCATTATTGTTATGATTTTTTAATCATCAGTTTGGTGATTAAGAAAGCAAAAGTTTTAAAAATATGCCAAATAACATGCTAAATAAAATTCATAGTGTACATTTCTTACTTATTTAAACAACTTGATAAATTGAATTCCTACTAAATTAGATTTTTATGCTAGAAATTTCTATCAAAATTCTTTATCAGCTACAGAATTCCTAACAGTAAAATTTGAAAAATTTATGCTAGAAATCATTATTTTGTAACCTTTTTTCTAGTAGTATTTTTTGCTACATGCTAAAAAGAACTCCTGCTTCTAATTTCTTCTTAGCATAGAATACAGACATAGAATCTATTTGAGTAGAATGTGAATTTGTTATGCAAGATATCTAGGTCAAATTTGTTTTTCTAGTAACCTACTTGCCAAAACAGAATTCTCACTGCTAATTTATTTTAAAATTTAGCTACATGCTTAGAATTCCTACTTCCAATTCCTTTTTTTTAGCTACATGCTAAAACAGGATTTGTAGTTTTTATTTTTATTCTCATTTAAGCAATTTTAAAATAATTCTGACTTAGATATTATGCCAGAAATTTACATCAAATTTATTTTTCCAGTAACATTTTTAGCTACATGCTAAAACAGAATTCCTAACATGACATGAGACTGGACTTTGTAACATTTGAATATTTTTTTCAAGAAATGTAAATTATTTTTATCTTAACAAAATATTACAAAATATTTCAAAATATCAATAGTAGAATTCCTACTTCCAATTCTTCCAGATACATGCTGAGACTTCTTACTTCTATTTTCTTCTATGTTTTATCTATAATTCCTTCCATACTTTTGTTAAATGCTAAACCAGGAGTTCCTCCTTTTTTCTTTTTTAAGCAACCTTGAAAGTAGAATTCCTACTAAAAGTGCAGTTCTTATGCCAGAAATTTACATCAACAAATTTGTTTTTTCACACAATTTTTTTAGCTACATGATAAAATAGAATTCCTACTAGTAAAATGTGATTTCTTATGCCAGAAATTTACATTTACAACATAATTTTAGAAACATTCTTTAGCTACATGCTAAAAAAAAATCCTACTTCAAATTCCAATTCTTTCTAGATCTTAACCGCATGTTAAAATAGAATTCCTCTTAGTAAATTCAAATCTTTTGTGGAAGAAATTAAATTTTACAACATATTTTAGTAACATTGTTTGGCTACATGCTAAAAAGAATTCCTACTTCAAATTCCAGTTCCTTCTAGATCTTAACTGCATGTTAAAATAGAATTCCTACTAGTAAAATTCAAATCTTTTAATCTAGAAATTCATATTTACAACACAATTTAGTAACATTCTTTAGCTACATGTTTAAATAGAATTCCTACTAGTAAAATTTGAATATTCATGCTAGAAATTTACATTTACAACATATTTTTAGTAACATTCTTTAGCTACATGCTAAAAAAGAATTCCTACTTCAAATTCCAGTTCTTTCTAGATCTCAACTGTATGTTAAAACAGAAATCCTACTAGCAAAATGTGACATTTTAATGGTACAAATTTTTAAGTGATTTTTTTTTTCTACTGAAAACTGAATTTCTGATATCACGACACTGGATAAACGGCTAAATGGCTAAAGCAGCTGTAGTGCAGAGCATTTTCCTTCTTGTAATCTGCAGAGGAGCCTGACGAAGTGAGTGGAAACGCTGCGGTGGTGTGATCCTCTGTAGCAGCGTCTGAGTGGGCTGGAGATCTTTAGATAAAAGCAAGAGGCAGAGCAGCAGCGGCTCTGGGCTCTACACTGCGTGTCTGTGTGATGTAAACTCCTCAGCAGAGTCTGATCTATTACTCACACTGTCACGCAGACACATTTTTCCTTGAAATACCGAGGAAAGGACAGACTATGCATCGTGTATGTTGCAGATATACTGCCCTGCAGGAGGGAAAGAAACCTTTCACGCACACGTATGAGCACAGAATCGGCTGATCGAGGCTGAAAGGCCTCTCTCTCTGTCTCTCTCTCTCTCTCTCTCTCTCTCTCTCTCTCTCTCTCTCTCTCTCCCTCTGTCTCTCTCTTTCTTCTCCCTCTCTCTCTTTCTTGTGCGTACAAACAACTGATCTGTTTGTATAATTGCGAAAACACACTTTGTCTTTGTTAGGCTGCCCCAGATTTTCTTTTCATCTCCTGATGGGGCAAAAAAAGCTTTATTTTTTGCTTCATTGTTGTTTGCTGTGTGTTTCAGCGCACAAACAACAACACAGACACTCGGTTCCAGCAATTTAAAGATACAATAAGTGAGCATACATAAAGAAAAAGAAAAAATGTTCAGAGAAATGAATATTTCCTAGCAGGAGGGAGGCGGTTCTTGTAAAAACATTAAAAAAAAACACTTCTCTGTGGTCGTTATTTCAGTTACAGATGGCCTTAAGTTTTTGTTTTTGGGCCGAAAATAGCAAAAAATATAATCATTAAAGGGACACTCTGACGAAAAAATGGTTTATGATGTTATTTGTCATGTTATGTAGAATCCTGTAGCTCAGTATTGCATTCTGCAGCCTCACCACTTTGACAGAATTCACCATTTTCTATCCCCTTCATTCGTCTCACTACAATACCCAGCATGCACTACACAAAAACATCATACAGCTGGTGGGAATTTTCCCACCGTGGTGAAGAAGTCCTGACTAATATAAAGGCTAATAAACACAGATGTGATGTTCAGATTTCATACATCTTACTGTATTAGCTAAAGCTCCTCCCACCTTCAACAGACATCATCAGAAAAGGAGTTTCTGAGTCTTTGAACTGGAGAATCTCACTGCAGCACCACTGTAGGAGGTGACCAGGCATGTTTACAGCAGGTTTAATGACGGTTATATTTTTTTATACAGGTGTAATACAGTCATTTTAAAAGAGCAGGACTTCATATATATATATATATATATATATATATATATATATATATATAGAGAGAGAGAGAGAGAGAGAGAGAGAGAGATAAATAGATAGATTAATCTTTAATATATGATTTTATTCTGAGTAATTCTGGGCCATTTCTATTGGTCCACACATCATGAAATGTTCACATTATGACACTCACACACACACACACACACTCAGAAATATACATACACACACACATACACACAGATATACACATGTGCACACACACACACACACACACACACACACACATACACACAGATGCACTGGTACACAGGGTGTGTGTAAGCGCTCTCATTGTGTTGAATCTCCTGAGCAAAAAGCTCTCATCTCTCTGATGACAGACAGACTTTATCTCCAGAGATCCGGAAAGAGATTCTCCCTCAGCACACACACACACACACACACACACACACACACACACACACACACACACACACACATCATGACAAAACCTCAGAATCAGCCCAGAGAGACGTTACAGAGCAAACTCCTCGTTTACTCCAGCCAGAGTGGCATCCCTCGAGTATCCCTCCTCAGGGAGGAGAGTAAAAAAAGCAGGATGACTGCAGCGGAGAGGAGGAATGAGAGGCTGTGTTCACATTACAAGCCTTTAAAGGGGAAATCCATCAGTGTCTGTCTTACCGAGTCAAAACTGTTCACAGTGGTGGTGATAGGAACCAGACGTCCACCTCTAAAAGCTCCCTCACAGAAAGTTCCTACATGAAATGGTTATGAATTCACTGCCTGATGACTGAGACTCTGTTTAATGACAGTTTTGAGAAGATTTTTGGAATAAAACATCCTTTCTTAATCTATTCCTGGTGGAGGAATTCATGCAGGGTGTTGTGAGGCAAAATAGTCCTCAAAAAATGTATTATTTCAGATTTTCCACTATTTTCCATCATCAACATTCCATATAAACTCAGAAGACTCGTGTAGGTTCACTGGTGGTTCTGGATAGTAAATAAAACGTCTATATTTGTGTTGTAGTCATGGCGACCCCTGGTTCCTATCACCACCACTGTAAAGAAATCTGACTTTCTAGATTTCTCTAAAATTAAATATTTCACAATTAAGCAGGAATTTCACTTCAAGGAAAATTAGGCTTCATCTCCAGTGTCCAAATATTTATGCAAAACACTTTCATGTCTCTTTAAGTCAAAATAAACCTAAATAAAATAAAACTACCGCCAAACATGCTGATGTAAATATTCTTAAAGAGTGTATCTCAGCATCACTAAAGGTCAGCTTTGTGCAGTGGACCAGTCAGGGGGAGGTCTCAGAAGGATTTATGTGCTGATTAGGACCAATCACAGTCAGGGGGAGGTCTCAGAAAGATTGACGTGGTGATTAGGACTAATCACAGTCAGGGGGAGGTCTCAGAAAGATTGACGTGGTGATTAGGACCAATCACAGTCAGGGGGAGGTCTCAGAAAGATTGACGTGATGATTAGGACCAATCACAGTCAGGGGGAGGTCTCAGATTAAATGACTCGGTCCCAGAATGAATGACGTGGTTTCTGTATTTTAGTATTTTATTGCTAAAAAAAATTAAAACACTATTCTTGTAAAGAAAACTTGCTTAGAACCGAAGTTCTAATGTGTGCATTACACCATCTACAGATGTTTATAGCTATGAAAGAACATTTTTGTGGGTGGAGCATGAATAAATCATGTGGAACCAAATTCTATGAAGTAAATATAAAATCAGAGAAGTTCTAATGAGGAAAGCTGGCACTCTTCCAGTTTTGTCAGGCACTAGAGGGCGCTCCCGAGCGAGTCCTAAATGAATGGGCTGCTATGGAGCTTTTGTGCAAAATCACAGTTTATAAATCAGCTTAATCACTTTCATACAGAAAAATGCAGAACTCAGAACATCAGAAAACATTTTCAAAACTGCTGTTATGTTTTTGAGAACATGCTATTTTAGCTGACCAATCAATCAGCACTCAGTAGCAGGAATGCTAACGAATCAGCACTCAGTAGCAGTAAGGCTAATCAATCACAACTCAGTAGCAGTAACGCTAACCAATCAGTATTCAGCAGCAGTAATGGCAACCAATCATCACTCAGTAGGAGTAATGCTAACCAATCAGCACTCACGTAGCAGTAATGCCAACCAATCAGCACTCAGTAGCAGTAACTCCAACCAATCAGCAATCAGTAGCAGTAATGCCAACCAATCAGTGCTCAGTAGCAGTAACTCCAACCAATCATCACTCAGTAGCAGTAACTCCAACCAATCAGCACTCACTAGCAGTAATGCCAACCAATCAGTGCTCAGTAGCAGTAACTCCAACCAATCATCACTCAGTAGCAGTAACTCCAACCAATCAGCACTCACTAGCAGTAATGCCAACCAAGCAGTGCTCAGTAGCAGTAACTCCAACCAATCATCACTCAGTAGCAGTAACTCCAACCAATCAGCACTCACTAGCAGTAATGCCAACCAATCAGTACTCAGTAGCAGTAACTCCAACCAATCAGCACTCAGCAGCAGTAATGCTAACCAATCAGCACTGAGTAGCTACACTGGGAACCAGTCAGCACTCAGTAGCAGTAAGGCCAACCAATCAGTAGTCAGTAGCAGTAAAGCTAAGCAATCAGCTCTCAGTAGCAGTGATGCTAACCAATCAGCTCTCAGTATCACTAAAGCTAACCAATCAGCTCTCAGTAGCAGTGATGCTAACCAATCAGCTCTCAGTAGCAGTGATGCTAACCAATCAGCTCTCAGTAGCATCCTACAGCTCAAAACCTGGTTTATAGGTATGTTTTTGTTGATGTTTTCATGAAAAGCTTCCTTTTACTTTCCAAATTTAAAGGAAGTTAATATAAATGGTTAGAAACCTGCATTTTTCATTTTTGGTCGTTTAGCTTCATTTAGCCTCATTCGTTGTGGACTTAAATGCTCGAGGGCGCCCTCTAGTGTTCAGCAGCCATTTAACATATAACGGTAGAAACAGGCTCCCCCAAACTGGCTGTGTAAAACCATGCATGTACAGAACTCACCATCCTCGGTGGGGACGTATATGTTGAGGTACAGGCAGTCCTCGCTCTGGTTCTGGACGTAGGCGGCGGCGGCATCCAGGTTGTCCGTGAACCAGACGGGCAGCATGATCTCGGGCAGAACGCCGTGGATGTTCTGCGGGCACACAGGGGCAAACTGGGTGGCGTTTCGGATGTCCTGCCAGGAGCCCGGCGCCTCGGGGGGCTGAAAGCGCCGCTCGCCCACCGGCGCGGTGGCGTACGGCACGCCCAGGTACTGATCCACTGGGCCCAGGATCTCGTTATTCAGCTCCTTTCGTATCCCGCGGAGCTTCCCGTAACCCGTGGCGACGATGGGGTGTTTGGGGGCGCTGAGGTCAGCGGCCCGCTGGCATGAGGACAGCGCCAGCCTCAGTGCCAACCACACCAGGCACGTGTGCCACCTGCGGCGTGGGCACGGCGCCCGCACGCAGCCGCTAACGCCCCCTAGTGACATGACCGGGTCCTGCAAGGGTTTGTGTGTGTGGGGGGGGGTGTTATGGCAAAAAGTGATGGAGAATAGGTGTCTGTCAGGCCCTAGCAGGTGTTACAGTAATGAGCGAAGGACTGGAAACAAGAGAAAGGTGGAGAATAGTTCCTGGTGATGGACTGGAAATGATAGAGAATCGTTACGGAAAAAAAATAAATAAAGAAATAAAAAAATGGTTTCCTAGCAACCCCAGAGCAGGGTGTTGCAGCAAAAAGTGAGGGTGGAAAACAGTTGTAGTTCCTAGCAGGGGTCACGGCAAAAACTAAAGGACTGGAAACAAAGGAAGGTGGAGAATAGTTCCTAGCAGTCTCCAGCAGGTGTTACAGCAAAAACGAAAGGATGGAAACTAACGTGAGATTTGTTTCCTAGCAACCCCAGAGCAGGGTGTTGCAGCAAAAAAGTGAAAGATGGGGAACAAAGGAACACAGAGAATAGTTCCTAGCAGCCACAGGGCACGGTGCTGCAGCAAAAAATGATAGACGGGAAACAAAGGAAGGTGGAGAATGATTCCTATCAGCCTCAAGAGGACAGCCAGAGTAGAACTGGGGGTCGGGGTGGTGCGAGGAGTGTGTGGGGGTGGGGGGGGGGTGTGCAGAGGGATTTAACCCCTTAAACTGCAGGCGTGTTATTCAGTAAATGATCTTATTATTCAGAATCTGACTGTGAATAACGCAGTAACTGCTATGAAGCTAATGCCTACGTTCTGTAGTGACGAGGAAGAGGGGCTGGAGTGTGGACCCTCATACAGTCCCTCAGAGTTTAAGGGGCTAATCTGGGTTATGGTGTGTGTGTTGGAATAGAGTGTGTGTGTGTCTCTAGCGGCACACGAGAGCGGCCTGACGCAGAGCACTGAAGAGTTTCATGCTGACGCTACTGCACCATCCATCCTCTCGTGATCTCTTCATCAGCTTCCTGCAGAGTGAGAGAGAGAGAGAGATGAGGGAGGAGAGTGATGAGGGGGAGAGAGAGAGGTAATATAAAGGGGAGAGAAGAGAGAGTGAGAAGAAAGAATGAGAGAGGAGAAAGAGAAAGAAAACAGAGAAAAAAGAGAGGAGAGAAAGAAAGATGAGGAAAGAGTGAAAGAGAGAGAAAAGGAAAGAGAAATGGGGAAAGAGAAAGAGAGAGAGCAAGAGAGAGAACGAGGAAAGAAAGAGACAAAAGAGAGAAATGAGGGGAGAGAAGGAGAGAAAGAGAAAGAGGAGGGAGGGGAGAGAGCGAAAAGAAAAAGAGGAAAAGAAATGAAGAAAAATAAAAAAGTGGAAGAAAGAAAGAAAGATGAGAAAATAGTGAAAGGAGAGAGGGAAAAAGAGAGAGAAATGGGTAAAAAAGAGCAAGAGAGAGAGAGAAAGAACAAGGAAGAAGAGAAACAAAAGAGAGAAATGAGGGGAAAGAGAGAGAAAGAGAGAGAGAGAGAGACATAAGGTGGAGAAAGAGAGATGAGGTGGAGAAAGAGGAGTAATAAAAAAGGGAAAGGAGGGAGGAGAGAGAAGGAGAAGAAAGAACGAGAAAGCAGATAGAGAAAGTGAAAGAGTGAAAGAGAGAGAATAAAAAGAAAGAGAAATGGGAAAAGAGAAAGAGCAAGAGAGAGAGAACGAGGAAGAAGAGACAAAAGAGAGAAATGCAGGGAAAGAGAGAGAGAGAGAGAGAGAGGCAGACAGAGATGAAGGAGAGAGAGAGGTAACAAAAAAGGGAGAGGAAGGAGGAGAGGGAAGAAGAAGAAAGAGGGAGAAAGAGAAAGAAATGGAAAAAATCAGAGCAAAAAAGTGAGAGAGCAAGAAAAAAGGAAGATGAGAAAAGAGTGAAAGAGAGATAAAGAAAGAAATGGGGAAAGAGAAAGAGCAAGGAAGAAGAGACAAAGAAGAAATGAGGAGAAAGAGAGAGAGAGAGAGAGAGAGAGAGAGAGAGGGAGTGAGAGAGAAAGAGAGAGGGAGAGAGAGAGAGAGAGAAAGAGCGAGAGAGATTAAAATAGAGCTCATGCTGTTATTGTGAGCTGCTGAGACAGAATCAACACACACACACAAAAACACACTTTACACCACGAGTCTATTAAAGCGTCGCCCCCAGAACTGCAGCTACATCAACAGCAAACAGGCCAATTCTTTATGCTAGCATGATAATCACCACGGTGACACATGTAATCTATCTCCTTTAACTCATCTCCTCATCTCCGCACGCTACACTCGTCCTTTGTTTGAGAAGATGAACGTATAGGAGGAGCCGCGCAGCTGCGGGCGCAATTTTACACTGATAACATAACGCACGGCATCAGGGCTGTCACGATTAATCGATTAGTCTCGATTAATCTCGGTTACTTGATTGAAATATACTTTCTCAGGTAACTGGCAGTGATTAGGTGGTAGTTTACATGCTGATGCACATTTTTAGTTCTCTTACTGCTCTCTCTCTCTCTCTCTCTCTCTCACTCTCTCTGTTCTTTGTTTTGTAACCAGTGTTTTTATTAGTGCTGTGAAAGTAAATGCGTTAATAATGTGTTTTAGTTGTAAACACACTGTAATCAAGCTTATTCTGTCCACTCAAACAGCTAGAATAAAATGCACCACTTTTTAATATGAAAACAATCTTTCTTCAGGGCCAAATTTGAACAAACACGCCAAATTAATTGCAATTAACTGACCAAATAATGTGATTAAATGCAATTAAGTCTGTTAGCCATTTGTGTGTTTTTTTTAAAACCTCCTGGTTTATGTTTTCCTAGTATTTGGAGATCTTTGAAAGGCTGTGCAGGGTTTGTTATTGTTTAGTTAAATTCAAAAAACTCCAAAGGTTTGTGCACCCTGGTCAAATTTCTTTTGATTTTCTAAGAGAAAAGAAGTGAAAATGTCCTCTACAGAGAACACACTCCTGCACACTTTAACACTCAACTACTGTTTATTAGAAATTGTGCACTAAAATGTGCAGAACATCTACAAGGTTGACTGACAAGGTAGGAGGGTCTAATAGAGTGGACAGTGAGTGGACACAGTGTTTAACAACTCCAGCAGCACTGCTGTGTCTGATCGACTCAGACCAGCGCAACACACACTACCACACCACCACCACGTCAGCGTTACTGCAGTGCTGAGAATGACCCACCATTCATTCTTCCAACATCTCTTTAAACAGGCTGTTTTTGTTACTGTGCCTTTAAGACTGATATATGTAAATGAGCTCTGTCCTGATTGGCTGTGCTTCATTCAAAAAAAGCAGTCCAGGCTAAATCACTCTTTATAACTTCAGCTTGAATGGGCGGGGCCAAGCCTGCCATAGGCTAAATATGTGGATATAGGGAGACGTGTTGGTTTCTTTGACATCGCAAAAATAATGCATTTAAAAAAGGCTGTTTGTTAAGCCTAATTTCCATGGACCGGGGAGCGAATGGTATGTTTTGAAACGTTAACAATGAGTGCGTTTGCATGCACTCAAGTTCTAGCTCAGATTTCAGTGAACTCTTACTCTGATTTCTTTCGGATTCCTTTGTCTGTGCAGGTGCGAAAACAGAAGCCAGTACTGGAAATAAGCGAGCAGCGTCGCCGCGAGATTTAAAGATTTTCCAGCTTCTAAATGATGTATTTTCATATTTTCAGCTAAAGTGGTGCGATGATTTTCAAAAAAGCCATGAAGCACGAAGTTTAAGTTTTACATTACGTTTACGTTGCATCTTTCTTACTTTGCATCGTTCTGTAAGTTTATCGGCTGGTTTCAAAGTAGAAATCTGATTACTCCTTGACTCATGAAGACCTGGAGTTTCCCCATTATCTGATTACCCAATTGCATGTAAATGTGTTGATCAGATTACTGACAAAATCTGATTTTCTGCAGTTATTGAATTATTAAGTGCATTTAAATGCAAACAATGCTTGCATGCTGTATGAAAGTCTTTTATTTTAAAAAAGTGAGGTTTTCCATGATACAGGCCCTTTACGTTTATTAAACCGGTGTTGCTCCTGTTTTGCTTAAATGACAAAATTCAAACAAAATAGTAAAAATTGCTGAGCAATGGTTAAAAAAGCTAAGCTGAATATTTTATTTAGAGTAAATGTACACACTGTCAGTGTGCAGTCCCACTATTATAGCTACTAAAGAGACCTTTACCGGGGAAATGGACTCCAGTCGGCTACTGTACTGTATGCTGTAAATCATCGTGTCCCACCTCTTGTTAGCGCACTGTGTCAGAGGCAGATTGGTTCCGTCATCTCCATCTAGCAGGGAGTCAATTAGGCAGCGTGCACAGTATTTCACACCCTCACTGTACACAGCTACACCTCCGCTACTGACAGTGTGCCAAAGCGCCCCGGCAGGTGACAGTGTACACTGAGGAAGGTGCTGTGTCGCATTTACTTGATTCAAATGTGTACATCAATTCCATCCCAGTCAGCCACAGCATTAAAACCACCTTGTCTCTACACTCACTGTCCATTTTATCAGCTCCACTGACCACATAGTGTCACTCTGTACCTCTACAGTTACAGACTGTAGTCCATCTGTTTCTCTGCACACTTTGTTACCCTGTTCTTCAGTGGTCAGGACCCCCATGGACCCTCACAGAGCAGGTACTATTTGGGTGGTGGATCATTCTCAGCACTGCAGTAACACTGAAGTGGTGGTGGTGTGTTAGTGTGTGTTGCGCTGGTCTGAGTGGATCAGACACAGCAGTGCTGCTGGAGTTTTTAAACACCTCAGTGTCGCTGCTGGACTGAGAACGAAAAACATCCAGCCAACAGCGTCCTGTGGGCAGCGTCCTGTGGCCACTGATGAAGGACTAGAGGATGACCAACACAAACTGTGCAGCAGCAGATGAGCTATCGTCTCTGACTTTACATCTACAAGGTGGACTGACAAGGTAGGAGTGTCTAAACGAATGGACAGTGAGTGGAGTGTTTAAAACTCCAGCAGCACTGCTGTTTCTGATCCACTCAGACCAGCGCAACACACACTAACACACCACCACCACGTCAGTGCTGAGAATGATCCACCACCCACATAAAGTCCTGACCACTAAAGAACAGGGTAACAAAGTATGCAGAGAAACAGATGGACTACAGTCTGTAACTGTAGAACTACAGAGTGAAACTATACGGTCAGTGGAGCTGATAAAATGGACAGTGAGGTGGTTTCAGTGTAATGGCTGATTGGTGTATAGCGCACCATTTTGGGGTTTCTGTGTTTTGTAGTGGTGCAGGAAATCCAGTGCACTCAAACAATCCCAAAATGCACCACAATAAGTAGGGTACAACTGAAGTACCCTAGGGAGAGGGGATACCCATAATGCACTGCATTGTTTGGTTTGAACATTCACGCAGAGCTTCACTGAGTAGGATTAGCGAGCCCAGCTACAATGGCAGCGTCTCCACAGGGCTCTCTACAGACCCACTACAGAGAGAGAGCTATTCTCATGTGTGCAGTCAAACTCAGCATATATAGTAAAAGGCAGCATCACGTTTACAGTGTTTATGTGACGGAATCTGCTAACGTATGACGTAGTGTCCCTATGATAGTGTTCTATACAGTGTTACAGATTTTCCAATGTGAGAAATTTGAGAACCATTTTGTCCTTTCAACAAAAATCAAACCACCTTGGGAGCCACAACATTCAGTATGTGCTGATGTACTAGTATAGACTAAAAACTGTAAACGAAAACACAGACTTACTTTGCTCTGCTTTAAGTTTTAGCTCAGCTGTAGCTGTTTTTCTCACATCTCTGGCAGGAAACTTTTCCTCAAACGTTGAACAGTTTCTTGTAAAATGTCTCTCAATGTTTGACTTTTCACGAGGCTGAAGTCGCTTCTCATTCGCCAGCTTCTTGTTCAAATTTTCCCGTTCCACCTTAAATGGTGCCTGAGGCGCCAGAATGTAACTGCTGCACCATTTAAGGTGGAACGGAAAATTAGAACAAGAAGCTGGCAAATGAGGAGTGACTTCAGCTTCACAAATTTTTTAGTGTTTTAGTTTCTCGTTGCAGATTAAACGTATCAGGAAACCAGCTGGAGTGATTATAAATGTAAGTAAGTTGATTAATCTCCAAATTATCGAAGTTCATTTTAAATCTCTCTCTTTGCCGTTTCGTTAGCTACTAGCTAGGCGGGATTGTTGTCTGTGTTGCTATGGTGACCAGCAGTCTGCGCTGATCCTCAGGGTTAAAGGGTGAATTAGCAGTTCTACATTAACTCCAGAGTTTAAGACCATTTACTGTTAAACTGTGTTGAACGACCAGCAGAGCTTTATTTTACTGTACAGGAGGATTATTTTATTTTTACCTACAAATCTGATTCTGCTGTGGCATATGGAAATATATGGATTTCAAATATATGACATACATAAGCATATATGTATTTGCCTTCCTGACATATGTTTGTCACATACGGATCAGGCATAACATTATGAGCACCTCCTTGTTTCTACGCTCATTGTCCATTTTATCAGCTCCACTTACTATATAGGTCCACTTTGTAGTTCTACAGTTACAGACTGTAGTCCATCTGTTTCTCTGATACTTTGTTAGCCCCCTTTTACCCTGTTTTTCAGTGGTCAGGACCCCCATGGACCCTCACAGAGCAGGTACTATTTGGGTGGTGGATCATTCTCAGCACTGCAGTAACACTGACATGGTGGTCATGTGTTAGTGTGTGTTGCGCTGGTCTGAGTGGATCAGACACAGCAGTGCTGCTGGAGTTTTAAAACACTTCAGCGTCACTGCTGGACTGAGAATAGTCCACCAACCAAAATATCCCTCCAACAGCATCCTGTGACCACTGATGAAGGACTAGAGGATGACCAACACAAACTGTGCAGCAGCAGATGAGCTATGGTCTCTGACTTTACATCTACAAGGTGGACTGACAAGGTAGGAGTGTCTAATAGAGTGGACAGTGAGTGGACACACAGTGTTTAACAACTCCAGCAGCACTGCTGTGTCTGATCCACTCGTACCAGCACAACACACACTAACACACCACCACCATGTCAGTGTCACTGCAGTGCTAAGAATGATCCACCACCCAACTGTACTGGGATGTATTAATCTGTATGGGTAGGCCAGCCATGCTAGCTAAAACCTTGTTTTTCATAACAGAGTCTTTGTGCTTTTCACTCTTACTTGACTACATTTTCTTTATTAATACTCGTATTCACGTTAATGATCACTATGGTAACATTATTTTCTTTTAAGTAGCCATTTTCATCACTCTTTCCAGGCCTAATGCTAACCAGTGCGCTCGCTTTAAGTCCCCCCCGCCCACTCCCGCTGCTCCAGATTCTTGGTTCCTGCCTTCTCTCCATTCCACTCGAGTTGGCAGGGCTAGTGTAACTCTCGCTAGAGTAGATGGGGGCATTTAGGCATGCTAAAGGCCGTACTGAGCACGCCACTGACTGTCTGTAACACAAAACCCTCTGCTGAACCGAGGGCATCAAGCTGCAGGCGCGAGGGAACCACGCACAGCGGGGAATTGGGCGAGACAGAGCGAGGCGACTTCTGCCATCCTGACACATTTAGTCTTGTTTGTGTCCAATTTGAGCCCTGGAGGGTCTACGTCCACCTTAAGTTGGGTAATAGAGCCAAAATCTAACATTACAGTATGTGAAGGCAATTTCACAATGGATATGAATCATGATATGAGCTTTTTCTGCGGTTTGCCAACACTTTGGAACATTGTGAGCCACATTTAAGAAAAAAATGTATGTCTTTTAATTTCTCACACACAAAAATAAACCATTTAACAAGGAATAGAGCATTTCACACCAAACCAGTGTGTTCCAGACATCTCGGGTAATCAGAATATCCAATCAGCTACTGGGAAAAGGGCAATGGAACAAATGTGCAACTATATACTACATATAGTGATATATAAGTTACAAACAGTTTAAAAGGGGAATTCTACTGATATTTCCAAATTTCTGCATCACTAAACAGTTCAGATGTAAACAGAGTCGTTCAGAGTGGTTTGGTGTGAAATGCTCCGGTCTAGATAAACTTACTGAGTCTGAATTGTTCACAGTGGTGGTGATAGGAACCAGATGTCCACCTCTAAAAGCTCCCCCACAGAAAGTTCCTACATGAAATGGTTATGAATTCACTGCCTGATGACTGAGACACTGTTTTATGATAGTTTTGAGAAGATTTTGGCCTTAAAATGTTCTTTTAATAATCCATTCATGGTGGACAGGGTGCCATAAAGAGTGAATAGCGCCCAAATCAACTATTTTCCCATCATCAACATTCCATATAAACTCAGAAGACTTGTGTAAGTTCACTGGTGGTTCTGGATAGTAAATAAAATGTCTATATCTGTGTTGTAGTCATGGCGACCCCTGGTTCCTATCACCACCACTGTAAAGACATCAGAACCATTTCACACCAAACCACTCTGAATCTCTCTGTTTACAACTTACATCTTAAGCAGGAAATGACTTTCCAGACTGCTTTAGACCAAAATGTTTAGCTTCATGCTGTCGCAAATCCCCAAGTTTTGTTTTCACAGCTGAGCCTGGACTCAGCAATTTATCCCAACATGAAAAACAGGCCTAAATGTTCACAAAACCCAAAGTCATATTCATTTTTATGGATATTTAGGACCGGACAAGCGCTGTTGGGAAAGGAATATAGGCTAATATCCTCAGCACGGCTGGAACTGTCATTGTGAGGAAGTGATAAGCGCAGGCCGCTGCAGTGCTGCTCAGGACTTACAGAAATGAAACAGCCTCAGCAGGTACTTATTTCATATGTGAGCCGTTTTAGGATGCGCATCGAGAAACTGCAGCTTTTGCACTTTTTAAAACGATATATCTGGGAACTTTTATCGCTTTGTCTGCGTGTGCTAGCCCGCTAGTCTGTTAGAGCTCCCAGACAGGGGCTGTGCGTTGTGGCGAATCAGTCAATACAGACTCAATCACCGAATCATCTGCACTGGGACCAAACCGAGCTGTAAAAGTGATCGGGCTTGCGACGGCCAAGCTTACGCTTTAATGACGCAGTGAATTCATAGCTTTGAGCTTTCGGATCAGATCAAGGTGGGAAGCTTTACGGATGAGGAGGCTCATACAGGGAATAAAGCAAAAATCACTGACATATCGGCTTCGGGAATGTTAGTTATCAAGGAATCTACTGGTTATTTTGATGATTTATCAAGTAAACAGTTTTTTAAAAGAGGACAAACAATAAAAATGACCTTTATTTTACTGGAAGCCTTCATTAAAATTTATGTTGTGGATGTAAAAAAAAAATACAAATCTCATAACTTCATTTTTAGCTTATTCGTAGCTTGGCTTAGCTTAATTTAGCTTAGCATTGATAACTAACCTATTTGACCTTAGTTTACTTAGCATAGCTGATTGATCTATTTTACCTTGCTTTAGCTTAGCATAGGTGACTGATGTATTTTTAGCTTAGCTTAGCTGAGTTTAGCTTGGCAAAGCTGGCTGGTCTATTTGACCTTAGTTAACTCAGCATAGCTGACTGACCTGTTTGACCTTAGTTTAGCTTAGTGGCTGATCTATTTTACTTAGCTTCGATCAAATTAGCATAGCTGATCTGATCTACTTTAATTAGTTCAGCTTAGCTGGAGTTTACCTTGCTGAAGTGGCTGATCTAGCTCAGCTTAGTTTAGCTTAGAGTAGCTGTCTGATCTGTTTTAGCTTGGCTTAGTTTCGCTTAGCATAGTTGACTGATATGTTTTAGCACAGCTTAGATTAGCTCAGCATTGTTAATTGATCTGTTTGACCTTAGCTTAGTGTGATCTATTTGATGTTAAAGCAGCTTAGAGTAGCTGAGTGATCTATTTTAGCTTAGCTTAGCTGACTTGAGTTTTATTTTAGTTTCTTAGTAACGTATTTTAGCTTAATTTAGCTTCCCTGATAGCAAGAGGACAGTGGGCCACTCTTGGCCCGCTGATGGCAAAGCTGGTTGTCCACTGGCGTTTTGCTCAGCGTTTTCCGGGCGGCCCACCAGTGTTTAGGCAGAGTATGAGACAAAATTCCACTTATCATCACTCATTTTCCACTCTCAGTCCAATTTACTTATTTTTTTGCCTAATCTTTGTAAATTAGTTTAGTAAATAATTGTAATCCAGCTCAGTGTCAGCAACAACATTTTCACCTAAATCATTTTATATTAGGCCTTTTTTTCTCTCAGTTGTTTGTAATATTAGTCTTAGTTTATTTCCTAAAATAAAAGTCTGGGTACATTTAAAATCTGTGTGAGCAGATTAAAAATTGTGCATTTTTTCATGTATGCTGGACAGTTATCTGGGTGGTCCGAGGGTGGACCAGCAGTGGCAAACAGTCAGTGGGTGCTGACCTTATCAAGCCAGTGGACCAATATATGCTCGCTATTCCTGGGTTAGCATAGCTGATTGTTTTATAGATTGTCTTTGATTAGTTTAGCGTAGCCCACTGAGCTATTTCACCATTTTTTAGTTTAGTATAACTCATTGATCTATTTTAGCTTAGTTTAGCTTAGCGTAACTTATTGATCTATTTTAAATGGCCTTAGATTGGCTAAGCGCAGTTGTGTGAGCAATTAGGTTAAAGCAGAGATCTGCTAGTTTGCCTCTAAAATGGAAAGTTACAATTCATAGCCTAATAAACTCAGAGCCTAATAAAGAGTTATACACAATGCATTATTAATCATGAGGAAAATAATAATGAGATACAGCAGTAATACAGCAAATTAGAAAAATTCACAGGTTTGCTATAAGAATGCTACAGCATTCAGTTCAATTCATTGGAAATGAATCTAAGAGATATTTAACAGAACTCTAATAAAAGATATTCCTTGTGTTTATGTATGTGTCTGATGAAATGTCCTAAAATGCATATTTATGAGACACAATTAAGGCCAGAGATTCTTCCATAGCTGGCAGGCTGCAATTGCACTTCATAAATATGCAAGTTTTTGTTGCTGTTGTTGTTGTTGTTGTTTTGACACCACTGAACACACACACATCCACACAAACACACAACTGTGATGCCATTAATAACACAGCCAGTGTGTGCTCAAAACTTCCGAACATACATAAATAACTCCGTCTTGAGAATGGAGTATTAAAGGGCCATATCATGAAAAACTGAATTTTTAAGGAAAAGAAGGTGATCCACCATGTAAACACTGTCCAGTCCACACAGCCCATATACGGACGCCAAGCTGTAAAAATGGCCTGTTTTGAATTCAGTTTTTGTAATGTCACAAAAACAGCTCATTTACATCTGCCTTTTCAGCCTATAGCAGTTTAGCTCCGCCCACTCACACTGAAGTTATAAAGAGTGTTTGAGCTTGGACTGCTTTGTGAATAAGGCACAGCCAATCAGAGCAGAGCTCATTGACATTAATAAGTCTTAGAGGCGCAGTAACGTGAATAGCGTGTTTAAGGGATTAAACGAGGTTGGAAACTGTTTATGTGTGATTTTTGGCCAAATTATTGCTTTAACATTCACGATTTTGTATTTGTAAACAATTCTGTATTTGTAAACATTGCTCGAGCTACAACATTACAGAGCCGAGCACAAGAAAGACACACTTAAGTGGAGACTGAGTGCTCTAAATGACCAGTCGGTCATTAGTCTCGCAGCCACAGCCAGATTTCAGCTAGATGAGAATGGAACTCTCCTTCGTTTCTTTCAGCACAAATAAAACTATAAAAACAGACCAAAACACACGAAATTGATCCACATGTTTAATCTCCAGTAATAGCAGAGGCGTGTTTACTACCAACAAAAAAGAAAATAATCAAAATAATAATAAAAATTATAGTTTCTCCTAGACAACAATGAGATTAGCTGGGAAGACAGAGCTAAGGTCTCTCCTGTCGCTCATTACTCGCACAGTCACAGCGTATTTCATTCACATCATACCTGACCAAGTTAGTTTAACCCCTTGTGTGGTGTTCAGGTCTGTGGAACCCATTTTCAATGTTTACCAAAAGAAAAAATGATGCGATTTATTATTATTTCAACCTCAGATTCTTGGTCTTTGCTGATTTTCTGTGAAGAGCATATAAAATAACCCATTTTCAGTGTCTTCACTCTGTTCACCCCCCACACATTTATATTACACATGTGGTGTTGGGTGAACCCGCGGGGAGTAAAAGTGTGGAGGTGCTGTGTCCTTCACTCTGTTCCCCTCCTACATGGCCTGCTGTTAGTGTGTGTGTATCTGTGTGTGTATGTGTTTGTGTATGTGTGTGTGTGTGTGAGGGTGGACAACATGGGCAGGCTGCTGACTGGCTACAGCTGCTAAAGTAGAACCCTACACTGGACACTTGTGATATTTTAAACATCTGGTATTTTTACATAAATTGCTGTGGCTGTATTGATTTAAACAGACAGTAATGCGGTGAGTCCAGCAGACCACTGAGTAACAAACACATCAACACCACACAAGGGTTAATGATACAAACCTGATATTCGCTAAATGGTGTTTGATGTTTTTTCTATGAAATCTATCTGAGTGTAAAACAAGCTTGAGCTTTTTTTATTAATGCTTTTCTATGACTGTCATTATTTCAGATTTTCCACTATTTTCCATCATCAACATTCCATATAAACTCAGAAGACTCGTGTAGGTTCACTGGTGGTTTTGGATAGTAAATAAAGTGTCTATATTTGTGTTGTAGTCATGGTGACCCCTGGTTCCTATGACCACCACTGTAAAGACATCTGAACCATTTCACACCAAACCACTCTGAATCACTCTGTTTACATCTCACACACTGAACTATGCAAAAAATGTTGGAACAATTGATGAAATTTAGTCACTAATTACCAAAAAATAAAAAAAATAAAATAGTAAAATGCATAAAAATTTTTGAGAACAGTTCTATATGACACCAAAAGTGTTCTTCTATATAGCTACTATACTATACTATTGCATGCTTAAATGGTTCTTTGAATAGTGAAATTGTTCTTCAGATTGATGGAGAATGTGTTGTATATGGTTCTGTATAGAACCTTTTTGAAAAAAGCATGAAATCTTACGAAGCATGAAACAGTTCTGCATAGAACTTAGTTCTAAATATAAACATTCACTTTACTAAAGAACCCTTAAAGAACCATCTTTTTTGAGAGTGAAATAAATAATTTATAACATAGTATTTATTTAATGTGCTCAAAAATTAAATAGATCCAGTATAACCGTTGAAGAACCATGGAGCAGTTCTATATAGACCCATTTCAGGTTTAAATGGTTCTTTGCATGTTGAAATGGTTCCAAAATGTGTTGTATATAGTTCTATGTAGCACCAAAAAGGGGTTCTGCTGTTGCTGCAAGCGTATATCGTGACAGTAGAAAAACGCTTCTTGGTGCTATTTAGAACCGTTTTCAAAAACAAAAATTTGCATATACAACACATTAATCTCCATCAATCTGAAGAACCATATTACCATGCAAAGAACCATTTAAGCAAGCAATAATTCTAGATAGAACTCACAGTGCTCAATAGACCCACCCTCTTTACTAAAGAACCCTTGAAGAACCAATAGTGTATATACATTTTTTTATATTAAATATGTCTTATTTGAAATTTCAGCCTCCTAAAATCGGTATCAGACCCTCGTGTGCGCTGTGTGTTTATACTTTGTGTTCGTCCAATAGTGCCACTCTCTCTTTTACCCTCTAACTCTATGTCTCTCGCCCACCAAACGATTCCTGGCTGCCGCTAACTCCCTCCATTCAGAACAGCGTCCCCGTCTTTGACTAATGCGTGAGTAAAGGGAGGACGTGGTCCATAAATCTACATATAGCATCCATTATAGCACAAACAAAACAAACAATCTTACATTAAACACCCACCGCTTTCATCATCTTCACCCCACTCCGTCCTCCGGCTGTCGGAAAAACAGCGTTAACCTTTCGCTGCCATGTCCACAAACAGCCGTTACTGACCAGCACTGCCTCCACATGCTGGATTTACTGCCCCTCTACTCCATAAGTGTCCACTACACCCTCCCTCCATCAATCTAGTGCCTTCACCACGACCCACCACCATTTTGATTTACAGCCAGCAACGGAGCACAGGATCATGGGACACCAGCATCTACAGCTAGGGACGAACTGCATGGAGCCAACTGACCCATCAAGGCTCACAGATATCATCAACAGTACATTCAGTGACTCAACTGAACATCTGATTGGCAGCAAATTCGCCCCCTTGGAATTATAAGGTTCTGTCTGCGTTCTGAGCAGTTCTAAGATACTGAGCTTCAAAGATTTTGGGTTCCAAATAGCAGAACTGATAATGTTGAACACGCCTGTTTCCACAAGCCATCAGATTCCTCAACTCCCACGGACCGAACTGAAGGACACCCACATGGATCCACACACACATACATAACAATATGGGACTAACTCACTGTCCACTTCTTGCAGTTCCAGATTATGGACACTGTATTTAAATATAATTACTGCATTTCACTGAAACACTTCACCTGATATGACTGCAGATCTGAATACTTGCATTTTTGCACATTTACTTCACTTTAACAATGTTAGCTGCTAGAATTACTGTATCAACCAAATACTGTATACTGTATAATGATGTTCTGGTTGCTGCCTCAGTGACTGCTGTGCTCATATAAGCTAGTTCTATCTGCTAATCTGATATTATGTCATAGTATGTCCCATCCTCCTTTGCACAGCTCCACATACTCTCAGTACCGTGTACTGCCTGTGTTCTGTTTGTATTTATTGTAAGTCTTTTGTATTTATTTACTGTACTGTATTGTCTGCACTGTGTTTATTGTATTGTCTCGCACTTGTGTTCCTGTGTTGGTCCTGGAGGAATGTTGTTTTGTTTCACTGTGTACTATAAATGACAATAAAGCCTGACTTTAATGCCTGAAAATGAAAGACACCCTAAATTTATTCTAAATGTACAAAATCAAAATCCTATCAAATTTGTAAATGAGTGTTTTTGGAACAGGTCAAATGCAGAACCTTCTAATCCTAAGAACTCACTTTCTGCGTGGAGTTATAAGGTTCTATCTGGCAAATCATGAAAAGAAGCAACGATTTTCAAAGAACACAAACAGTTTATACTCATAATTGGTTTAAAACATAAAATTCATCATCAGAAAGTAAAAATGAATACTTTCTGTGACACTTTTACGACATTTATTTCTTGTTTTTGGACAAATCAGCTTTTTCTTAAGCATTAATTGATAGATTAAGTATAAAGGTCAGTGCTAAGTATTTTGTCCAGTGCAGAGGTCAGTTGTAGGTGGTAACTATTAGTTCAAGTTTCTTTTAGGTTAGACAGCAACCAGCTACTGTAATAAACTGTCCCAGAGGGTCAGTGTAGCAGGTCAGTTTAAAGGCCGTGTGAGGTTTAGTTTTAATGTGACTCTAATGAGCTAAAATGTCTTATATTGGGACAAAGAAGAAACAGAAAAGATGAATAAATGAAATGAATGTTTATGTCGTAATTAAGAGCCCATTAATTCCAATGTTTACTATTTAATTATCTTTAAGTCTTAATATTCATAAAATTTAAGACAGTAAGGGTTTTTAAAGAGCTGTAAGACGACAGGCAGAGTTTCAGCAACATGTTTTCATGTTTCATAAAGTTTTATAAACTCTTCCCGCTGAGCAGAGCGGCGACATGACAAAGACGCAGAACCTGATTGGTCCTCCTGTGTGTATTTGAAGTGCTGATTGGCTCACAGATAGAATCTTACAGAACTAAGCTGGAGTCGACTTTGGAGAAAATGCACACAACTTAAAAAACACCTCACATAACGTTAAGAAGTATCACAGAATGAGAATGTGAATCATTTTTGCAGATAGAATCTCAGAAGTCCAAGAAGGTGAATTGTGACCACGTCTCCATCAAAATCTGCTAATTAATGCTCGGAGGTCACTGCAGGTGCGTCTGCAGTGACTTTTACTTCTTGTTACAGCTGATAACGAAAGCATGATGTAGTTTTATTACGGCTGTTTTATGATCAAAAGAATTAATCACAGTTAATCACACTTTAGCCCTAAAGAAAGATTTCTTTCCAGGACTGTCAAACGATTAAAAATAAAAGTCAATATTAATCGCATCAAAACATTTCTCGGCTGATCGACTACATTTGGGTTGAACTTGATATTCTGCCAAACTCTTCCTTTAATGTGGCCGACCTGAACGTAGGAGTGTGAGGAGTGCTGGCTGTGTCCATCTGGGCCTGTCTCACCCCCGATCACTCTCTGACCCTGTGGTTAGCTCCGTGTCAGGGTGTTAGCTCCGTGTCTAGTTGCCCTCCGGCCCTTTCTGGCCTGCTGCTGAAGTTGGAGGAGGTTTCAGATAACAGCGCAGCCCCAGGACACAAAATGGGACAAATACTGCGGGCTGGGCGAGCGCTCAAAGCCGAGCGTGGGAAAGCACAGCGGAGCCGAGGCATTTCAACAAACACAGCATCATCAGCAAGCCTGACGGCTGACCCTCTGCTCCAGCTGTCCACTACGCTTCCTCTCCAGCTTACAGCAGCAGCTTTAACCACTCACAGACACATACATACATTTTATCACTCTGTAATATGTAAATACATTTATGGCAACTGCATATATTAGGTAGCTAAATATAGCTTTATTGCTTAGATTGCCATTAGGGCAACAGCATTTACGTTAATGTCTGTTATGATTAGCTAACAAAATCCCTCCATTTCACTGTTTGCACACTAGTTTTGAATGGACATTTCTGTGCCATTTTCGTTTTCATTATAATAGCGTTTAGTAATGGGATGTGTCTTCTCAGAACTTCTTAGCATAACTACAGAAATTAGTGTAACATAACCACGTAAATCAGAGTAGCATAACCACAGAAATTGGTATACTGCTTTTATTTGCTTCTATAGCAAAGGATGTAACATAACTATATAAATGAGTGCAGTGTAACTATGCAAATGAGTGTAGGGTAACCATGGAAACAGGAATCACTTAACTATGAAAATGGTGTAGCGTGAACATGTAAGTTGGTGTAACATAACAATGGAAATGGGTGTAGCATAACTACAGCAAAGTGTGTAGCGTTATCATGTAAGTTGGTGTAGTGCAACCACGGCAGTGAAGGTAGTGCAAATGGGTATAATGTAACCACATAAATAGTTCTAGCATAACTATGTAAATGGGTACAAAAACATTACTATGTAAATGGTTGTAGTGTAACCATGGAAATTGGTGTACTGTAACTATGGCAACGGTTTTAGCGTAACTATGTAAATGGGTGTAGTGTAACTATGGAAATGGGTGTAGTACATTTATGTAAATTGGTTTAGCATAACTATGGCAATGAGTATAGCGTGACTATGTAAATGGATGTAATGTAACTATAGCAATGAGTGCATAACTACGTAAATGGGTATAGGGTAACCAGGACAATGTATGTAGTGTATGTAAATGGGTTTAATGTAACTATGGCAATGGGTGTAGCATAACTACGTAGATGGTGTAGTGTATCTATGGCAATGGGAGTGGCGCAAGCTGGCAAATGGGTCTAGTGTGATTATATAAATGGTTGTAGTCTAACTATGTAAATGGGTGTAGTGTAATTATGGAAATTGCTGTAGTATAACTATGTAAATGGGTGTAGTGTAACTATGGCAATGGGTGTAGTGTAACTATGGCAATGGGTGTAGTGTAACTATGTAACTAAGTGTAATGTAACTATGGCAATGGGTGTAGTGTAACTATGTAAATGAGTGTAGTGTAACTATGGCAATGGGTGTAGTGTAACTATGGCAATGGGTATAGTGTAACTATGTAACTAAGTGTAATGTAACTATGGCAATGGGTGTAGTGTAACTACATAAATAGGTGTAGTGTAACTATGGCAATGGGTGTAGTGTAACTATGTAACTAGGTGTAATGTAACTATGGCAATGGGTGTAGAGGAACTATGGCAATGGGTGTAGTGTAACTATGTAAATGGGTGTAGTGTAACTATGGCAATGGGTGTAGAGGAACTATGGCAATGGGTGTAGTGTAACTATGGCAATGGGTGTAGTGTAACTATGTAAATGAGTGTAGTGTAACTATGGCAATGGGTGTAGTGTAACTATGTAAATGGGTGTAGTGTAACTATGGCAATGGGTGTAGAGGAACTATGGCAATGGGTGTAGTGTAACTACATAAATAGGTGTAGTGTAACTATGGCAATGGGTGTAGTGTAACTATGTAAATGAGTGTAGTGTAACTATGGCAATGGGTGTAGTGTAACTATGTAAATGGGTGTAGTGTAACTATGGCAATGGGTGTAGTGTAACTATGTAAATGAGTGTAGTGTAACTATGGCAATGGGTGTAGTGTAACTATGTAAATGAGTGTAGTGTAACTATGGCAATGGGTGTAGTGTAACTATGTACATAGGTGTAGTGTAACTATGGCAATGTGTGTAGCATAAATATGTAAATATATATAGTGTAACTATGGCCTGCAGATTCTGACAGCAGTAAAAGTAGACATGCATCTTTTACAGAGTTCCCCACAAAATCTACATCACTTTGAAAATGTGGGGACACGTCTCCCCTCTGCCCAGTGGACACTCCGTAAGTGACCATTTGTATGCTGTATTGTCCGGTTACAGAATCAGTGTATTTGGCTGATAAAGTGATCCTGTTCCTGATTCTAAATCAAACAAACTGCACTACACAGCCAGATGACTTGCGAAACATGGAGTCGTGGTACCGGTGTAAGTATAAATAAGTGAAGAGAGTCTGTATGGGACAGATATCCATGCAGAAAATCACTTGCAAATATCGAATGCTGAGTAGCGAGGAGCGCACAGTTAAAGTGCTGATCACCCAGAAATACTCCTACGCAAGCACACACACACACACACACACACACACGCACACACACACACGCACACACACACACAGGCTGAAACTTTGCTTACAGCAATTCTGAACGCAGGGCAATTCGACTCTTTTATGACACTCATCATTAATCTATTCCTAGGTAATCTCCTTTACACTGTAATATCCACCGTATGAGTGATTTGCGACTGAATCTGTTCTTAGCCGATCTGTTCTGGACAGCCGTATCCTCGCTGAGGTTAAGCTGTCTGAGAGAATTCTGAGAGAACAATCATTTTCGGATGTTATTTCTCGTTACGGTGTTAATTTCAGGGTCACCTCATAATTACGCTGCGCTCCAGCACTGTCATCGTCCACGAGCTCGTCCTGCTGTTCCCTCCGTTCGGTCTACTGTAGTACGTCTGAGTATGTGTTGGACAGGAACGGCTGTTTCCCCCACCAAGAACTTTGCTTCTGTAGTTTTGTACTGAAACTATGAGGCCTAATTAGCTAACACGCTAAAAAGAACCAAATACGGCACCAATTAGCATCATTTAAAAGCCATGTGGAGGTGTTCAGAATCTCTGATAGACTTGATTATGTGGTTTATGACACTGTATGACTCACTGTTATCTGTAAACATGACATGATGTCATCAAACAGCGAACAATGACTGTCAGTTTCTTACTCATTACTGACCATTACCATTTACCCTTTCAGCAAGAAGGAGGAAAAGCTGGTTTTAGTTGTTGATGCTAAGCAGTTTTTATTTTTATTGTTCTAATTTACCTGTAGTAGCTGCGAAGTAGGCCATATACATTTACTTATATTTGTATCCACTGATTGCTTTATATACATTTTGCAATGTAGGAAAATGTGAAAAAGACTCTAAAATAAACTTGCTAATGTAGCCACTCAAACTAGCAAGTTAGCATACATCAGACTGGCTAGGCATACATCCGACCAGCCAGTTAGCATACATAGAACTAGCTAGTTAGCATATGTCAGCCTGTCAATGTAGCACAGATCTGACCAGCTAGGAAGCATATATCAGACTAGCTAGTTAGCATACATCAGACAATCAAGGTAGCACTGATCCAACTAGCTAGGAAGAATTAATCAGACTAACTAGGCATACATCAAATCAGCTAGTTAGCATATATCAGACTAGCTAGGTAGCATACATCAGACTAGCTAGTTAGCATAGTGGGTTTTCCAATACATTGATTTCCTCCAGGTTAATGACTAAAAGCACACTGTGAAATGTTTAATCACTTCAACCTAAAAACTGACTTCATATACCAACAAGCAGTTTAACTAGCTTTGTTCAAGTCAAGTAAGTACTTTGACTGAAACAACACAAACTAAAATCATACTTGAGATCAAAAGCAACATTTTTCATCAAATGAAGCAACACTTTAAATCATCCTTCTGCCCTGCTACACTTTACACAGTGGACTTGAATGCAAAGTCTTCATAGTTATGATATTTTAACAAAGGTGGGGGGTTGTTTCCGACAACAAAGCACTGGAAGTTGAAACCTTCATAAGTACGACACCGCGAGGGAAAACAGGACCACCCGTATGTTTTTTTCAGCTTCGCTCTTCTGAAAGTCAAACTTCATATTTACACACCTCTTCCAATCAATACCGGGGAAAGTTTTTGGCACTCAGACGGGGCCACAGAGGAGACGGTTAAAGACGGTCAGGTTCACACTCCGTTCGTTTTCCCCGGCACAAACCCCCTGCAACTCTCAGCATGAGAGAAATACAATCAGATAAACAAGCTCATGAATAATCAAATAAAAGTCAATTAAGGGGCCTCTAACGAAGCAGGAGGAGAAGATGTTAACGAGCAAGCGAGCGAGGGAGGGCGAGCGGGAGGGAGGCTCGGGACATAAAACAGCAGCGAAGAGAGAAGGTGTGGAGAAAAACATCAACAAGAGCAGCAACAAAAACACGGCCCCTATTTGAATTGATGAATCGCCATGGAGACGGCCGCTTTTATTTTTTATATTCAGGACTCCAGCCGCACAGAGAGTGAGCGTATACCGGTCCACGGGCTTGATAAAGTGGGCACCCCTCCAAATGTACGCCACTGTGGTCCACCTTTGGACCACCCAGATTACTGTCCAGCGATGAGGTCTAACTAGTTTTTAATCTCCACAGATTTTAAACACACACAGACTTTTGTTTTGGGAAACAAACTAAGACAAATATTACAAACAATTGAGAGAAATGAACAAATACAGATTATAGATGGATTAATAATCCGTTAAACACCTGTCTGATGCATGCTAAATTATTAGTCTGATGTATGCTAACCAGCTAGTCTGATGTATGCTACCTGGCTAGTCTGATGTATGCTAATTTAGTTTTCTGATCTATTCTAGTTTAGTGCTACCTAGCTAGTCTGATGCATCTTAACTAGCTGGTCTGGTGTATGTATAGCCTGTCTGATGTATAGCAACTAGCTAGTCTGATGTATGCTAACTTAATAGTCGGATGCATCTTAACTAGCTGGTCTGGTGTATGTATAGCCTGTCTGATGTATAGTAACTAGCTAGTCTGATGTATTCTACTTAGCTAGTCTGATGTATGCTAACCTAATAGTCTGATGCATCTTAACTAGCTGGTCTGGTCTATGCTAACTTACTAGTCTGATGCATCTTAACTAGCTGGTCTGGTGTATGTATAGCCTGTCTGATGTATAGTAACTAGCTAGTCTGATGTATGTATAGCCTGTCTGATGTATAGTAACTAGCTAGTCTGGTGTATGTATAGCCTGTCTGATGTATAGTAACTAGCAAGTCTGGTGTATGTATAGCCTGTCTGATGTATAGTAATTAGCTAGTCTGATGTATTCTACTTAGCTAGTCTGATATATGCTAACGTAATAGTCTGATGCATCTTAACTCGCTGGTCTGGGGAAATAAATTCGCTTTTCTGACAAACTGCTCCTTTAATGTGGCTGAGCTGTGAGGAAAGCCGTCCATCTGTGCCTGTCCCACTCTCGGTCATTCTCTGACCCCCTGGTCAGCTCCGTGTTGGCTCTAGCCGCCCCAAATTAGTGAGCAGGAGCAGAACCACATCGGCACAGCGTCAGAAAGGAAGCAGCGAGAGCGGAGTGTAGTTTATTAGAGTAACCGGAGCGAACGCCTCGCTGGTTTCCTTTCTGATGCCGAGTCTCGCCGGTGCCGCCCACAGGCTTTATTATGACTCAACAGCACTCAGCTTTATTTAAACTCCACTGGTAAAGGGGGAAGTCCACCAAAATTTCAGCCTAATTAAACAGTTAAGGTGTAAACAGAGTCGTTCAGAGTGGTTTTAGGGAAACTTACTGAGTCTGAACTGTTCACAGTGGTGGTGATAGGAACCAGACGTCCACCTCTAAAAGCTCCCTCACAGAAAGTTCCTACATGAAATGGTTATGAATTCACTGCCTGATGACTGAGACTCTGTTTTATGGTAGTTTTGAGAAGATTTTGGCCTTGAAATCCATTCATGATGGAGGGATACATGATATGCAGGGTGCTGTGAGGCAAAATAGCCCCCAAAGAAAACGTATTATTTCAGATTTTCCACTATTTTCCATCATCAACATTCCATATAAACTCAGAAGACTCGTGTAGGTTCACTGGTGGTTCTGGATAGTAAATAAAATGTCTATATTTGTGTTGTAGTCATGGCGACTCCTGGTTCCTATCACCACCACTGTACAGAAATCTGAACCATTTCACACCAAACCACTCTGAATCTCTCTGTTTACATCTCAAACACTCAGTTATATATATATATATATATATTATATATATATATATATATATATTATATATATAAAAACAGGATTTCCCCTTGAAACTCCTACAGAAGTGAATCTGATGAAGTCAGTACACTCTGGATAGACGAGGGTCTGTTAGTGATGTTAGTTGAGCAATTGAAATAAAATTTAATATCCAAATGTTTTCTTCCACACTCTACAGGATTCAGTGAAAATGCAAGAACAGCAACAAAATAGAAAATGGTTTTAATAAATAAGTAAAAAAAAGGGGGTTAACTTAAGGTTCAGTAAGACGTGAGCACAGACATTTACCTACATGTATTATACATGTGGTCAAAGACCACAATTCATTTCATTTCTGCTCAAAACGGTCAACAACTTCAAATTCTTCATTATTTCTGGAGATTTTAGACATGATTAAAAGGTACAGAGAAAATGGGGCTCCTAACAACCACCTGGAAGACCTGGTAGACACCAAAACTGCCCCCATCAGATAAACAGCACTTAAAGCTTTCATCTCTGAGAGAGAGGAGAAAATCAAGCTGCTTCAGATCTGAAAACATCCACAGGTGTTTCTGTCCATCCTTCCACTGTGAGAAGACGACTCAGCGCTGTGGGTCTGAAAGGATGTGTAGCTGATCAAGAAGAACCTCACTGAGAAAAGGAGACGGACACATCAAACAAAGAAGCTGAACAATGGACAGACCACCCCAGAGTCCAGATCTCAACACCACTGAATGGGTTTGATTACTGCAGAAAATGATCAACCAGCTTCTAAGACTGAACTTTGGAGGTGTGTCTGCAGATTCTTTGAGGAGCTGAAAGCGAGTCTCCTGAAAAGAATGGAAGCTGGAATGAAGGGAAAGAGTGACTCACTGAACACTGAACAGCTGAGATGGTAAATATACTGAATGATGAATTGATAACTTGAATTGAATAAATGAAGGGTGGACTCTCACTTTCGCACAGCCCTGAAATAGACATAGAAATGTCCCGCAAGGAGAGAAATACGGTTGTACATGTGTGTGTGTGTCCCTTCAATGTGTTAGCGAGAGCAATCTGGACATTCACTAATTACTGTTCATTCAAAAAGAGCACCAGGGGTGAGCGAGAGCAGATAGACAGAGGGAGAGAGAGAGAGAGAGAGAGAGAGAGAGAGAGAGAGAGAGAGAGACAGTGTCAGTATGTACGCCAGCTGCACTGCCTCCAGATAAAGCTCATTCTGAGCGCGCAAACCTGCACTGAAAGATGGAGAAGCTGATCCAGTTAGACGTGACGGTTACGTGGACTGACGGACAGTGCCTCACCGGGGCTGTTCATTAAAGGGGAAGTTCACCAAAGAATCAGATTTGCACAACTGTCTCTGTACCCCAATTGTAGCTGAGCAGCCAAGACATGTTTAATGTCTGAAGTTTGCTTCTTTAGTTTTAGCACTGGAGCTACAGAGGCTAATCCAGCTAGTAATGGAAGATGATACCCCACCAGATAGCATGGTGCTAACTGCATGCCTACATTATCACATATTCGCCCCAAAACACAGGGAGATGTGCAGTAAACTCTATTATAACACAGATAGTTCCGGTCCTAAAATCTGATTGGCTGAGCTGCGTTCAAAGCCGTTGTAAAATCTACAATATTCGCACAGCTATGACGCCTCACAACACCTGAACTGTGTATCACTGCGCCACAGCATGAACAAAACAGAGCCAACAGCCTAAACAGCTCCATCATTAATATCACAAGCTTGAATTAAAGCACTTACAGTGTGATTCACTGTAAAACTGCAGTATAAAAGACTAAAAATATCACCTGAATGTTTTACACACTTCAAATTTCCATGTTTCAGTCAAAAGTCGCGTCAAACCCAGACTGAATCCCAAACGGCTCCATACTCCCTAAATAGTGTTCTAGCTATGGAAGAGTACAAATTCCAGCCTCTACAGCCAAACAGTGCATCATTTATCGAGTGTGGATGTGTCTGTGTCCCAAATGACTGTTTCTTAGCTGTATTTTGCTCTGTTGGGCTGCAGAATCCAGTATTTAAACTCCTACGTAGTGCACTATGTAGGGAGCAGGGAGCCGTTTGAGATTCAGCCCCAGTGTAGAAGAGGGCGCCGCTGGATTGGTGCTAAATAAGACTCGCGGTGGAAATTTGGTGACCAGAAAGTACTTATAAAGCTAAAGTATTGTATTAAACAGTGCTGTGTTGTCATATGTTCATTGGTATATCAGAAAAAGTTCAAAAGTTCATGAAATGGCCGCAGTGTACAGCGATGGTCGACGTCGACGAGGTCTACGGTGGCCTGGCAATGATACCGTACTCTAAAGGAACTACATTTCTCGGTGGATTACTTGTTTCTGTTGATTATTATTAATAATAACTAAAAAGTGTGTATTTTATCATATTTTATCTTGGCTGCCGTTTAATAAAAGTGATAAGCCGATTGAGGCTGTACGTTACTGTGATTTTATCACAGGAAGGGAGTTGTATTCTGCTAAGAACACCCTTCCCTGATTAAATCACAGTAACACGGCTTCATGTGGCTTATTGCTTTGATAGACTTTATTATGTGGGTTCTGATCCTGTATGACACACTGTTGTCTAGAAACATGGACTAAACTGACTCTTTGAGGCGGCTGCTGCTGCTTTTAGCTTTGTGATGCAGTTTTGTCCATTTTCTTTACTCCTTTTTCATTTTTCCATCAACCATTTTTGAGGTAAGGAGGCAAACCGGATACATTCACATTTTCACAAAACGATTCCTTTAACAGAAAACAGGAACTGTCATCAAAATACCGTCTGAATATCAAAATGAACCATGAATCTACATCAAACTGAGCAGACGAGGACATTTACTCAGTTTACTCTCTCTCTATCTTTATCTCTCTCTCTCTCTTGCATTATATATATATATATATATATATATATATATAGTTTATTCATTTGAAATGGATGTAATTATGCACAAGCATCAGATGCACTGTGTTTTGTGTTTATAGAAAAATGCTAGGAAGGAAGGGAAAAAAAGAAAATGAAAAAGAAACAAAGAAGGACAAAAGAAAAGAGAGAGAATGAGTGTAAGAACTAGAAAGAAAGAAAGAAAGAAAGAAAGAGAAAGAATAGAATCAAAATAAAGGAAGACAAAGTCAATCAGGGGAGGAAGAAAAAGGTAAAAAAGAAGAACTAGGCAAACAAAAAAGGAAGAAAAAGAAAGACAGAAAAAAGTAGAAGAAAACAAGTAGGGAGCGAAAGAAGAAAAAGAGAAAGAAAGGAAGAAATAAAAAGAGAAAAGTGAAAACAAAGAAAGGAATAAAAGAAAGAAAGAAAGAAAGAAAAAAGATGACAGTAAAACAGGGAAAGAAGAAAATGGGAAAAAGAAAAGAAGAACTAGAAAGAAAACAAAAAAGGAAGAAAAAGAAAGAAAGAAAATAGGAGAAAAGGAGGGAGGAAGAGAAGAAAAAGAGAAGGAAATGAAAGAATAAAAAGAAAAAAGGGAAAAGAAAGAAAGAAATGAAGAAAGAAAAGAAAGAATGTAAACTAAAATGGTTTCCCGAATTCTGTCCGTATTTGTGTCCAGTTTTATTGATAACAGTGTCAGACAGTGTCAGGAAGGTAAATGTGAGTGTGTGTGTATCTTATAGCTGCTACACGAGCCTCTAAACGGGGACACACACTCTTTCCTGACAGGGCAGCTGCTCCGGCGAGCGCGTGAGTGAGGAAAGAGGAGTGTGATTTAGCTGGAGGTCCAGGCCGACGTGGATGAGGCTCATTCGTCTTCTGAAGTAATTACGCATTGACGCTCTCCATTGGAGAAGAGGGGAGGGGAAGGGAGGGGAGGGGGTCTGCACTCATCCGTCAGAACCTTTATAAATCACTCGCTTCCTAACACGACCAGAGAGAGAGAGAGACAGAGAGAACGGGCCGAAAGGCTTCTGTTACACCTTTACACTGACCATTACATATACGCTCACTGAGCACTTCATTGAGTCCACCTCCTTGTTTCTACACTCACTGTCCATCTTATCAGCTCCACTGACCATATAGTTCCACTCTGTAGTTCTACAGTTACAGACTGTAGTCCATCTGTTTCTCTGCATACTTTGTTACCCTGTTCTTCAGTGGTCAGGACCCCCACAGAGCAGGTATTATTTGGGTGGTGGGTCATTCTCAGCGCTGCAGTAACACAGGCGTGGTGGTGGCATGTTTGCGTGTGCTGCGCTGGTACGAGTGGATCAGACACAGCAGCGCTGTGCATAAGGAAGATGTGAGTTTTAATCCCCTTGATGCCACAGCCATCCGTAAGTGAGACCTCAAGAGGGAAAATTGGCTGTTATTATGGAAAGAGTCACTGCGCAGCTGAAGCTTATGCTAGGCGGTTGCTAAGGTGTTTCTAGGCAGTTGCTATGTGGTTGTTAGGGAATTGTCAAGTGGTTGCTAGTTGTTGCAAAAACTGAATGGGAGTCTATGGGATGAATGAGGGATGAAAAAACAACACATAGAGGAGTGCAGGTCAGTATGGCTGTGGATTAGAGCTTGGGGCTCTGTCCTGAGTGAGTTTAGAGCCAAATGCTAAGAGGAAAGCCAGAAAAAGAAAGAAAGAAAAAGAAAAAAGAAACAAGGAAGGAAAGAAGAAAATGAGAGTAAAACCTAGAAAAAAAAGAAGAAAATGAAAGAAAGAAGGACAGAAAGACAGAAGAAGAAAAGGAAGAAAAATAAAGAAGACAAAATGGAAAAAAGAAAACAGAAAGAAAGAAAGAAAGAAAGAGAGAAATAAAAAAGGAAGAAAGAAAAAGGACAAAAAAGCAAGGGAGGGAAAGCTGAAAATGGGAAAAAGAAAAGAAAAACGAGAAGGAAAACCAAAAAAGAAGAAAAGAAAGAAGAAAAACAAGAAATTAAAGAAGAAAAGAGAGAATGAGAGTAAGAACAAAAGAAGAAAATGGAAGAAAAAGAAGAAGAAAAGGAAAGAAAAGAAGACAAGACAGAAGAAAGAAAACAAAGGGAAGAAAAAGGTAGGAAGGAAGGAGAAAGAAAGAAAGAAGAGAAGAAAGACAAAAGGATGACAAAGTAAGGGAGGGAAAGAAGAAAACAAAAGAGAAAAGAAGAACTAGAAGAAAAACAAAAAAGAAGAAAAAGAAAGAAAAACGAAGGAAGAGAACATAAGGAGGAACAAGAGATGAAAAACGACACATAGAGGAGTGCAGGGTCAGTATGGCCTTGGGGACCTGAAATAATAGGGCTTGAGTGGGGGCAAAAAATGAATGGGACTCTCTGGGAGAAACAAGGGATGAGAAAAAAATGACAAACAGATGAGTGCGGATCAGAACCACGTTGATTCGTGCTTGGTGGCCTGCCCTGAGATCGTATAGGCAAAACAGAGTATTTCGGTCAAGCAGAAGTACAGCAAATGGACGAGCCCCATTCATTCCTATGGGAAAAAAATTCGCAATTTCACGAAGACTGTACGAAAACCTTACGTTGGATCGAAAAGCTGTATACAAGCACACCATTCCCAATCAGACCGAACATTTCGGAGCTGGAACCGTGTTGATATCTCGAAAACTGCGGGACGAGTTAGCGGATAAAAATCAGGCAGAAAAATAAGAAAAAAGGAAGAAGAAAAAGAAAAACTGGAAACCTGCAATTCCTGAAGGAAATGCGGAATGGTTGCGCAACGGTTACTATGATATTCCAGCTAGTTGCTAAGGTGTTGCTAGGCAGTTGCCATAGTGTATAGGGTGTGTATTTAGTTTGTCATAGTGAGTTGCCAAGTGGTGTTTGTGTGTTGTTGAAAATGAATGGGACTCTTTTTCACCCCATTCATTCCTATGGGAAAAAATTCCGCACACGGAATCCGTGCATCCGATCAAAAAGCTGTATACAAGCACGCATCACACAATCAGGCGGCAAAGAAACGACAGAAAAATAAGAATAAAATAGAAGAAGAAGAAGAATATAAATCGGATAACGATATAGTTGCGCATTGCTTTAGCAATAAACCATAAATATATGTAAATCGGATATCAATATTGTCACTAATAAAAACAAATTCTATATTGTTCACGAAGCTGAGATGAACTTCTGACAAAACCAAAACGTTTAAGCTGGCGCTGACTCTAGCGCCCTCAAGCTGTGGTATAAGTTACCTTATAATTTTCGCTTTTCTTGTTTTAGAAGATTTTATTATTGCGATAAACTGACTCAGTGAGTCAGACTCGGGCCCAAACAAACTCTCTGCAGTGCCTCACTTAACAATGAGGATTTTACATCCAATATTCCGCCCACCAAACACAGACCAGTGCAGGAACCACACGCCGCCCACCCCCCTCCCGCTGCGGAGGGGAAATCTCTCCTCCTCCGTGATCCGTGTGAAGTGTGGAGGCCTGCAGTCTCCTCACATCACACCCGGGTCTGCAGGGAACGTTCCGCCGTTTTCTCAACCATGTTTGTCTTTCAGCACCGTTAAGAGCGACACGGGCGCGTACAGGAACCACACACGAGCAGAGTGCTCCCTCAGCCCTCGCTCGCAGAGATGATGAGTGTCTCTCGGTCAGAACCGCCGGTCGTATTGATCTGGGGGGGCGTGAGGTCAGCCTGAACTGATACACGCCCCTCTGAGACAAACCTGTCAACTGGACTGATGTTATTAATCTTTAGAGGTTGCAGTTATCACTGGAGATAATAATAATATTTATATCAATTATTTTGTAGCTTGATAAAGCAAACTGAGGTTTAATCAGTTTTCCATATAACGCAATGATAGCTGCAAACTGTTTGGTCATGTCTTCGCCCAGACTCAAACTCATGATCTCCTCCTAAAGACAAATAAACCACCAGGGAATAAAAATCACCCCCAGTTTAATTATAGTACAGCAATACAGACTGAACTGGTGAATCTGAACACAAGACATCATTGTGTTTAAATTACAAAAACAGAGATGCATCCAAACCTAACATCTGGCAGATGTAGTACTTCAGAGTTACATCAGAGTATTCTGAAGCAATAAGCCATGAGAGGCCGTGGGTTACTGTGATTTTATCACAGGGAAGCGTGATCTTAGGCACGACGTAAAACGGAGTAAAACTCCCTTCCCTGTGATAAAATCGCAGTACCTCACTGCCTCGAGTGGCTTATAGCTTTTATAAAACGGCGGCCAACATAAAATATATTAAAATACACAATGTTGTAGATAATAATTTAAGTTATTATTAATAATAACCGACATAAACAAGTATTCCACCAAGAAATGTGGTTCCTTTAGAGTACTTTATCGTTGCTGAGGAACCATTGACCGCAGAATGAGGAGAAGAACGTTTCGGTCACCAATCACTGTAAACTGCAGACATTTCATGATTTTTAAAATTTTTCTCGTATAACAGTGAACATATGATAACACAGCACTGTTTAATGCCAATACTTTCAGTTTATAAGAACTTTTTGTCACCAAATCACCACCTTCGGCCAGTCTGACGACGCCACTCTTCTCACGCTGGGGCTGAATCTCAAACGGCTCCCTGCTCCCTACATAGTACACTACATAGGAGTTTGAATACTGGATCCTGCAGAACAACAGAGCAAAATATCACTAAAAATGGTCATTTGGGACTCAGACTCATCCACACTCGACAGGCGGTGCAGTATTTTACAGCAGAAGCTAGAATTTCTGAACTCAATGTTACACGGCGCACTATTTAGCTAGAGAGTACGGAGCCGTTTGGGATTCAGCCTGGGATTTAGTACTTCTGACTGAAGCACGGACATCTGAAGCGTGTGAGACATTCAGGGTGACGTTCTTTAGACTTTTATATTGCCGTTTTTCAGTGAATCATACTGTAAGTACTTTAATTCAAGCTTGTGATATTAATGTTGGAGTATTTAGGCTGTTGGCCCTTTTAGCCTGTTGGCTAGCTGACCAGCCCAGTTCTAGATAAGAAAATCCCTTTTCAGCCCCTCAGTTTAAACAAAAAGAGGTTCTTACTTCATCAGTACACTCGGTGCTCCGTGCGATCAGCATTAGAGTCAGAGATTAATCCACTAACAGCAGAAGGGTTTTCGTGCCATGGCGCAGTTCAGTTGCTCTGAGGCGGTCACAGCCGTGGTATATCGTGGATTTTACAACAGCTTCAAACGCGGCTCAGCCAATCCGATTTTGGGACTGGAACTATTCGTTTTATAATTCATAATATATATCTGAGTATACTGCAGTGTATACTTTAAGGGTTACTTCAGAACATTCGTCAGAGTTTACTTCAGAGCATACAATTAGAGCATACATTATAGTATACTTCTGAGTAGACTTCATAATACATGTCAGAGTATACATCAGAGTTTACTTTGGGTTTATGTTGGAATTTAGTGTTTCCTTCATAGTATACCTTGAAGTATATTTCATAGTATATCTCAGCTTGTCAGAGTATACTTCATAATAAACATCAGAGTACACTTTGGAGTATATTTCACGGGTTTACTTTAGTTTATTTTAGGGTATACTTTAGAGTATACATGAGATTATACGTCAGAGTTTACTTCAGAATATATATATATATATATATATATATATATATATATATATATATATATATATGTATATGAGTATATGAGGGTATAGTTCTGAGTTTACCTCAGAGTATACTTCAAAGTATATATAAGGATATACTTCAGAGTATACTTTAGAATATATATGTGAATGTACTTCAGAGTTTACCTCAGAATAGATTTCTGAGTTCATTTCAGAGTTTACTTTAAAGTATACTTTAGAATATACATTAGAGTTTACTCCAGAGTTTACGTAAAAGTATATTTTAGAGTATACATACATAAGAATTCACCTCAGAGTATAGTTTGTTTGTGTTGTGCAATGATACTAGAAATCTGGTACTAATTATATCTGCCTCCATAGAAAAATCATGTGGCTGAAACGCAAGGACATAGTTACTGTACACTGGCTGCTGTTGTTTACAGACTCTCTTTAACTGGTCTAAATCTGTCCTTTTTTATGATCCATGCAGTTGTTCAATGTTATAGAAGTACCGATGGTACGCATCATATTCTCAGAACAGAGAATCAGAATCTGGAATCGTCCATCTGGAACAGTGTGCTGTTGTTTCCATCTGGGAGCGGGACTAAAGCAGCGTTTCAGTCTTTGTGAACGATGCCATCGTTCAGTGAAACTGAGACTTGCTTGTTGACAAAGCGATGAAGCTCAGCTCGACAGAAAGGAAAGTCAAACAATCAGACTCTGCATCATTCCTGCAGTCTGGATCTGAAACCTGACACACAAGTGTTTGGCATTCGCCGGTTTTCTCGCTCAGATTGTTGTGTAACAGTTCGACACAGCTTGGAAAAGACTGGCAGAGACACCGACTGAGAGAGAAAAAAAAAAGAGGAAAGAAAGTTTAATTTCATTTCTGGAGCTCACGCGCCCACACGTCCGCTCTCAATCTGTCGCCGTCCACCAGGGAGAGCCGCTCAAAGACAAACGGCCCAAAGAGCCTCGAGCGTTTCTCTCGGGAACATCGTCGCATCCTTCATCAGAAGTTTGGGGACACCTCGTCTTCTTTTTTAGAAAGTGTCTTTCTTATTGTAGCCTAAATAATGACCGATGATGTCTAATGTAAAGGGACCATGTCTTACATTTTGCTTATATTTATGTTTTTTATTTGTAATTTATTCCTACCTGACCATTTTCCAACCTGTCTTTGTCCTTCAGAGTTAGACAGGCTGTTTGGTTACTGCACCTTTAAGACATACAGGCATTTGCATAATTTCAACTCTATAAAAGGTGCCATAACTTTTTGCACAGGCCACATTTTATGTTTCAGTCTTTTCTCAATATGTTAAATTCATATGGATAATAATTGTGCATTGTGTTAACTTACATTCAGAGTAATTTGACCAGGGGCGCCCAAACTTTCACACATAATCGCAAACGCGCTCTGTTCTGATTGGCCGTCCCGTATTGTTCTTTGCATCATGAAACTGTTCTTCAGATTAATGAGAAATGTGTTGTATATAGTTCTATATAGAACCTTTTTGAAAAGGGTTCTAGATAGCACTAAAAAGAGTTCTATTGTCACAATGTCAAGCTTGCAGTAATAGCAGAACCCATTTTGGTGCTATATACAGTCATATACAACACATTCTCCGTCAATCCAAAGAACCTTTTCAAGACGAAAATAATGCTTTAATCATGCCAAGTGTTGTTTGAGCACTCATGGTTCTATACAGAACCATCTTCTTTACTTAAGAACCCTTGAAGAACTGTCATTTCTAAGATTGCATAGAAGCCCCTGTAGGCACTGAATGATAAGTCTTAGTATGTCTTAAGACTGAGATTGGCATTATTTTAACTTCACGTATTCCCACTCGTTTATTTATGAAGCATCTTTTTCTTCATATTTCTATGAGCTGCATCTTCAGGGGACCAAGCATTAAAGTGAAATACGAGCCTCATTACTGCATGATGCAGCTCTCTTTTAACTCTCCCTGTAATATTTAGCAGGCGTTTTGAAGGCGTTGCCGCTGAGCAGAGTGATGCTCTGTTCCTGAGCTTTTATTCTATGTTCTCTCGTCTCGGGATCATTTTACCTTCGTGTTCATTCCTTCTCTAAGTCAAAGCGCAGTAACATTTAGACACTGCTGGGTGATATACAGTCTATATCCTGCTACTGGTGCAAAACAGTACTGAGTTTTAGCTTTAGCAAAATTGTTCTATATAAAATCTTGACGCATGTTGGGTGTTCCAGATAGCTGTAAAAGAAATACATGGAAAAAGCATAAAAAATGAATAAATAGAACATAAAAAATGTTTCTTTTCTGTTCCTGTCTGGTTAATGTTTACAGTACTGCAGAAAGATGGCAGCCATCATAGAAAAGGGCAAAAAAACAACAACAATACAGCTTCTTAAAACAGAAGCTATAGAGAAAAACCAGCTGTTTCTCCTCATTCACACACTATTATCAAGGAAAAAAGACCTCTATGATAATGCTAATGATAGTACTATGTTAGTGCTAATCTAAGAGCGATTCACATGAACTATTTTGCTTGAACAATGCATAGCTTCTCAAAAAATCCAAAATGGAAAACTAGAAAGCCTTTAGAGGTCCGATGTCATGAAAAACTTAAAAAAAGGGTTTGATGGATGTAATATATAATTATTGTTATTGTTAACATCAAAATATACTGTTCACTGTCCAGGCCACACAGCTGCAGTGGAGTAAAGTGCCGCCACTGGACTCTGGAGCAGTGGAAACGTATTCTGTGGAGTGATGAATCAGCTTCTCTATCTGTCGGTCTGATGGACGAGTCTGGGTTTGGTGAATGCCAGGAGAACGTTACCTGCCTGACTGCACTGTGCCAGCTGTAGAGTTTGGTGGAGGAGGGATGATGATATGGGGCTGTTTTTCAGGGGTTGGTCTAGAACCCTTAGTTCCACTGAAGGGAAATCTTAATGCTTCAGCACCAAGACATTTTGGACAATTTTACACTTCCAACTTTGTGGGAACAGTTTGGGGAAGAACCTTTCCTGTTCCAGCATGACTGAGCCAAAGCAGCTCCATAAAGGCAGGGCTGGGTGAGTTTGGTGTGGAAGAACTTGACTGGCCCTCACAGAGCCCTGACCTCAACCCTGGACTGTGGAATAGAATACAGTATATCAGTATCTACTATTAATTATTCAGTTATCTGTACAGAGGACGTGTTCACTTATTTTCACTTGTGAATGTCATGAACAGGTTTACCAAAACTTTTGCATACTGTATTTCTAATATTTTCCCAATACCTAAAGAACTTCAGTGACTGGTCAGAATGCCTCAGTGATTTGGTTAGAAGCTCATTTGCATATTACATACTTTTGCAATATCAGTACTAGGGCTGCCAATTATATTAGTAATTAATAATCAAGTAATCTATCAATTACTGTGATGATTATCCGAATTTTAAAAAATGTGTCAAAACAGACTCGAATCTTACTGTAACTTCAATGTAGCAAATCTGTATCTGCACATGTACATTGACATCATATATATATATATATATATATATATATATATATATATATATCACTGCTTTCGGAACGAAATGCAAAATGTTGTGTCTCCAAAATGGTACACACACACACACACACACACACACATATATATATATATATATATATATTATATAGCTATATGTGCATACATTACTATGTAAATGTGTAAACTGCACACATCATAGCTTTTATCTCATAACCTATATTACTGTTACAAAAGCTGTACACTGGAAATGGTGCTTTACTGCTGTATATGAATGTGTATATTCTAGCCAAGTCTAATGTGTATATATTTGTAATGTTTTTAAAATATATTTTTGTATTTAAGTACTACAAGAGAGCTACGCACCTAAGATTTTCACTCACCTTCACGCCTGTGTAAATGTGATGTGGCAATAAAAGGGGTTTTGATTTGATAAACCATGAATAGCCTCTACAAGATTCCAGCGCACTTGACTGGAAGATAAAACACTTCATTAAAAACACTACGTGGCAAAAAGAGCAGATACATGGGTATGCCTATCTGCTTCTGACTGTAAGAGAGAGCAGCAGGAGAGTTCACACATGCATTTTCATCATACAGACTGACAACTAACATCTACATTTCACATTTAACCCCTTAACAAGCCACAGTTTTATTACACACCTCTATAACCTAAGAACAGCTCCATTAGTTTGCATTGAAGCCCCTGTAGTTACTCAGTAATAAGCCTCTGTATGAAATAAACCGGGATTTTTAAAGGGTTAAAAAGTTCTAGTAATTAATGCGAATGCAGATATTGTGACAACAGTTATCAGACGTTATATCGTGCAGCTCTTTCGTGACATGAGCGCTGTGGATTGGGACACGTCCCTGAAGGCCTCTGTCTGCGAGGGTGCTGTCATGCCTCTTTTGCTCCGAAAGCGTTTGACTGCTCTCCTGAGGCCGTAATGGTCATGTCCAGGCATCGAGCGGTCATGCATGTCTGACCGGCCACTTTAAAGAGCCTCCATCTCCATTTCTATCGATCCGGGGACACTTAAGAAAGCCGAATGGATGTTGAGCCAACAGAGACCTTCACTTACCCTGCCCTTAGAAACCCAGCTCTGAATGCAGATCGCTTTGTTTACCAGAGCGTTGATTACGATCAATATCACAATTTTCCAAAGTATATGATGGTTTCTGACGATATTTAAGTTAACGAGTCTGCGCTTCCTTAGTGCCGCTGCTCTGTACTGAAAGCATGACCTACAGACCTGTTATAGTTAATACTGATTGGACTGTTTGGTTCTGTTTCTCTCAAAATCACAACAAAACAGCCTCTTAACTCTACATGCATGATATCTCAGCACTGTTCTGACCCCTTAAAGATCCAGCCTTGTTATTCAGTTATTATCTAAAGCTTATTATTAAGTTGTTACATTATAAAAACACTGCAAATCTATACTTGAATTATAATGAAATTGCAAAAACAATTTATTCAGTACATACTATGAATATTCAGTAAACACTATGAATTATTCAGTATCTACTGTTAATTATTCATTACCCACAATACAATTTTTAATATGCACTAGGAATAATCATTAACCCCTATAAATTATTTCATTTCTGTTATGAATTATATAGTAACTACTATGAATTATTCAGTAACTACTATGAATTATTCAGTGACTTCTATTAATTATTCAGTAACTACTATGAATTATTCAGTAACTACTATAAATTATTCAGTAACCACTACGAATTATTCAGTAACCACTACGAATTATTCATTACCCACAATACAGTTTTCAATATCTACTAGGAATCATTAACCACTATAAATTATTCAGTTTCCAATACGAATTATACAGTAACTACTATGAGCTATTCAGTGTCTAGTGTGAATATTCAGTAACCACTATGAATTTTTCAGTATCTACTATGGAAATCTGAACTGAACTGAAAATATTACGTAGTGCAGCTTTAAATTCGGTAAATAAACAGTACTTGTGCGTTAAACCATGCAGAACCGTCTCCTCCTTTGTCCAAATCGTACAGCCCCTAGTTCATTGTCACAGTGGGCAGCCACCTAGATTGTTTTATGCTCCACCCACTTCCTGTCCAATTTAGTTGCTATATACAGTCAACTAAGTCATTTTTCTTGTTTTTTCTAGAAAGATGAATAATTAGCCATGCCTGGTATTGATACAGATAGTTATATTTACTGATACAGACATTTCTGTAAACACTAAACAGATACAGTTACAGTTACAGGTATCACATTACTGCACACTCACAGCTGAGAAGCAACGGAACATACAGGGACACAGATTTCAGTACTGTGTCCACTCTTTACCTTCATTACAGCTTCCATTCTTCTCAGGAGACTCACTTTCAGTTCCTCAAAGAATCTGCAGACACACCTCCAAAGTTCAGTCTTAGAAGCTGGTTGATCATTTTCTGAAGTACTCAAACACATTCAGTGGTGTTGAGGTCTGGACTCTGGGGTGGTCAGTCCATCGTTCAGCTTCTTTGTTTGATGTGTCCGTCTCCTTTTCTCAGTGAGGTTCTTCTTGACAGCTACACATCCTTTCAGACCCACAGCGCTGAGTCGTCTTCTCACAGTGGAAGGATGGACAGAAACACCTGTGGATGTTTTCAGATCTGAAGCAGCTTGATTTTCTCCTCTCTCTCAGAGATGAAAGCTTTAAGTGCTGTTTATCTGATGGGGGCAGTTCTGGGGTCTACCAGGTCTTCCAGGTGGGTTCTCTCTGGAGCTTTTATCTACTTTTTGAACTCCAGTTTTGGAAACTCACTTTTTGTCTTCTTTAAGTGGATTATCTTATATTTAATCTCCTAAGAAACATGAATAATGAATAACTTGTAATTAATGGCTGCTTTGGCTGGAAATAAACTCTCAAACTTTTATACACTCCCACACACACACACACACACACACACACACACACACTATATATATATAGCTGTATAGAAGAAAACCTCAGGTCTCCAAAATGGTAACTTTACAGGAGAAGGAAAAAACCTACTTTACTTTTAATGTAAGTCAATGGAACCAGATGTTTTTTCCATGATGTAGATGTTAGATGTTATATATATATGTATATATATATATATATAAATATATATATATATATATATATAAATATATATAAAAGAGAGAAAGAGAGAAAGAGTGAGAGTAAACAGAGTGAGTAATAAAGGCAGAGTGGGGGTTTATTATGGCCGGTGTGGTTGATGTGATTACTGCGGGCAGCCCTGCGAGATGTCAAACACATGTCTCTAGAGGGGGTGGGAGGGGGGGTCTGCAGGGGTCCTGAAATTAGAGATCAATATGCAATCTTACAATCGTCACCTCATCCATAATTGGCTTGAAATGAACTCGCAGAACATCAATACGGGTTTGAGGACGGCTTCCTCGCGCGCGCGCTACACCGCGTCTGGCAGGATGATCGGAAAAGGCCGAGCGCTGGCACATTCCGAACACGCGGGTATTATTCCGAGGGCTTGTTCCACCATGAAAAATAATTCACTAAGCCAGATGCTCACCTTCAGGGAGACTTACTGTGCTCGAAATAGAACGCATTACACATTCTGTAATTAATTCATAACACTGAATTTATGCCATTAGGGTGAAATAATGAAGACTGGCACTATCTCAGTGGGTACAAAAAAGGGGGCTTTACTAAATCTGCACTAAAATAACACAACATCATGCTTTGAATTCTGTTCATTCACACACGTCCAAAATTTTTACAATGACACAGTTTTGTCATTGAGTTCACTTACTTTCAGTGTAATATGTGTTTTAATGTGGAAATGATGAACACGTTTAAATCACATCAATTCAGTGCAGGATTTTATCAGTTTAGAAAACAGACAGACTGACAAAAAGATAGACTGACAAAAAGATAGATAGATAGATAGATAGATAGATAGATAGAATATACATACAGATAGATATACAGATAGACAGACAGCTAGACAGATAATTAGACCAACAGACAGAGAGATAGCTGGACAGAGATAGACAGAAACATATGCATACAGAGGTAGACAGACAAACAGATAAACAGACTGATCGATAGACAAACATATAAATGAACAGACAAGAAAAACAGATATACAGATAAATAGATAGATAGACAGGTGAACAGATAGACAGATAGATAGTCAGAGAGGTAGACAGACAAATAGGTGAACAGACAGACAAATATATAGACAAACATCTAGATCAGGGGTCGACAACATGCAGATCCAGAACTGTATGCGTCTCTTTTACTGCCCTGTTGTGGCTCCACAGCTGAATCTGATTTGTAGGTAAAAATAAAATAATCCTCCTTTACAGTAAAATAAAGCTCTGCTGATCGTTCAACACAGTTTAACAATAAATGGTCTTAAACTCTGGAGTTAATGTAGAACTGCTAATTCACCCTTTAACCCTGAAGATCAGCGCAGACTGCTGGTCACCATAGCAACGCAGACAACAATCTCGCCTAGCTAGTAGCTAACGAAACAGCAAAGAGAGAGATTTAAGATGAACATTGATAACTTGGGGACAAATGGACTGATTTACATTTATAATCACTCCAGCTGGTTTCCTGATACGTTTAATCTGCAGTGAGAAACTGACAAACACTAAAAAGGTCACTAAAAAGAGGCTGAAGTCGCTTCTCATTTGCCAGCTCTTTGTTCTAATTTTCCGTTCCACCTTAAATGGTGCAGCAGTTACATTCTGGCGCCTCAGGCACCATTTAAGGTGGAACAGGAAAATTCAAACAAGAAGCTGGCGAATGAGAAGCGACTTCAGCCTCATAAAAAGGCGAACACTGAGAGACGTTTTACAGGAAACTGGGACAAAATGGCTCTTCTTAACATTTGGGTTGCGACCCCTGCTCGAGTTGAATAAATAAGACAGACAGACAGACAGACAGGTAGACAAAGAGACAGGCAGATAGATAGATAGATAGATAGATAGATAGATAAATAGATAGATAGACAAAAAAGACAGGCAGACAGATAGACAGATAGATAGATAGACAGATAGATAGATAGATAGATAGATAGATAGACAAAAAAGACAGACAGACAGATCAACCCGTTTACCTGTTTACCGTTATTTACCACATGGTTAACAGAGTAAGAGGACTCTGTTACCAGCGCAGGCTGAGTTCACTCGCTTTTGGCAGTAACTGTGCTGATGTCATATATTTTATTATATGAAAATGATGCTCGTGTTTGAATCCAGGACATTTAACTGACAGTTAGTTTTCAGGCTTGGACGCTGAAGCTGTGCAGAAATGTGCAGAAACCCACAGGCCTCCTCAGCCAAACACAGAGATGTTGAGTTAAATCGAGGCTGTCAGCTTGTCTGTCCCTCCGTCTGTCTGTCTGTCTGTTTCCAGCTGCTGGTGTGTGTGTGAGCGGGTGTTGGTTTGTTTGGTTTGCCTTTTTATCACGAGGCCTGACAAAGTCTAGTCCCTAAACTGCAAACTGCAGCTGCACTAAAGTCCAGCTGTGATCCGGGTCTCCAAACCAATGAATAATTAAAGACAGTTTTCAGAACAGCAGGAAAAACACTGCATCACTCTCTCTCTCTCTCTCTCTCTCTCTCTCTCTCTCTCTCGCTCTCTCTTTTCTTTTTTACAGGGACTGAAAATCACTTTCATTCCTTCAAAGTGATCATGGAGCATTTATTCCCTGAAAGCCAGCCCACCCCCGATCTCGATCCCACCGACCCTACAGACCTACATACGTCAGGATTTTTCATTTTTTCATTTGCCGTTTCAAGGCCGCCCATTCAGATTCACTGAGGGAGCAGGGAGCGCATTGTTTTGGAGAACATTAAAGGGCCAATACCCTGCATTTCTCTTATTTCGTTTTTTTTTCCCTGAGATCCGCTTATAACAGTGTGTTTTTATGTCATTACAAATGTAAATGAACTTTTACACGACTATTTTATAACCTCTGAATTCAACAGGGTGTTTTTGTTTCCTTGCTTTAAAGAGCCCATAAGAAAGAGTTTGATGTAGCATGTAAACATTGTTCATTTTTCAAAAAAGGCCATTCATTCATCAGTCCATACAGTCCACATATGGAGACTAGGCTGCAAAAACAGCCTGTTTTGAATCCACTGCTTTTGTGATGTCACAAAAATCAACACATTTACATATATTCATGAATGTGTATCTTCATACAACAGTTTAGCCCCACCCACTCATACTAAAGTCGTTAGGAATGTTTAAGCCTGATGTACTTTTTGAATGAGGCTGAGCCAATCAGAGCAGGGCTCATTTACATATATCAGTCTTAAAGGCTCAGTAACAAAAACAGCCTGTTTGATTCTAAGGAATAAAGACAAGTTGGAAAATCGCCATGTAGAAATGATTTACATAAAGCTACACAAATGTCATAAATTGACCTCAAGGGAAAAGATGAGGTTCTAAAGAAAATGCTGGACATGGGCCCTTTAAGACTGAAATACACAAATGAGCTCTGTTCTGATTGCCCTGTATTGTGCCTTCTTCAAGAAAGTAGTCCAGGCTCCAACACTCATAACTTCAGTGTGAATGGGGCGGGGCTAAAGTGCTGTATCCTGAACAGATGAATGTAACTGTGATGCTTTTTGTGACATCACAAAAACAATGCACTGAAAATAGGCTACTTTTTGCAGGGTACGTGTCCATCAGGGCTCACATACTGCATCAACTCTTATTTAAAAAAAAAAAAAAGCTGGAAAATTTGGTTTTCCATGATACGGGCCCTTTAAAGCCCGGCTGTGTCCCAAAAAGCATCTTATTAGAGGATTAGCGGCTCTTTCAGACCTGAGCGAAACCTGGGATCAGTGAATGTTCTGGCCTTTTCTTTGCTCGCCCAAGATAGCCGGCGGCGGCCGCGGCATTTAGAGCGGCATATCTCTGGATTCCAGAGTTTTAAAACGTGAGGAATTATCCGGCAAAAGCCCCGGAAAGCGCCATCCACACTCCTCATGACACTGGGGGTCCTCCTCCCCGAGCGCCTGACTCAGCATCTGCAGTGACAATGGGTTCCAGGTGCAGCTCCTGTTCACACATTCATACCTGTCTGGCTCAGGTGAAGGTGTGAGGAGTTTCCCACAGAGCCATGGGGCACATTAGCAGATGGATGGATGAGTGGACAGAGTCTCGGCTCTAGAGTTTCCGAGCAATCAGTCGGGTGTAAAAAGGCATCAAACTGAATGTTAAGATTCACCTGCAAGACTTTTGAATATTAGGACCAATTAAATCAATTATACTGTGCTCATTTTTTGTAATTCAGTCTATTTTCATATGAAAAAAAAAGATGAGTGAGTTCAGATCAAAATGTGCAAGAATGGCAAAGTTCTCAAATTTTTACATGATTTTTTTTTCATATCACTTGAAATAAAAATGCTAATTATAATATTCACTTCCTAATGCATAGTTTTAAGTAAAATAACATGTAAAGCATCAGGACTGACGTTTTAGTAAACTTAATATCCAGAATAATTTCCTAAAACAATTATCATCCAGAATGGAATTGTGATCAAATTAATATTCAGAATGAATTTCCAATAAAATTCATTTAGTAGATAGAAAGAATTTCTACTAAAATTACCATTCCGCGTGGAACTGTAATAAAATTAATTTCCAGAATGAATTTCTAATAAAATTAATATCCAGAATGGGATTGTAATAAAATTACTTTCCAGACTGAATATCTAAAAATTATTATCCAGAGTGGAATTTCAATAAAATTAATATCCAGAAATATTTTAATAAATTCCCCTCCAGAATGAAGTTCAAGTGCAGCAAATACAAATTAAATTATGATCCAATTATTTTCCAGCATACAGTTGTAATAACATTAATGTCCAGAACTCAGTTATTATAAAATTAATATCCAGAATACCTCACAGAAAACTTTTAAAGTACTATAAATCATGCAAAATATTATTTATCATTTAATAACTTATATTGAACTCCTGATAAAAAATGAATTCTTACAAAATAGATACCTATATATGAAGAACAAACACAATAATATGTCTGAATATAAACGTAAGAATACATATGAAAATAGCTCACTAGCTAATTCTGTGAAGTGTCTCACTGTTCTGTTGTTAGTGAATCTTCTAGAGCAAGTCTAGCCATTCACTTAGAACAGAACAAACCAGCGAGAGGGTGTAAACGGCCCACAGCGCCACCTATTTTATAGCATTAGCACTAATGTGCACACTTTGAGAGGAATGTTTGATTTGATAATGATTGTTATCGCTGTTGTCAGACTGCTCAGGCTCTCTTTAGTGCGACTAGTGCATGTTTGGTGTTCAGCCTTGAGTTGATGTCTGGGAGACAAACAGAAGCTGACAGAAAGACATCTGGCTGCATCCAAACTCACAGCCAGACAACTGCAACTTTAAAATGAGATCCCATTTAAAGACATTTCAGCACCAGCAAACGTTACAAACGTACTGCCAGTTCATCAAAGGACATTCAGCAAAAGCTTCATAATACAAATATATGACACACCACAACTCAGCATCACAGTCTTCAACTACAAAAAGCAATTTTTTGTTGACAGACAGATGTTTTAAATTATTCTAATATGATACCTTGGAACTGAAATTTATATATCTCTAGAAATTTTAAAATATGAATTAAATGAATAAATTAAATATCAGGTTAAAAATTGGCCATCTTAAAATGTAAAAGGAAAGATGTATCAGATCAAAAATAAAGCTCTAATAAATGTATAATTAAAAAAAAATTGGATAAAACTAATTTACACAATGACATTCTAATCAAAATAATATCCAGAATGAAGTTCTATTCAAATTCATATCAAGAATAAAATTCTAATAAAACTTATATCTAGAATGAATTATAATAAAATGTATATGCCAGATTAGGCTCTATTAAAATGTATATCCTGGAGGGATTCGAAATGAAATTTATATCCAGAAGGAATTCTAATAAAAATTATGTCAAGAATAAAATTTGTATAAAATGTATATCCAGAATAAACTGTAATAATATTTATACCCCAAATTAAGTTTATATGAAGAATAAATTCTAGTGAAATTTATATCCAGAATCAGTTCTAATAAAATTACATCAAGAATTACATTTTAATAAAATTTATATCCTGAATGAAGTTCAAATAAAACTAATATCCACAAAGATGGTCTTATAAAATAAATATTCAGAATATCGACTATTTGAAAACCTTTAAATGACTACAAATAAATTATTATAATAAATTATTTATAAATAAAAATCAATGTCCATTAAAAAACTTCTTCCTACTGTTATCTATCTTTATATTACTTCACCCTACCCTTTATGAGTTATTAAATAAAATAATAATGATTAGTATTTCAAGTGATTCTGAACTCTTGAGCATTACTGCTGCCCTGGCCAACAGAGTTAACTCTGCAGCACAAACTTTACTGGCAGGAAATGATGCAGCACTAAACTCTGAACTTTGCCATCATCATAAATCAGTTGTCCTGCATTAAGGACGACTAAGGTACTCTTTTAAATGCATTATGTATCACTTATAAATAATATAATAATCTCCTGATTTTATCACTTAATGTAGCAGAGCACTGAAAGACTGAGCAGAGGTCGGTTAAAGGTGTAGGATGACAGCCTCGGAATGAAATTGTAAATGTAGCGGTGAAAAGACTGTGCTGAGATTTCATATACGAGAGTGTGAGGGTGCATAAAAAAATGATTATATTTTACTTCCACATCAGACGAAGGACAACAAAACATGCTTTTCATAGGATGTTCTTTACAGTGTACACAATGACAACTGACCGTTCAACCTGACCACTCTATTAAGCGCCATTACTTTAGCTTGAATTACATGACTCATAAAATGTTTATGTACCTTTTAGGGCTGCCTATCGATTCTATCAGTCCGAGTCATCTGCTCATTACATTGACCATTCAGAAAACAACAAAAACTGACTAAACTGAAGAATAATAAAACATGCGATTTTTTTCTTTAAAGTTTCCAAAACACTTTAAAAGGCCTTATACTAGAACTCACAGGGCTTGTAATATAATCAATACAGGGTGATTCAAAAAGATTCATCTGATTTCAAAGCACCATATTTTTACAACCGTGAGGCGCCGAGGAACCAATCACAATCCAATTGAAAGAGGAAGTCATACAGTTTCTGACTGGCTCCCGCCAGTCTGAGAGGAGATGGAGACCCCTGAGCAGAAAGCGTTCTGCGTTCTCCACTTCAATAAGAGTGAATCTGTCATAACTGTGCAGTGTGATTTTCGTCGGCAGTGAACCTCCAACAGCTCAGGGCGTTCGTCGTTGGTTCCACAGCACTGGATGATCTCCGAAATCGCACTGAAAGAGCTGTGAGTGCAGCGACACCGACATGCTCAATCCAGTATGGGATGAATTTGACTATGGTGTTGATGTTGCCCGTACAGCTGGAGGAGGTTCATACTGAGACCTTGTACAATTACATAATAAGCTTTATGCTCATTTAAACCATTTACAGTTCACTGCAATGTTCTGTAATGATTTACAAGTAAAATAAATCATTTTGAAATCAGATGAATCTTTTTGAATTTGAATTAATTTTTATAAAAATCGGTGATAAAAACATGTATTTTAAATTTTATGTAAAATGAATCAGCCAAAAATTTGTCTTAACTTAAAAATTAAAAAAGTTAACCAAAAAATGTGAAAAAAAAGCCTTTAGAGGGTGATTTGATTTCCCAAAATCAAAATTCTGGGGGGGTCACTGAAAATAAATTTATTATGACATTATGCTGTCTGCAGCTCTGCCTCAGGGTGGCGCTGTAGCAGACTGGTTGACCCAGTTGGTTGTTCATAGCCTAGCAACTGTAACTATGCCTGGGATACCTCTGAACAACTTTACAATGTGCTGCAGCAGATCTGTAGATCTCGCCCAGTTGCCCAAGAGTTTGGTGTAAAGTGTGACTGTTCCTCGTTTCTCAAACTGAAGACAGAAGAGATGAGGAAGATCTCAGTTAATGTGAGGAAGAGTGCAGAACCACACTAGAACAGAGACTTTACAGAAGAACAACTGTTAAACCAAACATTTTGTTGCCAATGAAGCATCAGCACTACTATGGTGAGTAAGCTAGCAACCACTCAACGCTGGAGTAGCCAGCCAGCATGGGACCCCCTGAGTACTAGGGCATATTTCGCACACTGGTTAAACCACCCAAACCTCCCAAGACACACCATGCTACTGGTGAAGCTGGTATCTTGTAGCTGGTCATCCTCTTCTTCTTTTACCTTCAACTCTTCCAGCATAATGTTTTGTTCCAATGAACGGTTCTTCTTAGAATGTGTCCAAAATAAGAGCTTCAGTTTGGTTATCTGGGCTTTGAGTGAGAGATGAGGCTTGATTTGGTTCGAGGATCCATTTGTTGGGTTTCTTTGCCGTCCAAGGTTTTCTCGAAACTCTTCGCCGTCACCAAAGTTCAAAGGCATCAGTACTTCTCCTGTCTTGCTTGTTTATTGTCCAGCTTTCACATCCATCCACAGGGAAAACCACAGCCTGGACAATCCTGGTCTTTGTTTCTAGAGACAAATAGCTGCACTTGAAGTTCCTTCATCTTTGTTCTGCTGAGTGCTGATCTGTGTCATATTTCTTGAGTACTGGATCTTTTGCTGTTAATAACTGATGTGAGTAGAGAGAAGCTGTCCACCATTTCCACATCTTCTCCATCAGTGGTAAAGTTGGCAATCTTTCCTGTCGTGCTAACCTCAGTCTTCTTTATATTCAGCTAAAGTCACTCTGTTCTTTAACCTTCCTTATTAGAGCCTTCAGGTCTTCCAGATCTCCCGCTGTGAGTGTTATATCATCTGTCTATTGAATGTTATTGATGTTTCTTCCACCAACTTTGAAGCCTTGATCATCTTCCTCCAGTCCTGCTTCTCTTATTGTATGTTCAGCATACAGGACGAACAGGTGTGGGGAGAGGGGGCAACCTTGCCAATGTGGAGCCAGTCTGTTTGTCCATCTTCTGTCCTGATTGTGGCTTGTTGATCAGTGCAGAGATTCTTATTAGAACAATGAGATGTGGTAAACATGCTGATTTGAACAGCTACCAAACATATCATGTTATCAAACAATCCCTAATCAGGATAATCATGGTTTAATCTAGTTTTCAATCGAGCAATCGTGACAGTCTGAGCTCAAAGCGATGCTCCAGCATCTTACGGGCTGTTTTTTCAGAAACTAGGCCTTATTAGATAGCCTCAACATGAAAAGCCAGAAAAGAGGGAATATGAGGAAATATGTTTGCCACTTTTTGAAAGAGCGGAGGCACAGAGCAGAACTCATCCCTCAGCAGAACTCCCACTCCACTCAAACACTTTAAACTTTAATCAGCCTGCAGTCCACACAAGTCCTCCTCAACACAACACACACAAACACACACAGATACACACTTTTCCTCAAACATGTACACATACATGCAGCGCAGTGTCCAGGGTTATCAGCGAGTTAACACTGCATTACTCTGCATTATTTATCTGTTCGGAGGCCAGTCCTTTCTGAGGCATCTCCCAGCATCGCTCCAGCTTATGACATAAATCCCCCTAACGGCCCCCTCGACCGCTCCGAGCTGCAGCCATTTTGGGCAGAGCATTTAAAAGCCCCGTGGTACATTTAGCAAGATTAATAAAGACAGTTTGGCCTGATTTCATTGCATGACTCAGCGGCAGGCCTACATAACACACCTGTATGGTGCGCGGCTCACCGACTGCGGCTCTAATGTAGACCACCACATATCATCAGATATGGCAGCACGATAGCACTTTCTCTTTTTTCGATAACTTCTGATAATGTTATGAAAAAACATACACCATAAAATATAAAATAAATGTGCCATAACTTTTGCACAGGCCATATTTTATGTTTTTTTGTTAATACGTTAAATTCAACAGTAATTGTGCCTTAAATCGTACTGAAGTGTGTTCTGTATAGACTAGCTCGGTTTCATTTTAACAAGAAGGCAATTAAATGTTGTAAAATGCGATTTATTAAAACTACAACAAGATCTGTGCAGAATCTGGTGATCTGGGCAAGAATATTACAAAATGTCCTCATCTCAAAAGTTTTGTGTAATTTTTTCTTATACCATCCAGCAAATATGTCGTTCTCGAATGCTAGTCTTTACCAAAAACTGGCTTACGCACAGTTGTGAGATCCTGCTGGCGCACTAACAGCGCCCCATGTGGAGAATCATTAAGCTGCTAAATGTGAGAAAGAAAGTGACTGAGGTGAGAGTTATAAATTATTATTATTAATCTATTCATTTTTCTTGCATTTTTAATGCATTTTTTTATGTGCCAAAATAAATCACTTCTAAATTCTTTTCCCAGTCATTTTTCTTTATCTCTTTGAATCAAACAGGCTTTTGTCATTACTGTGCCTTTAAGACTGATATGTGTAAATGAGCTCTTTGCATTGGCTGCTTTGTATTGTGCCCTATTCTAAAAACAGCCACTTCTCACAAATTAGTGTGAATAGGTGGGGCTAATCTGCTGTAGATAGAAAAGGCGCATATATGTATATGTATATATAGCACATATATACATGTACATATATATCTTAAGTATTTTCAGAAAGTTGATACAATAACAACTTGAAACATTTTTTAACAGTTCATTACTCATTCTTATGTTAAATTTAGGCTACATGTGGCTGTTGTTATTATATTATCTACTTTTTTATTGTGTCTGACGACAAGTAGCCCAAAATATTCCCTTGTTTCTTCATAATTCTACTTAAAATGTCAACATTATCCTTATTTTCCATGATATTAAAAACCTCTACCTTGTACTTCCACTTACTGGCCATATTATGAGCTTCACCAAACTTATAGCTCCACTATATGGACTGTAGCCCATCTGTTGTCCAGATTATTTGGGTGGTGGACCATCCTCAGCACTGCTGTTGGGGTTTTTACACACGTCACTGTCACTGCTGGGTTGAGAGTGGACCACCACCGAAGTAATGTCCAGCCAAGAGTGGCTCTGTGGTGAGAAACTGACCACTGATAAAGGGCTAGAGATCTCTAACTGTAGACCCCAGACTTGGATCAGGCCTAAGCTCAAAGAACCAAGCTAAGCCAAGTACCATTTACTTAGGTAGTCCGAGCTAAAACAGCTGTGAGGCACTATATCATATGGTTTGCGAGAGGTTTCCGTGGCTAATATGTCCAAAAGATTGTAGACACCAGCGTTTCTTCTGAAATGAAGGGTATTAATAAAGAGTTTGTGCTGAAGTAACAGCCTCTACCCTTCTGGGATGGCTTTACACTAGATGTTGCAACACTGCTGCTCCATCACTTCAGAGAACACAGTTCCCCTGCTCCATAACCCAGTGCTGGGGGGGCTTTACACCCCTCTAGCCCATGCTTGGCTCATGTGTGGCTGCTTTAGTGTTCTATTCTATTGGTCATTGCTTTTCTATCTAGATTATACAAGCTGTGAATGCCTGTGTCAGCAATTGGTGCACCTTAAAGTAGCTGAATTCACTCATTAGAAGGACTATCTGGATACCTTCGCATAAACAACGTAGCTTTCTCTGTTCTTCTGTGAGGGCCTACAGGGCTCGGCCTCACGCCGCACTCTGAGCACTCTAAATCCCCTTGAGACAAACACACGTGTAGATATAGTGACCTATATGAAAGCAGCTCACCGCACTTTACAGATTGAAGCTCCCTATTAAAAAAACATCACATGTAGGAGCCACATGCAACACCAGACCAACACAACACATACGAGTTAAAGGAAAACTTAGAGTACAGTGAAGACAACATCCATACTTATGGTCATTTAAACAGGAATTCCACCCAATTCTTTTCTGTATGTATAATTCAATGGTAGAGTGATTCAGAGTGGTTTTGTGTGAAATGGTTCAGATGCCTTTACAGTGGTGGTGATAGGAACCAGGGGTCGCCATGACTACAACACAAATGTAGACATTTTATTTACTATCCAGAACCAACAGTGAACCTACACGAGTCTTCTGAGTTTATATGGAATGTTGATGATGGGAAATAATGGAAAACATACATTTTCTTTGCCTCAGAACACCCTACATGTATCCCTCCACCACTAATGGGTTTTAAAAACACATTTTAGGCTGAAACCTTCCTAAAACAATCATAAAACAATGTCTCAGACATGAGGTAGTGTATTCATAACCATTTTATGGTGAGGGAGCTTGTAGAGGCACTAAACTCTGCAGACGTCTGGTTCCTATCACCACCATTGCGAACAGCATTGACTCGGTAAGTTTGATGTTGTTTACATCCGATCTCCTGAAAATCGCAGGCTTATTATTCAGTAACTACAGGAACTGGTTGAGCTATTCTCAGGTTATAGAAGTGTGTAATAAAACGTTGGGCCTGCTGGTGCGCCATGTAAAGGGTTAACCATTGATTTTTTTAAACATATGGTGGAATTTGCCTCTGGACGATATGGCAGACTAGCTATATCAGATGTTGTGGTGACTAATGCTAATCTTGCACCAAAGCAATGGTTACCTTGGTCCTGGATTACGCTAGCCTGCACACTCAGGAAGGACTTAATAATGCAACAGCTTAGCTAAAAATCAACACCATTTCCCCATTTAAAACAAATTCAAACCTGCCAAAAGATGTTCAATCCATTAAAATCTCAGGCTAATTACATACTAATGCTTATTATTCAGTAACTACAGGGACGTCAGTGCAAACTGACTGAGCTATTCTTAGGTTATAGAAGCGTGTAATAAAACATTTGGGCCTGCCAGTGGTCCCTGGCCGTTTAAGGCCTTAAAGTTTCGTTCTTAAGTTTGAGGCTAATGTTGCTAAGTAATGGAGGCCACCAGCTTGGCATCACATCATGCTAACTGCTTGACTAAATCATCACACGTTTGGATAAAACCGTGTGAAGTTGTTCAGTATCTCTAACAGACTTGACTATGTGGTTTATGACACTGTATGACATACTGTTATCTATAAACATGGACAAAAGTACACTAGCGTAGCTACAAACAGTAGTAGCAGCCATCTTAAAGCCTGTCCATTTTTATAGATGCAGTGTCAAAAACCACATAAGCACGTCAATTCGAGATGACTTTTTGCACGATGGGCTTCAAGTGTACGATAAATCTGATTATTTTAGCCGAACCATTGCTTTAATTAGCCAATTAGCAGGATCAGGTGTGTTAGCGCAGGGTAAACACCGAAATATGAAAGGCTTGTGCACTAAAGCAGAATTAGCCAACGGCGGCAGAACAGAGCTTTCCTTGTCCGCACTGAATTCTGCCATTGACTGAGCAGCGGCCCAACCAGCCTAGCATATAAATGTCCCCCTGGCCGGACGGGGAAAAGAGAGAGAGCTCCTTGCAGGCTACGACGAGTCCACAGCGTCCATCCTTAGCCCTTCGGCCAGGCCGGTGGAGGTTCCTGTGGCAGATGGACCATCAAGTTGGGCTGCTAGCTTTGCTCCGGCGTCTTTCACACTTACGTAAATGGCATTAAACATTGAGCACAAGGCAGAGAGGTGGGAGGCTCGTCTTCTTTCAAGTGCAGAAATGTGCAGCACTCATCAACAGCAGCAGAAACATCAGTTCATCTTCTCAATGGCCAGCCATGCCAGCGGTGGTTGCACATTACATACGGCTCTAAACAGCACAGGAGCAGGGAACTGAGGACCGACTGTGCCATGAGACCAATGCAACCAACGCATTTGACACTGAGCAACAGAGCCAGTGCATTCAGAGCATGTAATGCAGACCAATAGAAGCAATGCATTTGTGTTTAATATATGCAAATTCAGAGGCATCTCGCTTCATCACGACGGTGACGATGCACACACCGATCGATGCACGAGCCGCTGCTGGTGTTGAGCAACAGATCGTGCATGCACACGCGCGCGCACACATACATACATACATACAGACATACATACGTACGTTTTTCCTACAGCCTTACCTGAACGGCGAGGCTATCCGGCGCTGATGCGGAGCTGCGGCTGCAGACTCTTTCTCTTCCCTCTCTTCCTCTTTATCTCTCTCTCTCTATCCGCCTTTCTCTCCTCTCCAGTCCTCGCGCTTCACGCCATCACCACTTTCTCCTCCTTTTATTTATGATTTCTGGCCGGCCTTTTAATTCGTCGTAGAAAGAGTGTCGCAGCCTTTCTCGCGCGTCGATTCACCTTTTTTTTCCCTCTCCCCGTGTCAGTCTCCTGCCCTCCTTCCTTCCTCCACCTCCTCCTCTTCTCCTTCTTCGCTCTCTCCTTCTTCTCTTTTCCTCCTTCGGTCCTTTTTTTTATTCTGACAACACCCTTCTGTTCGGCCCGGCGAGCAGCCACGCTAACGCCAGCACCGCTGATCTATAGACGGGATAATAATACAACCTCCCACCGACAAAAAAGAATCGCTGTTATTCCCTTTTTATTCCTTTATTTCTCCTCTCTCTCCGCCGTGGGTTTTCCATCTCCTCTCCTCCTCCTCCTCCGCCTCCTCGCTCCTCTGCCTCAAAGCCACTGCATCAGCTCCGGAGCAAAGAAGGGAAAAAAAAAGCAAAATAAAGACAAACCAAGAGCACGATCTGGCACGGCTCGACGGCTCGTTGGCTCTCTCTCTCACTCTCACTCTCACTCTCTCTCTCTCCCTCTCTCTCTCTCTCTCTCTCTCTCTCTCTCTCTCGGTTCTGACTCCTCCTCTAGACTTTAATGTACTGGAGTGAAGACGGATATTGAGCATTATTTGATTCTTCAACTTCACTGGCTCAGACTGTAATGACCCCTTAAAAGCCTCAGCTTCTTTTCAGGAGACTCACTTTCAGTCTTAGAAGCTGGTTGACCATTTGCTGAAGTAATCAAACACATTCAGTGATGTTGAGGTCTGGACTCTGGGGTGGTCAGTCCATCGTTCAGCTTCTTTGTTTGATGTGTCCGTCTCCTTTTCTCAGTGAGGTTCTTCTTGACAGCTACACATCCTCTTTCAGAACCATAGCGCTGAGTCGTCTTCTCACAGTGGAAGGATGGACATATATATATATATATATATATATATATATAGATATATATATATAGATATTTCATCCACTGAATTGGTTCATTTGACTGATACATGTAAATATACCTTCATTATGTTGATTTTATTAAAACAAATGATTGAACATTCCATTTTATCACTGCCAAAATAATCATATCACTACCCAAACTTTACCAAATGTTTCGGTAGTGACAAATTTAGCTCATTTTGCGCAGAACTCAAAAACTCTAGCCAGTATATGAACAGCTATATGAACAGCAAACACACATAAAATCACCACATTTATCATTAAAACACAACGAAGTTACTAACTGCAGAAAATCTGTGTTTCGGTAGTGACAATTCTTAATGATCCACACTGATTTTCAGACTTTGGGACATTTACTTCAAAATAATGGGATCTGACTGCTCACCATGTGGCCATGAGGGACAGGAATGCAGTCTCTAAAATGTAGGGCGTGGCTTAAACAAGGCCACGCCCACATACTAAAACTCTTTTGTTTCGGTAGTGACATGAAAACGTGGGACAGTGTTTTTAAATGAAGTTTATTTACTTAAAAATGAAACCTCTAATATATCTAAGGTCACTTCATGACATCTCACAATGTCACGAAACCAAAAAGATCTTTTAAATAAAAAAATATGTATATATGTATACATATATATATATATATATATATATGTATATGTATATCAGTTTCTAACATAATTTGAAAGTGCCTGTTGCCCGTTACATGAATGGACCAAATTAAATGGCCCAATATTACTTGTCTGGTTCCATTGACTTACATTAAAGTGATGTGTGTTTTTTCCTTCTCTTGTAAAGTTTTCTCTTGTCATTTTGGAGATAATCTATCTATCTATCTATCTATCTATATGTGTGTGTGTATGTGTATGTGTGTGTGCATTTACACATATAGATATTTTTATATACCTACTAATATTGGAGTGTTATGTAAACCCTGGAATTCATTCCTTTACCCATTTCTGTCTTCTGGCTGAGTCGCTCTGTGGCAGACAGTGTAATATATTCAGCTTAGGGAACCTGCATGAGGATGACGTCAGAACAGTGTTAAAGCGATAGAACCCTCTATCAGTGTTCCTCAAACCGCCGCTTCCATCACTGCACCCTTTTTACAGGTGGCAGACTAGAACTGTCTGTTTTCCCCCACTTACCTCCAAACGTAATCAATCAATGTTTGGTACTTCAGTACTTCAGTACAGTAGTCAGTACCATCGCAGGGCTAAAAACAGGCCTCAGATTCTGCTTGTAGATAACAGTGTGTCAGTGTTAGGAACTACACGAGTCTGCGTCTAAGTCTATAGTGGACACAGTGTTTAAAAACTCTGTGATGCTGTGAGTCTGATCTGCCCAGTCAGTCGTGAGAATGACCCACCACCCAAATAATGCTCTGTGGGGGTCCTTGGGGGTCCTGACCGCTGAAGAACAGGGTAACAAAGTGTGCAACAGAGAGACAGATGGACTACAGTCGGTATGTGTTTAACCATTTCCGAAGCTCTCATTCAGGTAGTCCAGTATTAGCTGTAGTTTTCATCCAGCACCTGGTTTAACTAATCAATACTTTATTACATCAGCTGAGCTGCTGATGGAATTGAACAAATCCAGGTGATGGCTGGAGCACAGCGAGAACTCAGGAACCAAACCTGAGATCCTTTAACTAGCTCACAACGTATCAGGTTCTTTTTCTAAGACAAAACATTCTAGTTATTTTTAACTGTATTTGTCTTTTCTAATGTTAATTAGCGTTTTACTGGTAGAAACACTGACAGAAACATCTGTATTAGATTAGATTAGATTAGATTCAACTTTGTTGTCACTGAGCAGAGTTCAGGGCCAATGAAATGCAGTTAGCATCTAACCAGAAGTGCAAAATACAGTATTATTTACATATAAAGTATAGAAGGATGGTATATAGTGGTAAAAATATACATATGCAAGTATGAATATGATACACATATATGCAGTCAGTGGAGAGCGTACAGATGTAGATAGTATGTAAGAGCAGCATATGTAAAACATAAGTATGCAGAGTTAACTTGTACAGTCAAATAAGAATAGTACAATAATACTAGGACATAAATTACAGTACCAGTGCAGTGAGTGCAGTGATGCAGTTAAAGTGGCGGTGTGGAGTTCAGTAGGGTCACAGCCTCAGGGAAAAAGCTCTTCCTGAGCCTGCTGGTTCGGGAGCAGAGGCTCCAACAACGCCTGTCTATCTCTCTCTCTCTCTCTCTCTATATATATATATATATATACACATATATCACTCTATATATATATATATCACTGCTGTCTGAACAAAACCTCGTATCTCCAAATTGGTAACTTTACAGCAGAAGGAAAAAACCATACTTTACTTTTAATGTGAGTCAGTGGAACCAGAATGTTTTCCAAGTAATTTGGGGTCATTTCTTTTTGGTTTCGTCCATCATGAAATATACACACAATGTAAAGGACAACAGCAAATTTCAAATTATGTCAAAAACGAAAAAAGACAAAAATGGAGATACGAGGTTTTGTTCCGACAGCAGTGACACTACTAGGCTCGTTCACCAGTCTATACAATCCATATATGGAAACAAAGCTGCAAAAACAACCCACTCATACTGAACTTATAAGGAGTGTTTCATTCCAGACTGGTTTTGAATGAGGCACAGCCAATCAGAACAGAGCTCATTTGCATATACCAGTTAAAATGTCTCATTTTAACTGAAGCATTTCACAAAGTAGCTTACAGTGCTGAAAGTGCTCAATCACTCTATTAATCTCACTGGAAGAACGACACAGCTGACAACATCACATACGCGAGTGATATTTCATGACAGATTTGTTACAGGACTGGATTACATTCATTCTTTTGTTCCCTCCCCTATCCCATCCAGCATTTTCTGCTGATATCAGCCCAACTAATACCCATCAATACTGATACGCCATCTCTGAAAGGCGTATAAAATCTTGGTAATTTCCTGTATGATTGTTTACAGTTTAAGGATTCAACCTGTTTTCAGCATCTGGCCTGGAGTCCTTTACAGAGACAAGAATATGATTGGATGTCACCCTCTGCTGGACAATGGTGGCTATGGCATGCGTGCAGTTTAATATATAGTTGCCTGTGGACATAAATAAATAAATAAATAAATAAATATTTATAGCCAATCTAAATCGCTAAAAAAGAAAGGAAAGATAAATAAATTAGAATAAAAACAGTCAGCACTGTAGGAATGTTGCAGCCCGAACAAACGTGTTTTAATCTGGATTTAAAAACGCCTAAGCAATCTGGAATATAAGCACAAATATTCAAATTAATAACAGACGTAAACGCCTGTTGAGGAAGCCGCACGCAGATGAGTTCAGACTGAGCGCTCCATGCAGAGTGTCTGGATCAGCAGATGCTTTTAAATATTCAGATGACAGGATGAGTAAACAGGATTAATTGATTTGGGATTATCACCTTACAAGAGAAACTCCAGCTGCCGTCGCATGAAGCGTTTTTATTCACAATCACTGAGACGCCCACGCAAGCTGCTCAGAACAGCTTCACAGAGAGAGAGAGAGAGAGAAAGAGAGAGAGAGTCTTGTAAAGTCTTTGTAGTGTTTATAGAGACCTGTGTTTTAGTGTGTGTAGATAATAATAGCAAAAAAAAAGCTGAAACTGGCAATCTGCGGGGTCCAAGCACCAGTTCACAAGTAGGCCCAATTTAGTGGTTACTGTTCTAGCGCCCCCTATTTAAAGATTGAAGTAAAGTGTCAGGAAATTAGTACATTTGCGCCCTTCAGTCGTGTGAAATCCATAGTTTGTCCTCAATGTTATGGAGAACAGTTACAGCAGCCTTAATGATTTAAGAATTTATGTGAGAGATAATGGAGATTACATTTGGCACATTTAATGAAAATGTGACATTTTCTGAAGTATCAAGTTGCCCTAGGAAGCATAATAAGACCACTTTGTTAAGTATCTACACTCACTGTCCATTTTATCAGCTCCACTGACCACATAGGAGCACTCTGTAGTTCTACAGTTACAGACTGTAGTCCATCTGTTTCTCTGATACTTTGTTAGCCCCCTTTTACCCTGTTCTTCAGTGGTCAGGATCCCCACAGGACCCCCACAGAGCAGGTACTATTTGGGTGGTGGGTCATTCTCAGCACTGCAGTAACACTGACATGGTGGTGTGTTAGTGTGTGTTGCGCTGGTCTGAGTGGATCAGACACAGCAGTGCTGCTGAAGTTTTTAAACACCTCAGTGTCGCTGCTGGACTGAGAATAGTCCACCAACTAAAAATATCCAGCCAACAGCGTCCTGTGGGCAGCGTCCTGTGGGCACTGATGAAGGACTAGAGGATGACCAACACAAACTGTGCAGCAGCAGATGAGCTATCGTCTCTGACTTTACATCTACAAGGTGGACTGATGAGGTAGGAGTGTCTAATAGAGTGGACAGTGAGTGGACACAAGCTTTTAAAACTCCAGCAGCACTGCTGTGTCTGATCCACTCGCACCAGCGCAACACACACTAACATGCCAATGAACTTGCACACAAACATGAATGATGATTGGTTGGCATCAAACTTGTAGTTTTGCCAGTCTCTTGACCAAGACACGGCACTAATTTATGGCACTGTGATTGTCTAATCTGACTTAGTGACCATCGTGAAAGACAAAAATATCGTGTAGTCTGATCCCAGCATTAGTTCCTAACATGGGCATGATGGTGACTACAAGAGGACAACAACACTTCAGTGGTCCGTTAATCAATGCCGTCCTTCACATCGAGTTCAACACTGAAGGACAGAGATGCTACATTTTCTGCGATGTACAAACATCAGACTGACAACTCAGAGGGATGCACTTCAGACAAATGTGAAGCATGATGGTGGCAGAACAGCTCATATTGGCAGAGCACAAAAAGCTCATACAACAAGCAACACGCTGACTCTAGAAATGAAGAGCTGAAAGGCTACAAAGCAAAAAACGTCATCTTGTCAAGTGAAATAATCTTAAATCTAGTTGATATATCTAATATTTCCCATTTTAAGATGGTTGTGGACTTATTACAAGATTATCTAGCTTATTTCTAGACATTTGCCAATATAGGGAGAAATTTTTACTTAATAAAATGACTGAAAACAATTGAAAAATGTCTAGAAAAAAGGTAAATTGTCTTTAATTAAGCTTACGACAATCTCAACAGGAGAAATATTAGGTTCCTTTACTATATTTAAGATAATTTTATTTGACAAGGTACCTTTTTTTTGCAGGGTAACACAGCCACTGTTTACAGCTGTTTATTTTGTGATATACAAGGTGTATCGTAGTGTGTTTATGTCTAGTCTTTTTGTAGACTGTTTGTACTCCAAGTGTGTGTGAACCTTTTAGTTGAAAAAAATATTAATAATACTTAAAAACTGCATTGGACTTGATGTGAAGGTTCCACTGCGTTAAAAACGTGAATAGGCCTATAGGAGGAGCAGAACACAATGACGATGACGATGATCAAATCAAGACTCTGGGCCCAATTGCATTTTAATACTTCCTTTCACAGTAAACCTGTTTAGTGCAGTCCAGGCGGTGGTGGACGCTGTGGTGGACACTGTAGTGGACCCTGTGGTGGACGCTGTATTGTGCTGGATGGCTGTGGTGGGTGGTGTTAGAGGGTATTAAGGACACAACCTGAGCCACAGCACAGCCTCTGCATGTTAATCTGCCATCCTCATTCTGCACTGACAGCACAGAGCCAGAGGGAGGCGCTGCTCTCGCACAGGCAAAATATGATGAAATGTACATTAAAAAAGGTAATCTTGCTTTCTCATACTCTCTATCTCTATTCTCTCTATCTTTTTATCTTCACTCTCTCTCTTAATTTTGTCTCCTTTTGTCTTGCTCCTCTCTCTCTATCTCTTTCTCTCTCTCTCTTTGTTCTACCTGTCTCTCTCCCTTTCTCTCTCCTTTCTCACTTTCTCCTCTCTTTTTTCCTCACCTAGCCTTTGTCCTTCTTTCTCTCTTTCTTTCCCTCTCCTTCTGTCTCTCTCTCTCATTCTACCTGTCTCTCTCTCTCTTCTCGCTTTCTCTTTCTCTCTTTTTTATCTTTTTCTCCTCACTTAGCCTTTGTCCTTATCCTGCATTATCTCTCTCTCTCTCTCTCTCTCTCTCTCTCTTTTTCCTCTCTCCTCACTCTTCGCCCTCCGTCCCTCCCTCCCTCTGTCTCTCTCTTTTTTCTCTCTCTCTCCGAATCATTCTCTTCTTTCTGTCTTCTTCACTTGTCTTCTTGTCATTCTCTCTCTCTCTCCCTTTCTCTTTCTGTCTTTCTCCCTTCTCTTTCTTCCTATTCATTCTCTCTCTCTCTCTCTTTCTTTCTTTTTGTCTCTATCCTTTCTCTCTTCTAGTCCTTCTCTCTCTCTACCTTTCTCTCCACTAGTCGTTCTCTCTCTCCTTTTCTGTCTTTCTGTTTCTCTCCCTTCTTTCTTCTAGTCGTTCTCTTTCTCTCTATCTCTCACCTCTTTCTCACCCTCTTCTTCTTTTTCTTCACTTCTTTCTCTCTCTCTCCTTCTGTCTTTCTCCCTTCTCTTTCCTCCTAGTTGTCTCTCTCTCTCTCTCACCCGTCTTTCTTATTCTGTCTCTCTTTCTGTCTCTTTCTCTCCACTAGACGTTCTTTCTCTCCCCCTTCCTCTCTTTCTGTCTCTCTCCTTTCTCTCTCCTAGTCGTTCTCTCTATCTCTCTCTCTCTCATTTTTCTTTCCTAGTCACTCTCTCTCAATGTCCCGCCTCTCTCTCTCACAACCCTTTCTGTCTTTCTCCTTTCTCTCTTTTAGTCCTCTTTCTCTCTCTCTCTCTTTCTCTCCCTCTCTCCCCTGAATGACAGTTATAAGCCTCTTATGCTGTCTTACAGCTCTGTGCCGAGTCTCCACACAGAAGGAGAGAAAAGAAGACGCATTCAGTGGAGACTTTCCCTTCATTTCCCATTCTGTCCTTTCTTGTCCTCTCTATCCTTCTTTCTCTGTCTCTCTCTCAGCAGGGTAAAGTCACTCTGCAGAGCCTCAGGATGATGTGAGTCTTTCTGAAGTGTGTGAAAGTGACAGAGAGGGACACACAGGGTTAAATCACAAACACTATTATATCAGTTAGTTCTCTTTATGAGGTGATCAGTCCGCAGTGTTAGTCCACAGACCTGCTTTAGAAATGGCACTTAACCACTTAAACTGCAGACGTGTTACTGTGGACCCCCATACAGACCCTCACAGTTTAACTACACTCCTACCATGTGCTTCCACTCACTGGCCGCTTTATTAGAAACACCTACCTTGTGCTTCCAAAAACTGGCCATTTTATTAGAAACACCTACCTTGTGCTTCCAAAAACTGGCCACTTTATTAGAAACACCTACCTTGTGCTTCCAAAAACTGGCCACTTTATTAGAAACACATAGCTTGTGTTGGTCAGATATTGTGTGGGTTTTCTACATGATAAACATCATTTCCACATATATAACATCTAATACATCAACACAGTCATTGCTAACAACAGTTTACTGAACAGGAATAATAGTGATGATGTATTTTACTCTGGAAATGATGTACAGTGCAGCACATTTTCACTGTATGTTTTGGAAATTCAAACCATTCAAACATAGAAAAACAGGCCAAAAAACAAAACACACACACACACACACACACACACGCACACACACACACACACACACACACACACACACACAACCACACACAACACACAACCACACAACCGTGACTGGAAACGGCAACAAAAAATCATGTTAAAGGATTTAAACCTCTGCAGAACAAACCCTGTAGGCCTCTCCCTCTCTCTCTCTCTCTCTCTCTCTCTTTCTCTCCCTTTCTCTCACATGCTCTCTCTTTGTCTCTCTCTCTCATGCTTCCTCTCTTTCCATTTCTTCTGTCTCTCTCTCTCTCTCTCTCTCTATTTATCTGATTTCTTTTTCTCTTTACTTCTCTAGCTCTGTCTCTCTCTTTCTCTTCTTTCTCACTCTCTCTTTCTCTGGTCTATTTTTCTCTTTCTCTGTCTCACTCAGTCCCTCTCCCTCCCTCTGTCTCTCTCTCTCTTTTAATAAATGTTAATGGAGAAATTCCTTATTTCAAGTAATTTTGGACCATTTACGTTGATCTGTTCATCATGAAATTTTGTAAATGGCAGATGTTGATTTTAAATTACGTAACAAAATGAAAAATAGATTTAGCAGCGAAATGAATGTTCTATTTTATTTATTTATGCTCCTTCTTCATATACAACATAATAATCACTAGAACCGGACCTCGGAGTGATGGAAGAGAAGAAGGCCTTCTGGTCCGATAAGTTCTGTTTTCTTTTACATCACATGGACGGCGGGTACGTGAGCGCTGTTTACCCAGGGACCAGGATGCAGTGTGGGAAGAAGACTGGTGTAGGGAGTCTGATGCTGAGTGCGATGTTCTGATCCCGGCTTTCATTTGGACAGAAAGTTGACACGGCCACCTACCTAGACATGCTCACTCCAATCGGCCATCTGTAGGATGTGCTGAAACAACAACTTATTCCATGGCAGATCTTACATACTTACAGGATCTGCTGCTGACCACTTGGTGCCCGACACCACATGGCACCTTCAGAGGTCTTATAGAGTCTGCAGAAGCGCTGCTTACTGGATGTTTTTTTCTTTATTGATGTGAACAGTATCTGCATGTTTTTATGCACTGCCGCCATATGATTGGCTGATTAGATAATTGCATGAGTGAGTGAGTGTACAGGTGTTCCTCATAAAGTGCTCAGTGAGTGTATATCTTGTTTATATAATCAAACATGCATCCTCTTTTTTTAAAGCTGCTTTCCTTTCCTTCTTGTTTGGCATGGATTGGAACACACAGCGCACAGGGACAGTGTTTACGCATCTGCCGGTGTTTGAAGCACATACTTTCCAAGCTGTTTCCGAGTTGTTGTGGCAACTGATATCAGCATGTGACTGAAAACAGAAATCTGGCAAACGAGGCATCATTGAAGCCCCCTTATGGCACGTACCTGTCCCCCGGGCCCCGATGACGGCCGTGCGAGCTGGCACGGAGGTGGGGGCCTGAACTCTGAGCGAGAACAGTGAGTGAGTGGGGGACAGTGCGTGAGTCCTGAGCTCTGCCTCCAGTCCCACAGTGAGGCCACTTTAATATGCCTTACGTTCGACCCGGGTGGCCGAGCGGGGGCGGTGACAGGGAGCAACGAGCTCTCGTTCCTTCTCGGCTCAGGTGAGCGCCTTTTAAAAAGAGCAGAGAGGGAACAGAGAAGAGAGGGACGAGCAACAGCAGCAGCGAGAGACTGAAGACTAAAGAGCTGAAAAGCTCGAGTTAAAAAAGGACTGAAAAGTCCAGTTTAAAGCCACTGAAAAGTGGGCGGCTTAGCTTTGTTGTTTTGTGTTTATTTGGTTAGAAAATAGAGTAAACGGCTGCTGCAACAGTGAGCCCTGCCTCCAGTGTCCTTCCTGAGCCTGGGGCGGTGCATGACGTGCCACACTCCCATTGGATTTACAGGAACAATTGTGGATAAGGGAGTGTAAATAAGCCCACTAACTAGCTACAGGTGAGTGTAATGATGAAAGGGCGGAGCCAGGTAGGAGGAGGAGCTGGAAGGAGCCATTCCAGACCAGCCAGGTCCAAATGGAGGCTCCTAAGAGGTAAGGTGGGGGTGGGGCGTTGTGACAAAGATATAGGAAAAATGATACAATCAGAATAACTTGTGTGACATTTTCCCTCATCATAGTTAATATTAAGCATTCCTTAATTCAGTGTCAATAATATGTCAAAATTCATGTCAATAATATGTTTAAATGCACGAGTGAATTGTTGAGGGGTTTATCAGACGCTCTTGGCTGTTTGTTAGTTTGTTAGTGAGCAGTGAGGATGATTGTGATGTGATGGTGAACGCCGCGTGGCTGTTTGATTCTCTGCTGTTTTAACACTCTCTCTTTTTCTCGGTTTTATTATGAACTGTCTGCAATTCAGCCAATTCAATTCAGCTCTCAGAAAGACTCTGAATGCGTTTGTTATGACTGCAGGGGATAAAGAGGAGCTTAAATATGATTCTACAGAGACAGTGGAGCAGTTATAATGGGCCGGCCAGAGACGCGAAAGTCTTTAAAATAATGAAGTTTTAATTAAGAGCCTCAGGCTCTGGTCAGGAAAAGAGAAAGAGAGGAAAAAAAGACTTTCCACAACATTTCAATCTGCTGATTACATTTTCACATTCGGTTTAATTAGAGGAGCTTCAATTTAGATCGCTTCCGCATTTTGAGTAAGACAGTGCTTTCCAGGCCCTCCTTCCAGTTTTTCTTTCATTTTATCTCTTGCATACGGGCTCGTTACGTCCCACACGCACAGGCTTGTTTTTGTACATGTAAGCATCTATATGTAATAATAACATGTCCCATATGTATTATATTATCAGCTATAACATTAAAACCACCTCCTCGTTTCTACACTCACTGTTCATGTTATCAGCTCCACTGACCACTAACACTCCACCACCACGTCAGTGTCAGTGCTGAGAATGACCCACCACTCAAATAATATCTGCTCTGAGGGGGTCCTGACCATTGAGGAACAGGGTATAAGAACATATATATATATATATATGTCTGAGCTCGGGCCCAAAGAAGGTGGCGGTGTTTCTGGATCCTGTTTATATACGGTTTCTTTTTGCGTTCTTTGAAGTTTATCTTGCATTTCTGGATGCAGTGATGAACTGTGTTCACAGACAGTGGTTTTCAGAAGTGTTTCTGAGCCCATGCAGTGATTTCCACTACAGAATCATGTCTGTTTTTAACGCAGTGCTGTCTGAGGGCCCAAAGATCACGGCCAGCAAATACTGTTTTTTGGCCTTGTCCCTTACATACAGAGATTTCTCCAGATTCTCTGAATCTTTTAATGATATTTTGTACCGTAGATGATGAAAAGTAAAGGTTCTTTGCTATTTTATGTTGAGAAACGTTCTTCTTGAATTGTTGCACTATTTGATGGTGCAGTCTTTCACAGAGTGGTGAACCCCTCCTCATCTTTACTTCTGAAAGACTCCACCTCTATGGGATGCTCTTTTTATGCCCAACCATGTTACTGACCTGTTGCCAATCAACCACCAGGTTTTTTTTATTTCAGCATTACACAACTTTACCAGTCTTTTGTTGCCCCCGTCCCAACTGTTTTGGAACGTATTGGTGGAGTCAAATTCAAAATGGGCAAATATTTTTCAAAACACAATAAAATTTCTCAGTTTCAACATTTAATATGTTGTCTTTGAAGCCCTAATCTTAACCTCAGGAACCAAAAAGAAATTGAGTTTTTGTAAAAAGGACAGGAGTATTTTATTGGTGCTAACACACACAAACACACACACACACACACACACACACACACACACACACACTCACGTTGAGTCATCTCTCTTCTCTATTGTCTCTTGCCTGCTGATTAATCACCCAGTGGCGTTTCTCTCTCTCTTTACTCCCAGCTCTGTAATGAGAGTGACTGTAAACACTGATGAAAACTGCAGGAGAAATCACAGCAGCCTAATTACAGTGCTAACACACACACACCCACACACCCACACACACACACACCCCACCACACACACACACCCCACCACACACACACACCTGCAGCTTTCTGAGCCAGCAGCAACCATCACTGCCTGAAGGTTAGAATTAAAATTTTTACTAATAAAAATCACAATTAGCTGCAGATAAATGTATAAATATTTTCTAATATTCTACTGATTCTAATATCGTCCTGTACAACGTCATATAACGCGCGTGGAGCTGTCAGTGTTGGCTGTGTCCAGAGTGAAGAGTGGAGCTGTAGATGATGTTTAATGACTCAGAACACCAACAATGAAGCTCTGATAACATTAACCTCCAGAATGATGACACTACGTAAAGGGTCATTCCGAAAAGGTGGTGATGATGCACCTCTGAGCTCTGTGAGTGTGAACAGTCCTGCTGTTCCATTTATGTCCAGCAGAGAGCAGCGTGTGCACACAGAGCTCTACAGAGAGCGCTCACTCTCTCACTGTGATAATCCACATCTGCTCTGTTTGAGGGTGATAGTCACGGTGAGAGTAAGACCATCAGAGAGAGAGAGAGAGAGAGAGAGAGAGAGAGAAACGCAGAAACAGAGAAGAGAGTAGAGGTTTAAAAAAAGAGAGAGAAGAGAGATTCAGAAAAAGAGAAAGAGACAGAGAGAGAGAGAGAGAGAGAGAGGAAGAGATTGAGAAAGAGAAACAGAAACAGATTAAGAGAGACAGAATGAGTGGAAAGAGATGAGAAAATGAAAGCAAGACAATAAGTAGAGAGAAAGAGAAAGAAAGAGATATAAAGAAGGATAAGGACAAAGACTGAAAGAGGAGAAAAAGAGATGAGAAAGAGAAAATGAGAAGAGGGAGACAGCGAGAAAGAGAGGAGAGATTCAGAAACACAGATAAACAGAGAGAGAAAGAAACAGAGAAGGGGGAGGGAGAGATTGAGAAAAAGAGAGAGAGAGAAACAGAAACAGATAAAGAGCAACAGAATGAGTGGGAAATAGAGGAGGAATTGAAAGCGAGACAATAAGTAGAGAGAAAAAGAGAGAAGGAGTGAAGGAGAGAGAAAGAAAGATATAAAGGAGAATAAGGGCAAAGACTAAGTGAGGAAAAAAGTGAGGAGAAAGTGAGAAGAGAGATTCAGAAAGAGAAAGAGAGAAAGAAAGGGGGGATTCAGGAACAGAGGCAGAGAGATGCAGAAGCAGAGAGAGAGAGAAACAGAGAGGAGGGAGGGAGAGATTGAGAAAAAAAAGAGAGAAAAACAGATAAAGAGAGACAGAATGAGTGGAGATAGAGGAGAAAGTGAAAGCGAGACAATACAGAGAAAGAAAGAGAGACAGAGGAGAGAGAGAGAGAAAAGAACTGATAAAGGAGTATAAGGACAAAGACTAAAAGAGGTGGAAAAGAGAGCAGAAAGTGAGAGGAGAGAGAGCGAGACAGGTAGAACGAGAAGAGAGAAAGAGAGAGAGATATAAAGAAGAATAAGGACGAAGACTAGGTGAGGAAAAAAGAGAGAAGAAAGTGAGAAAGGAGAGAGAGACAGGTAGAATGAGGAGGGAGAGAGAGAGAGAGAGAGAGTTTCTTCTTTAAGGACGTGTCCGTCCTCCTGTTTGCGGCTCTCAGGCTTTGATCCGGTCTGGCCCTCCTGGCCGTGCGGAGGTGTGGAGATGCTATTTCACACAATCAGCACAAACCAGGTCCGGCCAGAACCACACCCCCTCCCTTCCTCCCCCTCTCTCTCTCTCCCTCTCTCCCTCTCTCTCTCTGAGAGGATCTCCCTGCAGCGTCTCTGACTGGGTCCAGCCGTCCTTGCTGCTGAGAGCGGTGACTGAGCCGTGAGCGCCGCAGCTCTGCTGCAGCTCAGTGAAACGAGCACACAGCATTCGATAATCATAACCGACTCTGAGACTGAGCGCTGTAGCACTGTGACTCAGAGGAAGCCTCATGATCATCATCTGACCTTCACTCACGTTTCAAAGGAAAAGTTCAGCAAAAATCAAATTTACTAATTCCACCAATTTATCATCATTTTCTGCATAACTGAAAGGTTCAAACGTTGCTCCTGGAGATCTACACTCTTAAAACAGATGGTTCTACATGGTTACTTTAGTAAACACGATGGCTCTATATAGAACAATGAACACTCAAAGAACCATTTCCAAGCTTTAATTGTTCTTTGCATGGTGAATGGTTCTTCAGATTGATGGAGAATGTGTTGCATATGGTTCTATATAGCACCAAAAAGGGTTCTTTATTTGTTAAAAGCTTGACATCGTAACAACTGCAGAACCCCTTTGGTGCTGGTTTCCTACTCTAGCCCCTTTGAGCTGTTTCATGTATTTTCCGGTTCCACCTTAAATAGTGCAGCAGTTACATTCCAGCAAATACGAAGCTTAAGTCGGAATCCTGTTCGAATTTTCAGGTTCCACCTTAAATGGTGCAATGATTATGGCGAAGCTGAAGTCTTGAGAGAGGCCGCACCTTTCAAGTGATTGGCCTTCAGCGGACACACCCCTGGCATTTCAGGGAACACAATATTGCTTATTTTTTTTTCCGATTTTGAAACCTAATTTTATGTATTTGGTGATTCTTTTAATCTCTCAAATTTGGGTGGGTGGTAAATAGAAAATGCCCCACATTTCTCACTACTTTACATGGTGTTTAAGACGTCTACTGCCATTTTAAGCGAAGCTAATTGTGGCACGCACCCGTCCCCCGGGCCCCTGATGACGTCTGCCAAAGCTGGCAGGTAGGTGGGGCCTGAACCCCGAGTGAGGACAAAGCCTCGCGACGATGGTGGGTCGAGGAAATCGGCAAGGGAGTGGGGGATGGTGGACGAGTCCCAAACTCCGCAGCCCAGGCCCTGCCGTCCTTCCAGCTCTTGCGGTCGTCATTGGGGCCCGAGAGACGAGCACATGCCACGCTAATGTACTTTAGTCCATGTTTATAGATGACAGTGAGTCAAACAGTGTCAGAAACCACACATTTAAACTATTTTGAGATACTGAACACCTCCACACAGTTTAAGGCATTTAGTGATGCAGCTAATTGGTGAGAGACAAGCTTCAGTGATGTGTTAGCTACGTTAGCCTCTTAGCTCCAGTGCAGAACCACAGAGGCAAAGTTTGGATATCAGACACGGCAGATCTGGACAGGAAACTGTATAAATTTGATTTTGTCGCTTTAAACACTGCACTGGATTAGACGGATGTCAAGAAACATATGGAGGAGTATTGAGGGATTGAGGAGTCGAGGATGAGGGACAGCGATGGAGAGATGTTGGGGGGGTGAAGTTGGCTAAGAGAGAGGGATAAAAAAGAGAGAAGAACAGAAGCGAGTGAGAGATGAAGGCTCGGAGTTGGAAGGATGGCGAGGACAAACAATCTGCAGACAGACAGACAAACAAGCAAACACATACAGACGGAGCTGTGAGTTCTGCCGCGCTGCTTCAATCTGCCGTGGATAAGCAGATTAAAGCGAACGGGATTTGTGGGAATGGTCCCCGTGGCTGGATGGTCCGGTCTGTCCCAGTTACATAACCATCCCCACTCATATTGTCCACAAACACCGTCTCAGAAACACTCAGCCTCCTCGGAGCCCCCAAGCAGCTCCACACATTCACATTTAATCACTGCTTGGCGACCTTCCTCGTTTAGAGTCATCAGGAAACGTCACTGTTAAAGCAATAGTTTGGCGAAAAACAGGTTTGAGACAAATAGATTAACTCAAACACTTAACTGCTGATATTTTGCACATAAAATGTGATTTTTTTGGAACATGAAACACATTTATTCACCCCGTCTGTTTGATTTGCTGTAAGAACTCCCAGACTGATCACTGTAGTCTCTCACATTAGAATGGCGACAATTTGACAGACCTTAACATGGTTTGCTGGGCCTCTGCTTCCTCGCAGATGGTGTTAGTATCTCTAGCTCCTCAATGAAGTGATGAAGTTCTCCGAGCTACTTTCTTGAAGACTTTCTGTCCGTTTGTTAGTTTTTAGCCTGCAAACAATACAAAGTCCAAAAAAAATGTGTACAGTTTTGATGTGAAAAAGCATTTTCATGTTGTTTAGTATTGTGTAGTTGATCAGCCAAGACTTGAGACTCGACTCGCACCCCAGAGATTTGAGAAACGACTCAGACTTGAACTCCAGAGAGACTCGAGAAACAACTCGGACTCATTGCTCAGAGACTTGGGACTCAGAGACTCTAAGATTGTTCTTGGACTAGAACCTCAGAGAGACTCAAGAATCAACTAGGACGTTAGAGACTCAAGAACTGACTCAGACTCACAGCTGAGAGACTCAAGAATCGACTTAGAATCACACCTCAGAGACTCGACTACAACTCAGACCTCAGAGATTTGAGAAACGACTCAGACTTACAGCTCAGAGACTCAAGACCTGACTCAGTCTCGAAGTCCAGAGACTCTGGAATTGTTCTTGGACTAGAACCTCGGAGACTCGAGAATCGACTTGGACTAGAACCTCAGAAAGTTGAGACTTAATTTGGACTCATAGTTCAGAGACTCAAGAATCGACTTGGAATCACTCCTCAGAGCCTCAAGACTCAACTCAAACTCACACCTCAGAGACCCGAGACTCGACTCGGACTTACGGCTCAGAGCCCCAGGACTCGACTCAGACTCACAGCTCAGAGACTTGGGACTCGACTCGGACTCACAGCTCAGAGACTCGGGACTCGAACTCCAGAGACTCTAGAATGGTTCTTGGACTGGAACCTCAGAGATTCAAGAATCGACTCAGACTAGAACTTTGGACACTTGAGAATCAACTCAGACTCACACCTTTGAGACTCTAGACTCAACTTGGACTCGCACCTCAAAGAGTAGGGACTCAACTCAGAATCACAGCTTAGAACATTAGAGACTCAAGAATTGACTCAGACTCACAGGTGAGAAACTTAAGAATCGACTCGGACTCATACCTCAGAGACTCAAGACTCGACTCAGATTCATAGCTCAGAGACTTGGGACTCGACTCAGACTCACGGCTCAAAGACTCAGGACTCAACTCAGCCTCACACCTTAAGGACTCAGGACTCGAACTCCAGCGACTCCAGAATTGTTCTTGGACCAGAACCTCAGACATTCAAGAATTGACTCAGACTACAACCTTGGAGACCTGAGAATCAACTGAGACACACGCTTTTGAGACTTGTGACTCGACTTAGACTTGCACCTTAAAGACTCGAGACTCGACTCAGTCTTGCATCTCAGAGACTCAAGAATCGACTTGGACTTGCACCCCAGAGACTTGAGGCTTGACTCTGACTCACACCTCCAGAGACTCCAGACTTAACTTGGACTCGGACCCAGATACGTGACACTCGACTCAGACGTGGACCTCAGAGACTGAAGACTCTGATTCGCACCTCAGACACTCAAGACTCAACACAGGCTTGAACCCCGGATACTTGCGACTAGAATCAGACTCAGAGACTCGACCTGGACTTAAAATCCAGAGACTCAAGACTCGACTTGGACTCGAACCCCAGATACTTAAGACTTAACTCAGACTTGAACCTCAGAGACTCAAGATTCAATTCAGATTTGAACTCCAGAGACTCAAGACTAGACTCTGTTTTAAACCCCAGATACTTGAGGATTGACTCAGACTTGAACTCCAGAGACTCAAGACTCAATTCAGACTCCCAAGAAGCGACTCGTAAACATCTCTGATATCATGTATTATGTATTATTAGTATATTGTGAATATTTCAAGTATCATGATGTTATATTTTTGCTATATTGACCACCCTTATATCAGAGTTAGCTGGTTATTTATGTCTCACTATGAGTCATGCTAAACCTCCATTAAGCAGCTGATGCAGTTGTTCTGAAATGACATCCATGCAATTCAGAGTGAAGAAAACAGTCGGACCGCCCAGCGAACACACAGCACGGCGATCCGTCCTGAGTGACAGGCACAAACACACCCACACAGCTGCATCCTGTGGGTTCAGACTGAAGTGACAAGTCAGGAAATCTAGCTAAGGGTGAGCAGAATGTCAAGCAGTTCATGAGTGACAGCTACCCAATAAACACTGTGGATGATGTCATGGTACAACATATATGATCATATCTGTCAATCATTAGACATCAATGGCCACTTTATTAGAATCCCATCTTTTGTAGCTCCACCTTGCTGGCGTACAGTCAGAGACTGTAGCTCCTCCGTTGATCTGTATTTGTCTAGCCCTTCATCAGTGGTCAGTTTCTCACCATAGAGCTGCTCTTGGCTGTGTTTCTAATGAAAAGGTTAGTGAGTGGAAGCACAAGGTAGATATTTCTAATAAAGTGGCCAGTGAGTGGTAGCACAAGGTAGGTGTTTCTAATAAAAGTGGCCAGTGAGTGGAAGTACGAGGTAGGTGTTTCTAATAAAGTGACCAGTTAGTGGAAGCACAAGGTAGGTGTTTCTAATAAAGTGGCTTTCAGATAAGGCCTAGTGATTTCTAGGACCTGAAAATACTCGTCCCGTAATTTTTAGTTAATTTTATTTAATCTCTGCAAATATTACAGCACTACTTTTGTTCCATTGTTAAGCTTTGAATGGAAACAAAAGCATTAAATTCTTGAAATGCCCAAAATTGGCCAGTCAGGATTGTTTTCTCTGTGGTATCTAGGTAAATATAGCTAAGTGAGCTCTCCCATTGGTTAGGACTTCAGGAGCTGGACTGAAGGCATTATATGTTAGATTAACTACCAGCATAAGGAACTGACAGCGGCATCAACCAATCATGTTTTGATTTACAATGTTTTGGTTTAATGTATAACATCAGAGTGAGTGCTGTGAGTTGGAACGCAATTTTCAATTTATTATTATATGTCAGTCTCTTTGTTTATGGGTCATCTGTCTTTCATATTCTCTCATTTTAGTGTCCTGTCTTTAACTACGTGTCAATCAAATGTCTTAACCCACCTTCTAAGAAGTGCCTTCTGCTTCTTTTTAAGCCTGAGATGCGTCTCGCCTTGTGTTTGGAAAGGCCTTGTCTCTACGCTCCTCTGTTTGGCTAGATAGATGAGTAGCCTACACAAGCTAACTCATAAATGGCTTCATAAGATTAAAGTCATTAATACTTGCTATAAGCAAAGAACACAGTACCATTCAGACTCAGCCTTAGTGCGTTACTGAAAGCTTCACGACAGAATCTTCAACATGGTTCAAAGCACTCGAAGGACAGTTTGCTGGTTGTTTATTGCAGCATCGTAGTAACAGTGAAGAAAAACGGATCAGGATTTTAATTTATTTTGGAGAGAATGACATTTTCAGGGGGCTGAGATGAAAAACGGGCTCATACTGGTCTAGGGGTCTAGAATCGCTCCTGGGCAGCTACCAGCCACTCTACTGAAAGAGTCACTGTGAAACTGCTAGAAGGTAAAACATGCTGTCGGAACAAAACCTTGTATCTCCATTTTTGTAGTTTTTCAGTTTTTGGTGTAATTTGAAAATGCCTGTTGTCCTTTACATTGTGTGTAGCTTTCATGATAAATGGACCCAAAGAAACGACCCAAAATGACTTGGAAAGACGTCTGGTTCCATTGACTTCCATTGAAAGTAAAGTATGTTTCTTCCTTCGACTGTGAATTCACCATTTTGAACATATGAGGTTTTGTTCCGACAGCAGCGATACGCTAATATGTCTGTCAGAAGCTTCGAATAAAACATGGAATGTGTTTTAGAAGCTGCAACAGCCATAAAACGCCAATAGCAAAGCGCTAACAGACTACTATTATCCCATACAGGCGCTAGCAGAAGTTAGCATGATCATAAAGCTGGGTTTTTTTCCTCATGTATTGACTCAGTTTTGACATTTATGGCTCAGCTGGAAGGTCCAGCTGTAACAGTCATGGTTCTCCACTAGAAAATTCTCATGTAGAAATGAATTATGACTGTTTTTGTGTATTAAACCACACAAATACCATCTGCGGACCTCGGGGTGAGAAAAACAAGACAAATGTGGGCCTTTAAAATCATTATTTTGTTTTCGGTTATGAGGGACTCTAATGAGTTTACAGTCGGGATATCTGTACGTGGGATGGAGTAGGGGTGACTCTCTCTCTCTCTCTCTCTCCCCCCCTCTCTCTCTCTCTCTCTCTCTCTCTCTGTGATCATTAAAGGAGGACACCTTGCTGTCATGCTCAGGAGGGGAATCACACAGCCTGTTTATCAAGGTGTTTTTCACCCAGCCACTCAGTGCTCTCCTCTTTTCTCTCTAATGCAATCCATCCATCTTTCATTCCGTCCTTGTTTTCCACCCTCTCTTTTTGCGTGTCTCCCGGCCGTGTTGTCGCTCGTGTGCATTTATCTCCATTAAAAGAGTGAAAGTATTAATAGTTTCTGGGACAGAAAGGATATTGCTGCTGGATTTGGGAGGAGGGAGGGGGACGAGGGGGGGATTTACTGAGTGCATAAATTGCTGCCATTGAATGGGGTATTCTCTCGCTCCGTCTTTCTCTCACTCCTTCTCTTCATTTATTCCCTTCATTTAGGATTCTGCCAACTTCCTTCTTTCTTCCTCTCTCAGCTTCTTTCCCTCCCTCCCTCTCTCGCTCACTGCTCCAGAAAAGACTGGCTCCAGTTCAGAGACTTCAGCCTCTGAACTGCTCAAACAAAGTGAAGAGTGTGAAGGAGTATCACTCTTTAGGGTTTGTATGTTAGAGCGTCATGATAATGGTATTGCGATTATATGACAAGATATCATGATATGTCTTATAATATGTGAATTAATAAATATCAGCCTGCATATATAAATGAGTTAATGTCGCCCACCTGTCAAGCAGAAACAGAGCAGCCTCCTCATCCCTTTTCATACCCTTCATCTCTCGATGAAGTTGAAGTCAGCGTCTTTTTCCTTGTTAAAATTTTCCCAGTCCACCTTAAATGATGCAACAGTTACATTCTGGTGCCACTCTTGTTTGAATTTTCCGGTTCCACCCTAAATGGTTCTGCAGTTACATCGTGGAACCTCAGCTTCTTGCTTGAATTTTCCTGTTCCACCTTAAATTGTGCAGCAGTTAAGCTATATTCATTCAGGTGCCTCAGCTTCTTGTTCAAATTTTCCCGTTCCACCTTAAATGGTACAGCAGTTACATTGCGGCACCTCAGCTTTTTGCTCAGATTTTCCTGTTCCACCTTAACAGGCCAACAGTTACATTCAGGAGCCTCAGCTACTTGTTCGAATTTCCCCGTTCCACCTTAAATGGTGCAGCAGTTAGGCTATACTTAGTTGCTTCAGCTTCTTGCTAGAATTTTCCTGTTCCACCTTAAATGGTGCAGCAGTTAGGCTATATTCGGGAGCCTCTGCTTCTTGTTAGAATTTTCTGTTTCACCTTAAATGGTGCAGCAGTTACTTTCAGGTGCCTCAGGCATCAGAATGGACCATGAGGAGACATTCACCTTTAATTGAATGCCTAGATTCATGAAAACACTAACATGGAGCTGTGACTGGTCAGAATGCTCACAACACATGGTAAACTACGCTGTGATTGGTTAGTGGGCTCATTTGCATATTACAACTTTCTGTGATATAAATATTGCAAAAATTAATATCATGATGTCCAAAAAGAGACACTACATGGTGCTGCTCTACATTCTGAAATGAAGGAGCCCAAACTTTTGGTTTTGGGGAACCATTTAAAAACTATTATTTATTTATTATTTGGATTTTTTCTCCATTTTCACCTGTTACCTTCACCCTTAAAAAACGATTCTTCAGTGGTTCTTCAGTAAAGACAATGGTTCTTTAAAGAACTACGACAACTCAAAAAACCATAAAGGCATGAATTCTCTCTGTAGCACGACCTGTGCTATCCCCAGGAGGACGCTGGAGACAGGATTCAGGGTTGCAGCAGCCATTTAGTCTTTATTTTCTCTCCAAACAAACACAAAACAACCGAACCAAAACCAAATCTAACAAGAACAAGACCTTTCGGTCCTTTTCTTACTCAAACTTTTCAGCTCTTTAGTCTGTTGCTGTTGCTTGTCCCTCTCTCTCTGGTCCCTCTCTGCTCTTTTTGAAGGTGCTCACGAGCACCTGTACTGAGAGGGAAAGAGAGCTTGTTGTTCCGCCTCCCTGTCACCCTGTAGCCCATTCCGGAACAGGGAGCAGGACCTGGGCGGTGGAATTTGGGACTTGCATCCTGCCTTCCCACAAGCTCTCGCAGCTGTCATCGGGGCCCGGGGGACAGATGTATAGCACACTCTCCAAGGTTAAATGCTTCTTATCTATGATGGAAAACTTGTATATGACCCTTTAAAGACGTTTTAATATGCTGGTTCCAAGGGGAACCTTTTTGGTACTATATAGAACCCTTACTAGTAATAGTAATAGTGTAGGTCTCCTGTTATCACAGAGTGCTACCCATCTATAAGTATGAAGGCTAGCACAGGCTTTTTCTGAGACACATGAAGCTCCACCACATCTTGCTACTAATGCAACCTTATTGGACGGCTCAACACGCTTGGAGGAGAGCACTAACCACTAATTCTGTTATGTCAGCTAACAGGCGTGCGCATTAGCTAGCATCACACTGAGTAATGGGGGAGGGGGAAGATCGTTCTACCCACCCAGAGAAAGAGAGGACAAATATGAACTCATGGACTCCTGGTTACGGACGGCTGTGGCATCACCAAACTAGCCAAACCTTCTGAAGATGGACCAGTGCTTAGACCTTTGGTCCACTCAGGAGCCTTTATTTTTGAGAGTGTAGAAGTGCTTTAACATTAAAACCATTCTTCACGCTCACACATCTCACTCACAGTATCAGTCCTTTAAAGAAACAACTACCGAACGGTTCTGTAGGGAACCGAAAGGGGTTCCTCTACGGTGTCCCTGTTGACACTCTTATTTTGAGGGGCGTAGTGTGTACTCTGTGGGGTGAAAGTCAATGAGGTTTATTCTGCTTTTCTACCAGATGCGAGATCTGTGCTCTCCCTCTCTCTCTCCGTGTTAATTAAAATCTTTTCTTAAATTATATATTTCCCTCAAATCCAAGAGGAACGTTGGGACGCGCAGTAATTGGCCGTGCGTTCCGAGGCTTTGAAGTGAAATTGCTTGGGTGACGTCGGACGAAAAAAAAAAAAAACTGGATTAGGAGTCGACAGGGTAATATACGCAATCAGTCACTTCTTTCTTTCCTCCTTTTCTTCCTTTCTCCCTTTGAAACGGCACTCATCCTTCTCTTCCATTCATTTGCTGATCCTCATTTAGCCCTCCTGTCAGGCACACCTCTCTTCTCCTCTCCTTCTTTTTCCTCCCAGCTCTCTCTCTCTGTCTCTCTGTCTCTGTCTCTCTCTCTCTCTGTGTTTTGGTCTTTTTTCTCCAGCCCCATAATCAACCAGATAAAATTCCTCTCGTCTTTACCCCTCTTTTCTCCGTTCCAGTAGACGCTCCTCCGTTCTGTATGACAGAGCACGCAGGCTGCGGGGTCTGAAGGCTTCAGATAGTCAGAATCGCTCCTCTGGTGCGTCTCCCCGCCTCAGCAGGAGGATGACTGTCACAGCCGGACTGAATAATCACACCGCGGTGGCTCTGAGCACAGATAAATGCGCAGCTACAGAGCTGTAGTGGATTTGGAGCGTTCCTGTAGAGCAGAAAAACCCCTCCATACAGTCACTGCAGCATGGAAAAAACATGAGAAGCAGTCAAATACCATACGGGGGGAATTCTTTGTGTTTTTATGAAACAAGGAGGTCTTGATCCCACCTGAAAGTCAGACGATTGAAGCCTATTAAGGCAGGCTTTGATGAACTGGTACAGGCTATACTAACCCCAATACAAATTCATATATAGGTTTCGGGTGTTTTACTTCATAGACCCACAATTTGTGACTAGATATACATTGTATGTGGCCAAAAGTATGTGGACACCCCTCCTGATTAATGAGTTCCGGTTCATACCCAATGATAACAGGTGTATAAAATTAAGCACACGGCCTTGCAAACTCTACAAACACTGGCAGTAGAATAGGTCATACTGATGAGCTCAGTGACTTTAAACATGGTACTGTCACAGGGTCCCACCTCTGCCAAGACAGTTTGTGATCTGTCCTCCTAGATCTGCCCTGGTCAACTGTAAGTGCTATTATTGTGAAATGGAAGCATCTAGAAGTGACAACAACGCCGTAGACCACACAAACTCGTATATCCTCTGTTGTATCACGTACTACAGTTACCAAATTGCCTCTATAAGCAACATCAGCATAAGAACGGTGCTACAGGAGCTTCATGGAATACATTTCCATGGCTGAGCAGCTGCATACAAACCTAAGATCACTATGCGCAATGCCAAGTGTCGGCTGGAGTGGTGTAAAATTCACCTCCACTGGACTCTGGAGCAGTGTAAACGTTCTCTGGAGTGATGAATCAGCTTCACCTGTCAGTCTGATGATGAATCTGGGTTTGGTGGATGTCAGGAGAACGTTACCTACTGGAATGCAGAATGCCAACAGTAGAGTTTGGTGGAGGAGGGATGATGGGCTGGGCTGTTTTTCAGCCCCCTTAGTTCCAGTGAAGGGAGATGTTGATGCTACAGCACAAAGACATTTTACACAGTTATCTGCTTCCAGCTTTGTGTCAGCAGTTTGGGGAAGAGCCTTTCCTGTTCCAGCGTGACTGAGCCCCTGTGCACAAAGCAGCTCCATAAAGACAGGGATGAGTTTGGTGTGGAGGAACTCCAGTGGCCTGCACATAGCCCTGACCTCAACCCCACCGAACACCTTTGGGATGATCTGGAATGTTGATTGTGAGCCAAACCTTTCTCATGCATCAGCAGTGCATGATAAACACACTCCAAAATTTTGTAGAAAGCTCCCCAGAAGAGTGGAGGCTGTTATAGCCACAAAGGAGGGGGCAACTCCATATAAATGACCATGGTTTTGGATTGGGACGTCCAACAAGGTCATAGTGGTGTGATGGTCAGGTGACCACATACTTTTGGTCATATAGTGTGTTGCTAGTTGGCCTACAGAATATTCATTTTCATGACTTGCACTGCACAAATATGTCGTCTTTATTTTTCACATAACTTCTCCACTTAGATGTGTCCATTTCAGAAAACATGAGAAATATATGGCTTTAAAAGCAATGCGTTTGTCAGCAATCTGTACTGGAACGCCTTTTTAAAGTAACATTCCCAACTTGGTCTAGGAAAACATACAAGTCTAATCAAATTTGATTTCAACCAATAATAAAGGATGAGGCTTGGAAACTTCTAGATACATACATATTTTCTCTTAACGTGGTGCTAAAAACGGCAAAACCACATCTATAATGATTCCACACATCTCCTTCACTCAGATGCTGCCATCATTTTTCATCCTGCCAGCTGTGACCATTCTCAGTACATTTCTTCCCTTATCGTATACATATTTATAGTGGTGTATTTGTGTATTGTTGCCCAGAACAAGAGAAATCTATCACATTTACTGTGCATGCCAGTGTAATCATAATCCATCATCTCTAAGGCTGTTTCTTGGCATTCAGTGATTTTAATACTTCATTTACCTTAAAGCCTGAATGTTGTTCTGTTGGCATGCAGGGTTTGAGATGAACAGCTCCCATGACAAATGTCCATTTTATGTAAATTTAATGAATAGTAAAGTATTCTGATTCTTTAAGAAAAGCTGGTAACAACTTTATAGTTTGCATGCAGTCTGTATTTTTGAGTATTTTTCCCGAGAGTGTCTCCAGACCAGGGGCCGTATTAGGGAAGAGTGGGGCACAACCTAACACGTGTTTTTGTTGAATAACTTTAAAGATATTTAAGTTGGAAAAATCATATTTTTATACAAGCAACATACACCAATCAGGCACAACATTATGACCACCTCCTTGTTTCTACACTCATTGTCCATTTTATTTAGCAGTACCGCTGTGTCTGATCCACTCAGACCAGCGCAACACACCACCACCACGTCAGTAGTACTGCAGGGCTGAGAATGATCCACCACCCAAACAGTACCTGCTCTGTGAGGGTCCATGGGTGTCCTGACCACTGAAGAAGGCTAACAAAGTATCAGAGAAACAGATGGACTACAGTCTGTAACTGTAGAGCTACAAAGTGCACCTATATAGTAAGTGGAGCTGATAAAATGGACAATGAGCGTAGAAACAAGGAGGTGGTCATAATGTTAGGCCAAAAAATTAGTCACCTGTGACTGAATCATAATCATAATCATAATAGCATGTAATACCTCCACCAGCATGAAAAACAGCTGCGATTCGATTTGGCCAAGTTTCTGGATGTAGGCGACATCAGTGTCAAATTTACTGTCACCTAAAACAAACAACCCATTTCTGCGTAATTAAAACACCCCCAGAACATCACAGACCCTCCAGCTTGAACCACACCTGCACACAGTCCTCATTGAAGGCTTCCTGAGGTCTAGGATGAACATGACGCCGAGCATCACTCACATACAGGCAGAAATGAGATTAATCTGACCAGAGAACACTTTTCCAGTCATGCACAGTCAAGTTTTTGTGTCTCTTCGCCCACTGTACCTGGACAACTCTGTTAGCAGAAGTGAGCAAAGGCCTCTTGCACGCCTCTCTGCTCCATATGTTCATGGTATGCAGTTCTCTGCGGGGAGTTCTTTCTGAAATTGATTGTGAAGAACCTGCATTGACAAAAGAAGACAAAGTGGTTTAGAACATGAATGACTAACTATGAACAATCTATAGTCATGACAACTGAAATAAACCTCATCTAAACATTTTTAAGGGCTCATTTTAATAGACGCCGTCTATCATTAAAGCTGCTTTTGTCGACGTTGATGTCGAGTTGATGTAACACCTATGATCAGGTAAACATCAGTGGTTATTATAAGCCTAGGTAGCCTTATATACTCTGCCCTAGAGTAAAGTGTTGCAGCATGTTTTGTTCATCTTAAGATTTTCCCTTATTTTTTTTTCGTAGGGGTGAATCTGTTTGTGTACTGCAGCAGAAGAGGTTTTCAAAAAACAGCTGTGCGAGGGGTCCTCGAGGGTCAGCGAGGCTCTGTTTTCTTCTCTAAACATGAACCCATGCACACAGTGCAGATGAGGACACTGGAGGCGTATAATGTCAAACTGTCTATGTGTCTGCTCCGCTATGAACCTACGAAATGACACAGACAGACAGATTTGGAGTGGCTGTAGTTGGTGGGCCGAGGAGAGACCGCCTGACACAGCGCATCTCATCACCACATCCTCAAACACTACAGCACGCATACAGGTAAGAGCAGACACTGAGGATGCCCTGGAGAACCCCCCTCTACTCTCTCTCTCTCTCTCTCTCTCTCTCTCTCTCTCTCTCCTTCTCTTTCATCTTACTTTGTTTCTCTCTATTTCATTTCTCTCCTCTTTCGTCTTACCTTGTTTCTGTGTCTTTCATACTATCTCATTTTCTCTCATACTATTTCTCTCATTTTTGTCTTTCATACTCTCCCATTTCCCTCTTTCATACTATCTCATTTTGTCTTTCATACTCTCCCATTTCCCTCTTTCATACTATCTCATTTTGTCTTTCATACTCTCCCATTTCCCTCTTACATACTATCTCATTTCTCTCTTTCATACTCTCCAATTTCCCTCTTTCATACTATCTCATTTTTGTCTTTCATACTCTCCCATTTCCCTCTTTCATACTGTCTCATTTTCATCTTTCATACTCTCCCATTTCCCCCTTTCATACTATCTCATTTCTCTCTTTCATACTCTCCATTTCCCTTTCATACTATCTCATTTTTGTCTTTCATACTGTCTCATTTTTGTCTTTCATACTCTCCCATTTCTCTCTTTCATACTCTCCCATTTCTCTCTTCGTACTATCTCATTTTTGTCTTTCATACTCTTCCATTTCTCTCTTTCATACTGTCTCATTTCCCTCTTTCATACTATCTCATTTCTCTCTTTCATACTCTCCCATTTCTCTCTTCATACTATCTCATTTTTGTCTTTCATACTCTTCCATTTCTCTCTTTCATACTATCTCATTTCTCTCTTTCATACTGTCTCATTTTTGTTTTTCATATTCTCCTATTTCCCTCTTTCATACTCTCCCATTTCTCTCTTCATACTATCCTGTTTCTCTCTTTAATACTATCTCATTCCTCGCTTTCATACTCTCATTTCTCTCTTTTATACTATCTATTTGTTTTCTCCAGTTATTCAATCTTGTTTATTTCCCTCTATTCATAGTATCTCATTTCTCTCTGCCTTCCATACTCTCTTGTTTCACTGTTATACTCTCTTGTTTCTCTCATTCTTACTCTCGTTTCTCTCTTTCATCCTATCTTGTTTCTCTCTTTCATTCGGTCTCATTTTCTCTCCCTCTTTATACTACCTTGTCTCTTTCTCTTTTTCGTACTATCTCATCTCTCTCTCATACCACTTCATTTGCCTCTGACTTTTATACTCTCTCATTTATCTTTTATGCTACTCTCTCTCTCTCTCTTTGCTGCTATCTCATTTTTGTCTTTCCTGCATGTTACTCTTGTTTCTCTCTCTCTTGCTTTTCCCATTTGTTCTCCCATTCGTTCCATTCGATCTGTCTTTCATTCATACTACCTTGTTTCTGTCTCTCTCACACAGACCTTCATGTCGTTCTCTCTCGCTCATTGCCCCCCTCCTCCCACCACCCGTCTGCCTCAGCACCGCTGCACCCACGCACTCCTGTGCGCTAAGCTAAGGATCTGTGGGCTTATTTGCATTTTTTCAATCGGATTTGGGAATCTCACATTAATATCTGTGCTCACAGATGCCTGCCAGGACGTCTGTTCAGCAGCTGCTTCCCCACTGCGATGATTCACTGTGTGCCAATTTGTTTTCATCTATTTCCGACTTTGTAGTAAAACCAGGGAAAACATGGCGAAACTACACGACCATCGACACGATCCTGGCAGCTCTAGACTGTGGAGCAGTTTATATATATTTGTTACCCTGTTCTTCAGTGGTCAGGACCCCCATGGACCCTCACAGAGCAGGTATTATTTGGGTGATGGGTCATTCTCAGCACTGCAGTGACACTGACGTGGTGGTGGTGTGTAGTATGTGTTGCGCTGGTGTGAGTGAATCAGACACAGGAGTTCTGTCCACTGTCTACTCACTGTCCACTCTATTAGACACTCCTATCTTGTCAGTCCACCTTGTAGATGTAAAGTCAGAGACGATGGCTCATCTGCTGCTGCACAGTTTGTGTTGGTCATCCTCTGGTCCTTCATCAGTGGTCACAGGACGCTGCTCACAGGAAGCTGTTGGCTGGATATTTTTGGTTGGTGGACTATTCTCAGTCCAGCAGTGACACTGAGGTGTTTAAAAACTCCAGCAGCTCTGCTGTGTCTGATCCACTCAGACCAGCACAACACACACTAACACACCACCGCCACATCAGTGTTACTGCAGTGATAAGAATGACCCACCACCCAAATAATACCTGCTCTGTGGGGGTCCTGTGGGGGTCCTGACCACTGAAGAACAGGGTAACAAAGTATGCAGAGAAACAGATGGACTATAGTCTGTAGAACTACAGAGTGAAACTATATGGTCAGTGGAGCTGACAGAATGGACAGACCTGCGTTCGTATGGAGGTATATCCTCTCTTCAGTGAGCAGCTGAGCAGATGGTGTTGGATGCTGTTATCCTCTACTGGATTTCAGAGGTGATCAAATATCACAGGAAAACATGAAGGTCAAAGGAAAGGTGATTAAGAGAAACATCTGCACGCACTGATTTTAAGCTGACATGGCCATTTGTCTCATCCCATAACCTCAAATGATCCACTGGGCTGATGTTTTGCATGCTTCTCTATACACATTCTTCCTCTAGATCGATTTCCAGTCAAAATGGTCATTAAAGTGGTCATTAAATGGTCATTAAGCACAAGATATTCATTTTTCAGAGTCAGAAAAAACTGAAAACATATTTATGTATGTAACTCAACAACCAAATCTAATCTCAGCTGTTTGAGTGTCAGTGAGTCACTCTTTCCCTTTATTCCAGCTTCCATTCTTTTCAGGAGACTCAGTTTCTCAAAGAAATCTGCAGCGACTGATGTTGAGGTCAGTCCATCGTTCTGAGAACACCAGCAGCTTTTTTTTGTTTGATTTCTTCTTTGTTGTCTATTTCCTTTTCTCAGTAACGGCTTCATAAATAAATTAAGGATGGTCTCCATCTTTTGCACAGACCTGCAGATAGACAGACAGGTGTTACACCATATTCATATAACACCAGTGACTGTAAAACATCTGGAATTAAGCTCTCCTTTCTGCATATATGATAATAGGAGATGTTAAAGGACATATTTGTTTAGTTTTGGGATGAAAGAAATTCCTTTTTAAAAAACGTATCCAGCTGAATTCCCACTCCAAATGGAGAATGACTCTGGTACATTCATTGCAATGTACTGAGTAGCAGGTTGTCTCAAAGGACACAACAAAAATGGAGATATTTTGATCTGACAGATGATATATTAATAAAAACTATTAAGAAATTCCAGAATTCATGTTATGCACATGCATGTGTTGTTCCAGATGAAATAATGGCAGAATAATGTAAAAGTGTTTCCCAATTCCTTCAATACTGACACTGACAGTGATGTCATTATTAAAAATATGGTTATTTCCAGGTCATATTTCATCCTTCGGGCAGTAAAACTGTGGATAAATTGTCTTTGACATTGGACATTGGACACGTAGCATTAAACTGATGGAATAATGAAAAATGTCAAGTGTAAATACATCATTATTTAGCACTATTACTTCTTCAGACACTGCGTTATATCCATGTCCTTTTTGGCAGACGACTCAGCATTTGCTCGGTAATAAAGCAACGACCTTGTAAGACAATCGCTGCCGTTCCCTCGGTGACCCGCATGGACGTGGCGTTCATGCAACGTTTATTGCGTCTTATATAATGGCATTTCTAACAGGGAGATGGAAGGGATACGCTTTATGGGGCTCAATGCGTTCAGCAATACAGTTTAATAGACAGCTCAGTGATGCTCTCGTGCAAGGTAATTACGTCCACTGTGCCCTCTGGAGCAGGCTAACTGCGGCAGGAGTGTTAGGCAGATTAGGATTATCACGACATCGAGCCGCATTTGCACAGAAGCGAGTCGTGTGCCACCCCTGGCAACCAGGTAGATCTCAGAGACATGTTTGCTGAGGGATAACGTGGCTCAGGTGAGGCTCTGTTTCACTCCGTCTGACTGTTTAATCAAAGCTGAAACTGAATCCTCCCCAAACCCATCGTGCTTCACATCAGCCTCCAGCCTCATTTTTCCTGTTTTGGTCAAATGAAAATTTATGATTCATTGCTTTTAGGTTTGATTTACAGTCTGTATCGGCACAATTGAGTCTGCTGTTTATCTGTTTATTTTGATGTCAGGAAATGGCAAAAACACAGTAAACATGTAAAGATTTTTTTCGTTCTTTCTGCAAAATACAGGAAAAGATTATTTTAAAAAGTTTAATAAAAAACACGAATAATGTGATTTTTAAGAAAGAAGTGTGGACTTTGTACATGACCAACTGCTTTAAGACAGTTATAAATGACCCATGATAATCGCTTGATAGTGTAGTGGATAACAGCACAGCACTGTACATTAGAGAGCAGGGCTTCTTTTCCTTCTCCAGGAGAAAAGTGAACATTTTCTATCTATCTATCTATCTATCTATCTATCTATCTATCTATCTATCTATCTATCTATCTATCCAGATCTCAATCAATTAATCTGTCTGTCTGTCTATCAGTCTGAACACTCACAGCATCATATGTCCCTTAAAATCATTCATGCTCCTCATAGTTGATTATAGTGTGATGTTTGAGTCTATTTACTATAATAATAATAATAATAATAATAATAATAGTAATGCAGTAATAGAAATAATCTGCTTTCCTAATTTTTTAAAACCATCTATAAACCTGTCGATCACTGAGGGTGCAGAGTGATGTCTGACTCGATGGTGATCCTGTCAGAAACGCCCGTTTCCCCGGCGTCAGTCTGATGTGTGTGGAGCTGTGAAGGTGTTTCTCCCACGGTCGAGTCTGGAGCTCCGCTGAGCGCGCGGCGTGGGCAGAGGTGTTTCAGCTGGAGAAGTGGAGCGGCGGGTTAGAGCGAGGGGAGCAGACGCTGACGCTGACAGTGGCTCAATCGATGTGCGGAAGCCGAAGAGGGCTTTTTCCAGCTCACAGCACTCAGTGGTGGAGGACTGTGGTGGGCGGGACAGAGAGGAGGCCAAACAGCCACTAAAACAGGTAAAGAACAAACAAACAAACAAACAAACAAGCAAAAAACACAAACAGCGAACGGCCTGGCTGGTAATTGAGACTCTGCCGGGTCATAATGAATTATGCATGCCTGAGTCAGACTGAAAGGGATGGAGAGAGAGAGTGGAAAGAGGGAGAGAATCAAAGTGCCTGAGAGAATAAACGAGTGTCAGGTTTTCTAACCTCACTCCGGGGGTTCGGGCTCTGTGACGAGCAGAACCTACACAGCGCCGGACGCACGCGCCCTTTTCCTCTCTCTCTCTTTTCAGACTCGTCTTTTTCTTCGCAGCGCTTCACTCCCTTTTTTCTCCACATCAAAAGCTCTCCCTCTCATCTGGCCTTCTCCTCCACTTTCTGTCTCCTCTCGCTTCTCTTGCAAACTTTCTCCACCACTGTCTGCTTTCACACCATTTCATAGGTCTTATTTATTTATTTATTTATTTATTTACCTACCTACTTAGATAATAAGCTGCTGTTAGTCCCACAGTTTGTCTTACTAAAACTGACCATCACACTGAAAAACCATCATTTGTAAATATGTATGTGCTGAAATTTGTCATTTTCAACTTTCAGGAAAACAAACTTCATAAAATCCAGAGAAAGCAAAAAACCAGCATAATGTGTTCTGAATGCTGGTTGACCATCTAAACTCGAACCAGACCAGCATAAACCAGCACAGACTAGCTTAGAGCAACATGGTCTGCTTTCTGGTCTGTACTGCTTTTTTCATCAGGGAAGTAACCAGTTAGCTACTTAACCACTTAGCTAGTTAGCATGACCCACAACAAGAGACCCAGATAGCATATATCGGACCGCTGGCTTGATAAGGTCGGCACCCCGCTAACTGTACGCCACTGCTGGTCCACCCTTGGACCACCCAGGTTACTGCCCTGCATACAAGCTCTAACTAGTTTTTTACCTCCCCAAACAGATTTTAAATGCACAGAGACTTTTATTTTAGAGAATAAACTTAGACAAATATTACAAACGACTGAGAGAGAAAAAAAATCATGACAAGGCCTTATATAAAATGATTTTATAGAAAATGTTGCTGACACCGAGCTGGATTAAAATTACTTACTAAATTACTAATTTACAAAGTATAAGTAAAGAAAAGAAGAAAGGGAAATCAGTAAATTGGACTGTGAGTGGAAAATGAGCAATGATAAGTGGACTTTTGTCTAATACTCTGCTTAACCACCAGTGGACCGCCCAGAAAATGCTGAGCAAAATGCCATTGGACCACCAGCTTCGCCATCAGTGGGCCGACAGTGGTCCACTATCCTGTTGCTATCAGGGGAAATGTACAGGGTAGAGTAATTAGCTGGTTAGCACAACCCACAACAAGAGAATTGCTAAGGGTCAAGCAATTAGCTAAAGGGTTAAGCTAGTTAGCATGACTGACAACAGGAGAAATGTTCTCAGAGGTAGCCAGTTAGCTCGTTAGCATGAGCTACAACAAGCAAAATGTTCTCAGTTGGCCAATTAGCTAGTTAGCCCACAGTAAGAAGAATGTTCTTAGAGTGAGCCAGTTAGCATGAGCTATAACAAGGCAAATGTTGTTAGCCAGTTAGCTGGTTAGCATAGCACATAAGAACATTTTCTCAGTGAGCCAGTTGGCTAGTTAGCACGACTCCCACGAAAAATATGTTCCCAGATTTAGCCAGTTAGTTAGCGTGACCTATGAAACAGAGTGGTTCAGCAAGCTAGTTAGCATGATCCACGAGAAGACAGATGTTCTTGCCTCTTTTGTGCTTCCATACAAGAATATTCTGACCAAACTGAAGTCCATGTGGCACTTTTCTGCATACAAACATTCAAATGGCGAAGAACAGCACCTGGCAATTAACAGATGAGTTGACACACAGGTGAGTTTGTGCAGGAAAGTCACCAAACTGTGCCGGACAGCAGCTCTCCAGGACCGGGGTTGTTTACCCCTAATTGTAAAACAGATAGTTCCGGTCCTAAAACCTGATTGGCTGACCGGGTTCGAAGCCATTGTAAAAACCACGATATACCGTGGCTGTGACCGCCTCACAGCGAGCGACTGAACCCTGTATCTCTGCGCCGCGGCACGAAAAACCCTTCTGCTGTTAACGGATTAATCTCTGACTCTAATGCTGAACGCACGGATCACCGAGTGTACTGATGAAGTAAGAACCCGTTTTTGTTTAAACTGAGGGGCTGAAAAGGTATTTTCTTATCTAGAACTGGGCTGGTCAGCTAGCCAACAGGCTAAAAGATAGCAAACATGCTAAACAGCGCCATCATTAATCTCAGAGGCTTGAATTAAAGTATTGACGATATCATTCACTGAAAAACGGCAATATAAAAGTCTAAAGAACGTCACCTGATTGTCTTACATGCTTCAAATGTCCGTGTTTCAGTCAGAAGTCACATCAAATCCTGGCTGAATCCCAAACGGCTCTATACTGACCAAACAGTGAGCTGTGCAGTATGAAGTTCAGTATGGAAAATTCTAGCTTCTGCTGTCAAACAGTGCACTGCCTGTCGAGTATGAATGACACTATTTTAGTGATATTTTGCTCTGTTGGGCTGCAGGAATATTTAAATTCCTACGTAGTGCACTATGTAGGGAGCAGGGAGCCGTTTGAGATTCAGCCCCAGCGTCAGAAGAGTGGCGTCGTCAGACTGGTGTCGTCAGACTGGCAGAAGACTCGCGGTGGTGATTTGAAGACCAAAAAGTTCTTATAAACTGAAAGTATTGGCATTAAACAGTGCTGTGTTATCATATGTTCACTGTTATACGAGAAAAGTTTTTAAAAATCATGAAATGTCTGCAGTTTACAGTGATTGGTGACCGAACGTTCTTCTCCTCATTCTGCGGTCAATGGTTGCTTAGCAACGATAAAGTACTCTAAAGGAACCACATTTCTTGGTGGAATACTTGTTTATGTCTATTATTATTGATAACAACTTAAATTATTATCTAAAACGTTGTGCGTTTTAATATATTTTATGTTGGCCGCTGTTTTATAAAAGCAATAAGCCACTCGAGGCAGTGAGGTACTGCGATTTTATGGGGAAGGGAGGGTTATTGCTTTATTGACCCATTATTGATTTTCTGTTAGAATCACCATTTAGGTTGAGATTGAAATTTCAGTGTCAACATTGTGTTGGATCAAATTTAAACTATTGATTAATGCTTCTGACTAATAATGTTGAATATATATCGATTTATGGTTGACCATGAGACAAAAAGCAGCTGGTAACACTGACCGTAATGACATTGAACACACATTGATTTAAAGTAGATCGTGAGATCATGTGATGGAAATGAACTCTCTCACATGCCCTGTGCGTCAATCATTCCTCACAGCTTGCTGGTGTCTCTGCAGGTGGTAAGAGTGATAGACAGCACTGTATTAATATGGAGTATTAATGTATTATGTTATGGTGGCAAAATGCCTGTTCATGGCTTTTCGTATTAACTGTTCTAATATTATAATAAATCAAATTAGACATGTTCTCAGAGTGAACCAGTTAGCTACGTAGCTGGTTATAGTGGCCTACAACCGTGGATATCTATACCTGGATGCCGCGTTGTCTGTTGTTCTCTATCTGAGGTGATACGTCTGCGCATCCGCCATGTTGGAGAGATCCGCTTGTGAACAGATTCACTTGTATTGAGAGACGTTGAGTCTCAGGATTAAATCGGCCACAACTTCATTATTACTCAACCGATTTGCACCAAATCTGTTTAGTTATAATCCTCAGACACAGATTAATCCAGGCTGCACGGATCTGCTCTCAGTAGCTTTTATTACTTTAATAACTGATCGTGATAATTAGCCGTCCAGACCAGCAGGAAAGCATTCAGTCTGCACCTGACATTAAAAACAGAGTTTAGCGCAAGAAACACAGACACATCAGCAAATCCATCAGTGTGTGAATCACTTCTAATCTTAATCCACATAAACATAAAATAAACCCCCAAAACACAGTAAGAAGGTCAAAGCTGAAGTTGGCTTCATATTTTCCAGCTTCTTGTTCGAGTTTTCCCGTTCCACCTTAAATGGTGCAGCAGTCATTTTCTGGTGCCTGAAGCTGCACCATTTAAGGTGGAATGGGAAAATTCGAACAAGAAGCTGGGTGATGCAGCATTTAAGGTGGAGCGGGAAAATTCTAGCAAGATGCTGGCAAATAAGAAGCACACGGCCATATCTACACATAAACATCACACAAACAATACGCATCACACAGACCTGAGCGTGGATCACTGCGTTCCCTCTGGTATATAATCCTATCCCACTTTCTGAGTGTAATATTCTTGAAAAAGTGTAATTTTGGACAATATTTTTCTTAAACTGCCACCCTGTAATGGTACTGAAGGCACTCCAGCAGCAATGTTGACCGGCAGTGCCGTTGACGTGCCTGGCTGAACCCAACGCGGCATCTAGGTATGTATATCTAGTGAGCCAGTTAGCTAGTTAGCCTGACCCACAACAAGAAAGACGTTCTTGCCTCCATCATGTTTCCTGGTTTTTGTAATGTAATGAAAACAACTGAAACTGTAAAGACAGCTGTGCATAAATCTGCATGTAGTTTTATGTAATTATACACAATTTTGCACCTCTGTCATTGACTCTGGTGTTGATTTGACAATGAATACTGATGTGTTTGAGGATTATGTGTGAAAACAACAAACATTTTTAGTACAAACAAAGGCAGTTTTTCATGTCAGTTTGAGATGCGAAGGCAAGGCTTCAGCTGAAGTGTCTGAGAAGTTCCCACAGTCTGAGTAATGATCAGAGCCGTTAGTCTAATTAGTCAAATCAGATCATCCCTTATGCTGAACTGCAAACCGACAATCATGTATCCTGTTAGAAGTGTCCGGCGGCTGGCTGGGCCTGAAACATCAACAACAAAAACAATGACAACAACAAAACTGTTTTGTACTGTTGTTCTCCACTTTTGGTAATGTAATCACACGAGACATGATACAGTTTCACACTCAGCTGTCTTTCCCTTTGGGTACAAAATAAACCAAAAAATTGGGGTCAGTTAATGTCAGGAAAACGGAAGATTTAGACTGGATGCGAGTGTCCGAGACTCTATTTATAGAGCGTTATTCACAGCAATGTTTACTGTCGGCATTTGGACACGCTTGCATTCCATTAGACAGACGTGAACTTCTCTCCTAAACCCCTATTACAGAACAGGCTCTACCCCATCACACCGAATTACACTCCCACTGTCACTACACACGGCTCTATTGTGTGAATTATAATCTGTTTTCTGGCTCTATTATGCTGACCTGACTCAGAGTAGCCCGACTTCCTCATGACTCCTACGCTTTTGTGAAGATTATTGTGTCTGTTTTCAGTCGTATGAGAATATTCTGAGCTCATCTTCACCCTGAAGTCTATTATATTCTCATTAGACATACGTGAGAAAATGTGCCACGTGATGCGGTTACAGTTTGCGCCGCAAATTAACGTTCAGTTTACTAAAGCCAGGGTTTCACTACATACCTTTTACACCGATTTTAGCCCCGTAGAGTCTGAGCTGGTCGGCTCTAGTCTGCAGATATTTGGGTCAGTCGGAGTTGACAGTTGGAGAGAGAGAGTCGAGTCGTGTTTGAGGGGCGCAGACTCCGATTTTTGGCCTCCCGATCGCGTTTCAGACCAGTCAGAGTTTTTCAGACAAGTTTGATTTTCCCGACTCTGATCGTAATCTAGTGTAAACTGGTCAACAACTCAATCTGAACTGACTCCTGCAACAGCCAATGAAAACTGAGAGCACAAAAGACGAAAATACAGCAAGTAAAACAAAGAAAAATGGCGAAATGTCTCTCACATGTGGAGCGAAGCGTTTCAATGAGCTGAGTTTAAGACATAATCGAGTTTACGCACTTTTAAAATTCTAAAATATCGCAACTGATCACATGTTTAAATCCATGATCCTCACTTGGGCAAACAGCAGCAGCAGCAGCTCCATGTTTGTTTATTTGGTTCTCACAAGTTCAGTGAGCTCCATTCGGCTCAGCAGCAGCTTAAAAGTTGAGTAGTGTGTGATCCTTAATCATTTAGTGTGTTATCCCCAGTATTTCAGTCGCCCAAAACAATCTGCAAAACCAGTCATATAGTGTGAGACGCCCAGTCTTTATAATCTGTTAAGACCTTAAAAGTCGTGTTGTGAACCCAAGGCTTAACATTGGTCCAGCGTGGCAATGCACTGCAATAGATCTCATTCATTTTCAGTGGGAAGCATCGGTTCTGTCAAACAAGCCCACGCACTACTTTATGGGCGTCGAACTTTGGGAAGTGCAGTGGGTCGAAAAAGTTGAGCAGACTTTAAGTTCATGCAAATTTCTCCAGCTAACGCAGTGCATTCAGGAGCAAGTTGGTGTTTGTATGACTGCAGCTCAATGTACAGTATTGCACAAAAGTCGGGCCACCCTTCATTTTTTTAAATTTTGAGTCAAAACGGCCAGTTATTACAAGTTATTCATTTTCAAAATAAGTAAAAAAGCAGAAAATATGTCTTCAAATAAGGTTTACTGGAGAATTACACAGAAGCATCAACAGCTATATGGAGGGCAGTCGTGGGTTGGAGGTTAGGGAACCAGCCTTGTGACCGGAAGGTCGCTGGCTTGATCCCCTGAACGGACAAGACATGACTGAACTGCCCTTGAGCAAGGCACCCAACCCCCAACTGCTCCCCGGGCGCTGCGGATGGGGCCGCCCATTGCCCTGGGCAAGTGTGCTTACTGCCCCCCCCCAGTGTGTGTTCACTAGTGTGTATGTGGTGTTTCACTGCACACGTGGGTTAAATGCAGAGGTGAGTTTCCCTGTTGTGGGATCAATAAAGGGTAACTTAACTTATATGTTCAGTGAGTCACTCTTTCCCTTTATTACAGCTTCCATTCTTTTCAGGAGACTCACTTTCAGCTTCTCAAAGAATCTGCAGGCACACCTAGAAAGCTCAATCTTGCGGTGTTTTCACACTTGTCCTGAATACCGATACAATTTGATCATTTTTTTTTTACACAGGTAGGTGAAGGCTGTGTTAGGAGTCTTGCCCAAGGACTCTTATTGGTATAGTGTAGAGTGGTTACCCAGGTGGGGCATTGAACCCCAGTCTACAGCGTACAAGGCAGAGGTGTTACTTGCTACACTATACTGACCACTACACTTTTGTCACTACACTACTCTTTTGCTCTGTATGACAAAGTTTATTCCTTTGTTAAATGCACAAACCCATTTTTCGTCTGCTCATCATCAGCGGACAAACCACTGAAACTGAGATGTTTTTGCTTCAAACACTTGACTGAGCTGTAGACTCAACTCATCATCGTCGTTATCGTTATTGCTCTAGTGGAAGCAGCGTCTACGTCCAGCAGAAAAAAATGTGGAAATGTGAAAAGGGCCTATAGGGACGCCTGCAGAAACTAGTATTTTTTTCTCAATTTTTTTACCAAGTTGTGACAATTATGGCCTGAACTGCAATTCCTGCAATACTCATAGTTATTCACTGATAACATATGTGTTTTTTGGCAAACTGCAAATTATTTGCTTCTGACATCCATGCAAATTGCCTTGTGCATGCGTCTCTCAGTCTTTTATTATCATTTAAACGCTCTTTCTGTCGTCTCTCCTCGTCTCTCCACTCCTATGCCTGTTCTCATTTGCTTAATTGCACCCCATTCAGGTGGTTTCTAGCTGCTGTTTGAAAAATTAAACCGTCAGTACTTCACCTTATAGCTTTGGATTGAACACTCTGTTCCCAGCTGCACTAAAAAATCATTAGAATAAATTACAGTCAATAAAGTGTTTGATTGTGATAAAAGTGGATGGATTGGCTGGTTGGCTGCACAGCATGGGGGACAAATGGCTTTTGGCTGGAAATGATAATTGAAGGTTTAGTGCTCCAACATGAACATTATAGTGTTGAGCTGGTTTGTTAATATGACCCAGCAGACCAATGCAAAGAGATCAGCATCTCATTCCTGCATCTATTCAGAAATTGTACGTGAAGATCCCAGAATGTGAAGGGATGAAGGACGTGGGGGTGCTGAGGGGGCTACAGCCCCCAATTTCTGCAATGGCTAAACACAAGAATAACAATACAGACATCTGAACTTTTTAATCATTTGAGTGTAGCAAAGATTCATGTGTGCTTGTTTTAGAGAGGAGTTTGGATTCTATAATTTCCATTCATATATTAATTTATATACTTATATAATTAATCATATTTCATCAGATTTTTTTTATCCCTAAAAATTTAACATAGTGTGAAAAGACCAGCAGGGCCATAGCGGTAAGAATACAGTCGTGTGAAAAAGTTTGGGCACCCCCGTGTAACGGTGGCAGACGGAACCAGATGCTCAAAGCAGAGGCTTGAGTTAAGATCTTTAACTCAGAACCCTAAAATTTTTGGGGAATTGTTTTGGTATTTTGGGTCAATAACAATTACAATTGCAAATATGAAGTATTCACATGTGACAGTCACACATGTCATATGTTGTTATTTTCAGGAGACCCTGGGCTACTTAGATATGCCATTGGTGACATGTAAATGCTAACAAAAATCTGACATCTTTATGATTAATTAGCAATTTTTTGCTTACAGAGATCTTAAAAAAAGTGGCACCTCAGATACCTTTTCAGAAATTGTTAGTCTGGAGTGTCTGTGAGCTGAAAGTGCAACCATTTTGATGGTGATTCATTCTGTTGGTTATTACGAGCAAAAATAAACAATTAGAATAAGACGGACATGTTTTTTATTGATTTTCTGTCCTCTTGGATTCAGGCTGAGTGCTAAAACTCAGATACACAGTAAGACAGCCTTTATTTTTAATTACAAACTGAGCTGCATATTTAATATCAGATTTTTTAATACTGAAAATCAATGTAAACTGAAAGCCCTTTGTTTATAATATGAAGGCTAAAAGCAGAGATGTAATATAACAGTAGCGAGTGGGTTTGGGTGGTTTTGGAGCTGATCTCTGGCTGATGGACGGTCACAGGTGGATGAAATCACTCTGGATGGCGAAGCAGAGTCTGATGTTTGAATAATGGCACTGTTTTAACCCTTTGTTGGAAGATGAAGGCCAAAAAGCAGAGCAATAATATAAGAATTTTGGGTGCTTTTCCGATCCAAATTACTCACTGATGCTGATGTCACAGCTCGATGCTATCACACTAACTAGTTAGGAGCGGTTCTTGTGAATGTCTAGATATGTGGATCATGTCTGTAGCTTAAACCATTCTGAAGTTATGAAGACTAGAAAGTGGAAGCACAGTTCAACACAGCCAACACACGAAGCTTATGGCAGGGGTTAAATACAATCTCTGACTATAAAACTGCCTCTCGCACTCTGCCCAGTACCAGCGCTGATCTGCCGGACGAGCTTAATAACTTCTACGCTCGCTTCGACGGAATTCCCGCAGCACCACTGGAGAGCGCCCCGCCCACCGCTGATCCCAACGCCCCCTCCGTCTCCGTAGCTGATGTGTGCAAAGCCTTCAAGAGGGTGAACCCACGCAAGTCAGCAGGACCAGATGGCATTCCCGGGAGAGTGCTTAAAGCCTGCTACAGGGAACTAGCAGGAGTTTTTGCAGACATCTATAACACCTCACTGTCTCTCTCGGTCGTGCCAGCTAGTTTCAAACTAGCCACCATTGTGCCAGTTCCAAAGACAGCTAGTATTACCTGTCTGAACGACTGGCGACCTGTTGCCCTGACCTCCATCGTAAGCAAATGCTTTGAGAGGCTGGTCAGAGATATCATCTGTTCCTCACTGCCTGCCACCCTGGACCCACTGCAATTTGCATATAGGCGGAATAGATCCACCGACGATGCAATCGCCCTGACCCTGCACACTGCCCTCTCCCACCTGGAAAAGAAGGACACGTATGTGAGAATGCTGTTTGTAGACTACAGTTCAGCATTCAACACAATCGTTCCTTCGAGGCTCGACTGCAAGCTCCGGGATCTGGGTCTGAACAGCACACTGTGCAGCTGGATCCTGAACTTCCTGACGGACCGACGGCAGGTGGTAAGGATGGGAAGTATCACATCCTCCTCTTTGACCCTCAACATCGGAGCCCCCCAGGGTTGTGTGCTCAGCCCGCTCCTGTACTCCCTGTACACCCATGACTGCACTGCTAGACACAGCTCCAACGTCATCATAAAGTTTGCTGACGACACAACAGTTGTGGGCCTGATCTCCAACAACGATGAATCGGCCTACAGAGAGGAGGTTAAAATCCTGGAAAACTGGTGCCAGGAGAATAACCTCTCTCTAAACGTCAGTAAGACCAAGGAGCTGATCGTGGACTTCAGGAAGCAGGAGACAGTACACCCATCGATTTCCATCAATGGGACTGCGGTAGAGAGGGTCAGCAGCTTTAAGTTTCTCGGTGTTCACATCAGCGAGGACCTGACATGGGCAGTGCACACCTCACAGGTGGTGAAGAAGGCCCACCAGCGCCTCTACTTCCTCAGAAGGCTGAGGAGGTTTGGCCTGAACCCCAGCATCCTTAAGACCTTCTACACCTGCACTGTGGAAAGCATCCTGACGGGCAGCATCACCACCTGGTACGGGAACTGTACTGTTCGTGAGAGGAAATCTCTGCAGAGGGTGGTGCGGACAGCACAGTCCATCACCGGGGTTCAGCTCCCTAACCTATTGGATTTATACACCAGTCGCTGCCTGAGGAAATCCAGAAGGATTATGAAGGACCCCTCCCATCCTAGTCACTGTCTGTTCTCTCAGCTGCCGAGTGGTAGGAGGCTCAGAAGCTTAAAAGCCAGAACCAGTCGGCTCAAAGACAGCTTCTTCCCCCATGCAACCAGGCTATTGAACAGCCAGTAATCACTGCTCTGCCCAGCCCAACCCTTCCCATTACACGTACGTGCACCCACTGTACTCCCGCACTTTACTTGCATAGCTGGACTTTGAATACCTATCCAAAGACAATACTCTCCCCCTGCGCTTCCACTTAACTTCCTGTACCTTGCACTTTACTAAATACTCTGCCACCTACTGTACCATCTTCTACCTCCACACCTAGTGTGATTACTTGCACATCTACATAGCATTGTAATATCCATTACTATATATAGTATATGGTTGATTACACTCACTCTACATTCCCAGTGCAATATTATATGTCTCGGTGCAATATTATTATTTTTAAGTTATTGTGTAAGATTATATGTATATATTTAGTTAAATTGGTTTTATCTATTCTTCTATCCTATCTATAGTTTTGTTTATCTATGTGTAAATACTGTTCTCTGCATAATTTGTGGAACTCGCACTCAAGTTTTTCACTCACCTGTGTCCCTGTACTCTTGTGATGTGACAATAAATCTGATTTGATTTGATTTGATTTGATTTAGAAGTGACCTATCGTTTTGCCCAAATTGCGGGCTCTGGGTCCTAAAGGGGATGTCCAAAATCACAGTCTATAAACAGAAGCAAACACACATTTTAATGCACAATTACCACATATTTATTACATTAAACATGTTGGGGAAAATAAAATAATAAAAAAAAAACTTAAAATGTGGCCTGTGCCAAAGTTCTGGCACATTCTATATTTGATGTTGGAAAAAAAACATGTTAAACCCAAACAAATGAATAGAAATTGTGCACTAAAATAAAACAGGCATACTTAAGTGTGTTATGAGGATGTTTTAACTTACCTTCAACCAACAAAGCATGTCATTTGACCGTGGGCGCCCACACCTCTTCAGAAGTAGAAACTAAAGGCTGACCCACAGCCTTTCTCTGCCGGACACCAGCATAAACTTTCAGCAGTTGATTGTAAATCTGAATGATTGATCAGTGGCATCAGTCTAAGCACAGTGGTGAGAGGAGGTGTAAAGGCGAAAGGGCGCTCAGAAGAAACACTTAGCTCCGTTTCTGCGAGGCTTTGCTGATTTATAGGCAGTTTGATTGAACCGCAGCTACAGATAAAGCGCAGATGCATCACAGTGTCAGTGGCGTCAGTGCGCTCGGCATAATAAACAGCTCCTTTGTCATCTGCAGCTTTCTGACGTGATAATGGTGATTTTTTCCCAGCAGGCCAACAAACCCAGTGTTGATAAACGTAATGATAAATTACAAGGAAGTGCAATAGAAGAACTTTCAGCTTTCTGGAGCTTTTCGGTTTGTGTTACCCTTAGAAATGGCAGATCTCGAAAACGCATTTAACTGCACTTTTCAAAGTGTATTTAATATGAAAAGTACATACTTTGAATATTTACACTTTAAAAACACTTTAACACATGCTAAATATATTATTTTGGAATAACAAGTGTATTTTAACTGTAATTGAGCTATGACTAATCATTCATTACATGCATTTATTTGTGCTTAAGTATGTTACTGAAGAACAGTCATACCTGTTATTATGTTTGGAATGTATCATAAATATATACTGTATGTACTGATACACTTCAGTGCTACTTATTGAGAACTAAATGCACTTAAACACATTTTTAATTATATTTCATTATCACTAAATACACTTAAATACATTGAATAAAAAAGCATACTTAAGTGGACTTTTATAAAACATAATTAGAGTATAAACTGAAATATATTAATAGAAATAACAAAACACAACTCGTTTATGCTTAAGTTATAAAGTAAGTACACAAATTAGTTTTAAAACTGCACTAAACTGTGCTTTAAAAGTCACTGCTTTAAGATTCACTCGAAAGAGGCCCCAAATATTCTGTTTTAGCTCCCGTTATGATGAAGCAATCGGAACCAAAAAAATACGCTACATACCTTGATGTATGTGTAATCGATTGCATTATACGCGATGCTGGAAGTGATCTCTGTTTTCTGCCAGACACATGAAGGCGTATGGGGGGGTCTGCACCCGGTAGTTGCAAACGTAGGTTAAATGTCACGACAGCTGTCCGGCGCCTACCTCATCGCTCCGATGCAGGGGCATCCCGGCTTGTTCGAAGCTCCATATACGGAGAAGCACATTGTTTCGTTCAGATTGATTCATCCTAGCGAGAGTTATTACAGAATATTCAGGGCCTCTTTCAAGTGAATCTCCCTGTATATATATATACTGATGTATACAACACACACTAACACACCACCACCACCTCAGTTTTACTGCAGTGCTGAGAATGACCCACCACCCAAATAGTACCTGCTCTGTGAGGGTCCATGGGGGTCCTGACCACTGAAGAACAGGGTAAAAGGGGGCTAACAAAGTATCAGAGAAACAGATGGACTACAGTCTGTAACTGTAGAACTACAAAGTGCACCTATATAGTAAGTGGAGCTGATAAAATGGACAATGAGCGTAGAAACAAGGAGGTGGTCAGAATGTTATGACTGATAAGTGTGTATATATATATATATATATATATATATATATACATATACATATATATATATATATATATATATATATATATATAGATAGATAGATAGATAGATAGATGTGCAATACAGATGTATATACTAACAAGAAAGACAGCAGTGCAGACTCAAACTTACTGATACAGAATGTAAATCGAGTGCCTATTCACCATATAGCTCACTATGCAGATAGATATATAATTATAAAATTATGTTTGAATATTTAAACAAAGCAACATACAAGAAACGTGTTGAAGCATGTGTGCAGCTAACTCTATATTCTATGTTAGCAGCCACTACAGGCCTGTTTCTCTTTCCGCTCTGCTATCTCTTTATCTATGCATTCGGCTCAGAGATATTTGGGCGTCCCAGCAGCTCGGGGAGTTTCAAAATAACCTACTGTTATCTCACTGAGTCTGCCTCTCCCTCTCTCTCCCTCTCTCTCTCTCTCTCTCTCTCCTTTCCCTCATATTCTCTGTGTCTCTCTCCACCCTCCGGGCCCCGCTAGTTCTCCCTTTCTTCTGCTTTTATCAGTATTTACTGGGGCTGTTTTGGAGGGATGAAAGAGCCCCCTCCTAGATTAACTCTAACGATAACAGAGAAGTTATGATCCACACCAGAGCAGCACCAAGAGAGTCCCTCTCCACATCTTCCAGATTAAATGTCAAATTAATCTTTTCATATTTATGTTTTTTCCTCTTAATTCCTCCGAGAGAGGGGAAAAAAGCAGCGCAATGAGACAGAAAAGCAGAAAGAGAATCTAAAGAGCGGATTGGGTCGGATTTGGAGTTCTTAACCTCAGGGCACGGTGAAGTCTCGCTAAAATCTCCCCGACCGCTTCCGTAGAGACACAATACATGATCATCTGCACTGGCACTGTGTACTGGGCCACATAAAGAACACTGATTCATAGTTTACTACTACTTATTTTGCCTGATCCTTCATGTTGTTTTGAAAGAACAGTTTAAAATACATAAACACGGAATAAATAGTAGGTTTGTTGTCATAACAGCAATAAGAAAGTGTAGATTAGCTTTATTAATGCTATCTTTAAAACACTATGTGGCCAAAAGTATGTGGAGACCGACCATCACACCTATACGACCTTGTTGGACATCCCATTCCAAAACCATGGGCATTCAGATGGAGTTGCCCCCCTTTGCAGCTATAATAGCCTCCACTTATCTGAGAAGCTTTCTACAAGATTTTGGAGTGTGCTTGTGTGAATTTGTGCTCATTTAATCAAAAGAGCATTTGTGGTCAGGCACTGATGTTGGACGAGAGGGTCTGGCTCACAATAAACGTTCCAGTTTAACCCAAAGGTTTTCAGTGGGGTTGAGGTCAGGGCTCTGTGAGGGCCAGTCAAGTTCCTCCACACCAAACTCTTATGGAGCTGCTTTGAGCACAGTGTCTCAGTCATGGTGGAACAGGAAAGGCTCTTCCCCAAACTGCTGACACAAAGCTGGAAGCAGATAACTGTGTAAAATATCTTTGTGCTGCAGCATCAACATCACCCTTCACTGGAACTAAGGGGCCTGAAAAACAGTCCCAGCCCATCATCCCTCCTCCACCAAACTCTACTGTTGGCACTGTGCATTCCAGTAGGTCGCGTCTCCTGACATCCACCAAACCCAGATTCATCATCAGACTGACAGATAGAGAAACTGATTCATCACTCCAGAAAACATATTTCCACTGCTGCAGAGTCCAGTGGCGGCACTTTACACCACTCCAGCCAACACTTGGCATTGCGCATAGTGATCTTAGGATTGTGTGCAGCTGCTCAGCCATGGAGACGCATTTCAAGAAGGTCCTAAAGCCCAGTTCTTGTGCTGGTGTTGCTTCCAGAGGCAGATTGGATCTTTGTAGCAAGTGATCCAACAGAAGATTTGAGTTTGCAAAGCAAAGCAAAGTTTATTTATATAGCGCTTTTTACAAAAGGTGTTGTCACAAAGCAGCTTTACAAAACAAAACAAAACAAAAAAAAATCAGCATTACAAGAAATCCGGGTCCAAACCCCCATGAGCGTCGCCAGTGGCAACAGTGGCAAGGAAAAACTCCCTAAGAGACAGGAAGAAACCTTGAGAGGAACCAAGACTCAGAAGGGGAACCCATCCTCCTCTGGTCGACACCGGATAGTAAAACATTGTTAGAACAAAAACAGGGAAAACAGGTGGAGCAAATGATTAATTTGATTAGTTTAGTTCATGCAGCAGCAGTGGGTCAGGTTGTGAGGGTGAGGTTTGCACGGTGTTGTACAGCATGAAGCTCAATGGTGGTCAAGCCGGTCCAGAGGGCTGGCAGCAGTGGCACCCGATCAAGGCAGAAGAGGCAGCAGCATCAGACGCACAGGATGGGCAGCTGTTCAACTCAGCAAAGAGAAGAAAGGAAAGGGAAAACACAGAGAGTCAGTTCTGTAATGGGCGACTGATCACAGATTACAGTGTTAGCAGAGCAGCGGAGACTCTGGCAGGTATAGAACCGACAGGGAAAACTAATTACCAAAGGCTTGACTATACAAGTAAGTTTTTAGCCTAGACTTAAACACTGAGGCTGTGTCTGAGTTCCGAACATTAACAGGAAGATTATTCCAAAGCTGGGGGGCTTTGTATGAGAAGGCTCTCCCCCCTGACGTAGCTTTATTAATTCTAGGTACTAATAGTAAGCCAGCACCTTGTGATCTAAGTAGGTGTGATGGTTTATAGTGGGAGAGAAGTTCACTCGGGTACTGAGGGGCGAGTCCGTTTAGAGCTTTATGAGTCAGTAAGAAAATTTTATAATCAATGCGAAATTTAACTGGTAACCAGTGTAAGGTTGATAAAACCGGGCTGATATGGTCAAACTTTCCGGTTCTAGTAAGTTTGCATGGTCTAACACTTCATAGCTGAGCTGTTATTGCTCCTAGACTCTTCAATTTCACAATAATGGCACTTACAGTTGACTAGGCAGATCGATCAGAACAGAAATTTCACTGAAAGGTGGCATCCAATGACGGCACCAGTCACTGAGCTCTTCAGTATGGCCAATTCTACTGCCAGTGTTTGTCTATGGAGGCTGCATGGCTGTGTGCTTAATTTCATACACCTGTTAGCAACACCTGAACTCAATAATTAGGAGGGTGTCCACATACTTCTGGCCATATCGTGTTTGTTCACAAAATATCAGTCAGGTATTTCCTCCATTTGCTGCATGTCTTGTTACTATGACTGAATAACATTAGCACTTCTTCATCTCTACAGCGTACAATAAGGTATCGCACTGCAAGGCTTTAAGATAAGTCATTAATCACTCTATGACTGAATTAACCACAGATTCATCATTAGCTGCTAATTAGGGGCTTTGGGGGTCCACTGGATGGACGCTGTGAGGAAGACGGTGCATATAGTTATCATGGATCTGCTGCCTACACTCAACTTTCACCTCTTTTCCAATCAAATCACGTTTAGCGTGGGATAATGAGTGACTGATGATCATCCGACGAGTCTGTAATTTGTATTAACGCAGGGCTAACTGGAAAAAGCTGACGTTCGCTAAAGAGTAAAGAGGAGAAATCCATAACATACGGACACGCATGAACAGAGCCTCCCTCACACGTACGCACAGGCCCGTGAAATATGAAGGCTCATGACTGGAGACTAATTACGAGTCTGAGTAAACATCAGGCGAATGAACATGAAAACCGTATCTGCTGCTCTCGCCTAATGAGCTGCTGACCCACAGGTCACTCAAATTATAAATATCATTCCCCAAATGGGGGAAAAAAGGAAGAGACAGAGCATGCAGTTACATAATGGAAAACGGGGGGATTACGGAAGAATACTTCCTGTCATTCCAGCAGGGGAATGATGAATAGAGCAGAGAGACGAGTGAGAGAGAGAGTTTGTGACAGAGAAAGAGAAAGACTGCTTGTTTTCCTAAAATTTCTGGTTCTTGAGTTTAAGGTTAAGGCTAGGTTAGGATTTGGCTTAGAAAATTCTTGTAGATACTTACATACGTATCATAAATAAGGGATATATTATTACTACATATAGATACTTACATACATATCATAAATAAGGGACATATTATTACTACATATAGATACTTACATACATATCATAAGTATGGGACAAATTGTAATTGCATATAGATATTTACGAATATATTATAGATATAGGGCGTATTGTTGTTACATATAGACACCTACATATATATCATAAATATGGGACATATTATTACTACATATAGATAGTTACATATACATCATAAATATGGGGCATATTATTATTACATATAGATACTTACATACATATCATAAGTACGGGACATATTGTTATAACATTTAGATATTTACAAATATATTATAGATATAGGGCATATTGTTGTTACATATAGATACCTACATATATATCATAAATATGGGACATTATTATTACATATAGATACTTACATATATATCATAAATATGGGACACATAATTATTACATATAGATACTTATATATCGCTGTTGTCGGAAGAAAACCTCGTATCTCAAAAATGGTAACTTTACAGGAGAAGGAAAAAACCTACTTTACTTTTAATGTAAGTCAATGGAACCAGAACTTTTTCCATGTCATTTCGTGTCATTTGTTTTGGTCCATTCATCATGAAATTTACACACAATGTAAAGGGCAACAGGCATTTTCAAATTATGTTAAAAACTGAAAAATGGAGATACAAGGTTTTATTCCGACAGCAGCAAAATACAACAAATATGGGACATTTTATTATTACATATAGGTACTTACATATATATCATAAATATGAGACACATAGTTATTACATATAGATACTTACATATACAACAAATATATGACATATTACATGTAGATATTTAGATATATATCATAATTATGGGACTACTATTTTTATTATTATATATAGATACTTACATATACATCATAAATATGGGACATATTATTACATATAGATCCTTACATGCATATCATGTAAGGATCTATATGTAATCTATATGTAATATTAGTATTACATATAGATACTTACCTATATATCACAAATATAGGACATATTATTAATACGTATGGGTATCAACCAAAGCTTTAGTAAACAGTCAAAGAAAGTTTATTATTACGTGTTCAAGCGATTTTGATAAAAGTCAAGTTTACTCTTAACGAAAAATCTCCACAAATTCTCTCCACAAATGTCCACATGCAAAATTATTCAACCCCCAGATCAGTATTTTGTGAAGCATCCTTTACACCTTATAACCTCTAAGAAACATTTCCGGTAGGTGCTCACAAGCTTCTGACATTATTCTATTGATAGTATTCTGATGACATCACAATCACGCTGCCACCATTTTGGTAGCAACATCAAGTTCATTCAGCAACACTGGGGCTGTTTGTAATGAGATAAAGCCAGAACCGATCCAGCAAAGGCAGTAAAACACACTTTTTTCTTTCTGATCACTTTTCAAATCTCATTTTTAAAGTGTATTAACTGATATATTTGAGCGTATTGACTTGATCTTATTTGATTGGTTGTTGTAGTGATAACAAATGAAAGCTGAAATCTAAACGTCTGAGATTTCCTGCTGCGTTACTAGCGCTCTGTCTCAAACTGCTTACTAGCTCACTAAATAGTGTGTAAAAATAGTGCACATCCCATTAGAAGTGCACTCATTAGTGTATTAGGTGAAGTACAGAAGTGTGTGGTTTTTGATGCAGCGCTAGATCAGCCAGTGAGATGTGATCAACAGCTGCTCTGCTCCAAGAGAGAGTTTGAGGTGTTTGTTGGTTAAGGATCATTTATTGAGGTAAATGAATGCGTTTATTGAGGTGAGCTGATACTGGATTTGACTTCGTATTCACCAAATTTCGGAATTCGTTCTACCTTTAAGGCACCTCAGTGTAACTGCAGCACCATTTAAGGTGGAACAGAAAATTCAAATGAGAAGCTGGCGAATAAGAAGTGGACTTCAGCTTTATGTGTGTATGAGTTTATTATTTAAGAGCTTTGGTAGCCACTTTTATTAGTTTTTATAAAATCTCATACACTGCAATGTTCTGAACTCTGGAGATGTACAGACTGTACCGATCCAGTCCACCAATCTAGCTAATCTTCTCTTCATAGTGTTTTCTGAAGACGCATCTAAAGTGTCCACATACCTGCTGTTTTTGTGGTCATTCTGGTCCACTTTGCTTATGGTCTTCATCCACCTACAGGGTTGTAACTGCAGTAATGGTGATGAGAGGAGCTCTATCAGAATTACAGCTCGCCTACCAACATGGCGACGTGGTCTTCTTAATGATGCAATTGAATACTATGATTTGGAATATTTGCCCATTCCTCATGTGTAAAAGTTCCCAGCTCATTAGTGTTCCTTGGTTTCTGTGCTGCCACGGCTTTCTTTAAATTCCTGAGATGGCCACTCAGTCTACTTTGGTTTATGTTTAGGATCACTGTCTTGCTGGAAAGTCCAACAATCACAAAGCTTCGAGTTAAATAACTTGTACAGATGGAGATTAAATACATGAAGGGTGGTCTCTGGCTTTTGCACAGCACTGCATATAAAACACTTATGAGATGTGTGCGATCCAGTGTCCTGACACTGTACAAAAACAAGAGATGGACGAGGGAAAGAGAATGAGAGAGAGCGAGACAGACAGAGAGACGTAACTGGGCCAGATGGGCTGGGCCGGGCTGACCCGGGGCAGGCAGAGCAAAGGGAGGAGGAAGGCGTCCACAGTCTTTGTGGAGAGTAATCGCTTTGGAAAAGCAGACGGAGGTTAAATTTGGGCCTCGGCCATGACGACAGAATCAAACAGACAGATAAAGATGATCGGTGCGGAAACCCCTGCAGCCACTTTACATCTCAAAAACAAATCCAGCGCTGCTGTGCTGACCGGCCTGCACCAGAACACGCTATGGGAGATCAGACCCTGAAGACAATACCTTCATTTTGTGGAACTACGTTGAGCTGCTCAGTAATCTCAGACCTGCTTATGTGGTTTCTGACACTGTATGACTCACTGCTTTCTGTAAACATGGACCAAATTACAGACTAAATTCAGGTTCACGTCTTTAGTCCATGTTTATAGATAACAGTGACCCTGTTCAACTTGGCATTAACATCCGTCTCAAGTGACCTGATCATATATTAGTGGACAGCGAGGCGTGAAGCCATTCACACCTGGCATTGCATTGAAAACGGCTACAAATGCTTAGACCACATGCATCGTCATCTTCGTTGTCGTCATGCCAACAGCAGAAGTGACCGTGATTGGTCGGTGAGTTTTTGTTGCAGGCGAAAAATATCAAACAAATATCAAATGGAGAGCATTTTCATTTGCACTTCTGCTATCCAAAAAAACTTGTTTCTTGTGCAAGATATCATTAGCTATACACACTTTCTCATTAATCTACTGTCGTCTGAATAAATCGCACAAACAAGTCGTGTTTGGTGTGTAACAGCCTTAAGAAACCAGAAAATTAAGTCTATTAACGATCATTATAAAATGAATAGTTCTGGTCCTAAAATTTGATTGGCTGAGCTGCATTCGAAGCCTTTGTAAAATCCACGATAGACCACTTCTATGACCACCTCACAACACCTGAACTGTGTATCACTGGCACAAAAAAACCTTCTGCTGTTAATGGAGTAATCTTTGACTCTCGCGCTGCTACATGGAGCACCGAGTGGACTGATGAAGTAAGAACCTGTTTTTTGTTTAAATTGAGCAGCTGACAGCTTATGTTCTTATCTAGAACCAGGCTGGTCAGCTAGCTAACAGGCTAAAAGAGCCAACAGCCTAAACAGCTCCATCATTAATATCACAGGCTTGAATTAAAGCACTTACGGTATGATTCACTGTAAAAATGTCTTACGGGCTTCAAATGTCCGTGTTTCAGTCAGAAGTCACTTCAAACCCAGGCTGAATCTCAACGGCTCCATACTCCCTAAATAGTGTTCCAGCCTCTACAGCCAAACAGTGCATCATTTATTGAGTGTGGGTGTGTCTGAGTCCCAAATGACTGTTTCTTAGCTGTATTTTGCTCTGTTGGGCTGCAGAATCCAGTATTTAAACTTCTATGTAGTGCACTATGTAGGGAGCAGGGAGCCGTTTGAGATTCAGCCCCAGTGTGAGAAGAGGAGCGCCGCTGGATTGGTGCTAAATGAGACTCGCAGTGTTGATTTGGTGACCAAAAAGTACTTATAAAGCTAAAGTATTGTATTAAACAGTGCTGTGTTATCATATGTTCATTGTTATACAAAAAAGTTTAAGATTTCCTGAAATGACCACAGTATACAGCGATGGGCGTCCGAACATTCTCCTCATTCAGCGGTCCGTGGTTGCTTGGCAACAATACCATCCTCTAAAGGAACTATGTTTTTTGCGGAATACGCGTTTATGTCAATTATTATTAATATTAACTTAATTGTTTTCTGAAAAGTCGTGTATTTTTATCATATTTTATGTTGGTCGCCATTTTAAAAAAGCATTAAGCCACTTTATCACGGGAATTACTCTGCTTCACGTCGTGCCTAAGAACACCCTTCCCGTGATAGAATCACAGAAACCCTCGGCCTCACGTGGCTCATTGCTATATCAAACAACTCCACATGGTTTTGGGTGAGTGATGATTTAAGCATGCTGTTAGCATGATGCTAAGCAGGGCTCAAAAAGTCTAGCTATGAGATAAACTATAGCAAATCCAGCATAAAAGACGTACTGGAGCTTTTTTTGAGCTGTTTTAATAAAGGTTGTAACATTCATATCAGTCAGTAAAGCACTGTTTAAGGAAAAATGCTTAATCAAATTTCTAGGCCTATAAAATTAAATCTACTAATAAGATCTGTCAGTAAATCACTGTTTAACCAAAACTACTTGACTCCAGTTTTTGGCCATGTAAAATTATACCCACCAATATAGAATTTTAGTATCTTAAAATTGGTATCTGCAATAAAATTGTCACACAGATCATCGGCAAATATAAACAACATTCGCAAAGCTTTTGAAACTGTGCTAAAGAAATTTATATAAGGATCCACCACCAATCAGCTTTTCTCTGTTATCAGAGCAGATTGTGAAGAGAACGCTGCTGTTTCTCAGAGCGAAATGACTAATCGAACGCTGAGCTGTACATAAAGTGAGCGTGTGGGCGGTGCTGTTATCTGCAGCTTTCCTGCGTCAATATAAACTGCATTAAGGACCCCCAACTTTGGCTGTCACCTGTCAATCATGGCCTGACGGAGCATGACCTTGCTCTGCCTCTCTGAAGCTGATGGAAATCAAGCTTGCGTTTTTTTTTTAATGCTTCTGCAGCAGGTTTAGTCTGTGACGGCAAATAAAATCTGATTGACTGACCGGTCTGTGGAAAAGTTGATTCAGTGAGGCTGACCTGGAGGGGGTGGGAGTCCTCGTTCACTCCGGGGCTTTTGTTTTTGTATGTTGCGTAAGCAGCTCGACGTTGCTGCGAGGAAAACAGCGATGACAGAAATGATTACACTCAGCTAGCGTTTAGCGTAAGCCTCTTAGCGCTGAATATCAATACTATCAATGCTAATCACAAAGCTGTCTGGCTGAGGGAGCGACCGTGCTAAGGGCTCTGCTCTAAACACATCCTGCCTCCGCAAGGTATCTATATATATATATATATATATATATATATATACCGGTCAGGCATAACATTATGACCACCTCCTTGTTTCTGCGCTCATTGTCCATTTTATCAGCTCCACTTACTCTATAGGTGCACTTTGTAGTTCTACAGTTACAGACTGTAGTCCATCTGTTTCTCTGCATACTTTGTTAGCCCCCTTTTACCCTGTTCTTCAGTGGTCAGGACCCCCATGGACCCTCACAGAGCAGGTACTATTTGGGTGGTGGATCATTCCCAGCACTGCAGTAACACTGATGTGGTGGTGGTGTATTAGAGTGTGTTGCGCTGGTATGAGTGGATCAGACACAACGGTGCTGCTGGAGTTTTTAAACACCTCAGTGTCGCTGCTGGACTGAGAATAGTCCACCAACCAAAAATATCCAGCCAACAGCGTCCTGTGGGCAGCGTCCTGTGACCACTGATGAAGGACTAGAGGATGACCAACACAAACTGTGCAGCAGCAGATGAGCTATCGTCTCTGACTTTACATCTACAAGGTGGACCGACAAGGTAGGAGTGTAATAGAGTGGACAGTGAGTGGACACAGTGTTTAAAAACTCCAGCAGCACTGCTGTGTCTGATCCACTCAGACCAGCGCAACACACTAACACACCACCACCACGTCAGTGTTACTGCAGTGTTGAGAATGATCCACCACCCAAATAGTACCTGCTCTGTGAGGGTCCATGGGGGTCCTGACCACTGAAGAACAGGGTAAAAGGGGGGCTAACAAAGTATGCAGAGAAACAGATGGACTACAGTCTGTAACTGTAGAACTACAAAGTGCACCTATATAGTAAGTGGAGCTGATAAAATGGACAATGAGCGTAGAAACAAGGAGGTGGTCATAATGTTATGCCTGACCGGTGTATATATTAGTTGAAAATACATACATATATATGTATATATAATACATATGGGATGAGGGAGAGAAGGAGGAGAAAAATGAAGCATAGGAAGAGGAAAATGAAACAGAGGTGGATGTGTGAGAAGGAAACGAAGGTGACGAAATTAACGGAGTGAAAGTGAGGACGGTCAGATTCACTCAGAGTTTATTCCCTGTATAAATATGAAGTGTATCAGCTCTGCCAGCCTCTCTAACAGCTAAATCAATACAGAGCTACAGTCTTAATCCTGTAACACAGAGAGAGAGAGAGAGAGAGAGTGAGGAGAGAGAGAGAGGAGAGAGAGAGGGAGAGAGAGAGAGCGACAGAGGCAGAGACTGAGGAGGAGAGAGAGAGAGAAAGGGTGAGAGAGAGAGACAGAGGGAGAGAGAGAGCGACAGAGACTGAGGAGAGAGAGAGAGAGAGAGAGAGAGAGAGAGAGTTTGGTGGTGACTGACTCAGCACCATCTCCACACACTCCTCCTGAGGTGACTGAGAACTATTACACATGCATATCTCTCTTTTCCTCTCTCTCTCTCTCTTTTCCTCTCTCTCTCTCTCTCTCTCTCTCTCTCTCTCTCTCTCTCTCTCTCTTCCTCCCTCCAACTCTCGCTCCTTTCTCCTTTTTTTTACTCCCCCTTTTACTCCCGTTTTACATTTGTGCCCTCATCACTGTGGTACTTTCTTTCTTTCTTTCTTACTTTCTTTCTTTCTTCTCTCTCTTTTCTTTTCCTTTGTTTCTTTTCTTTATTTTGCTTCTGTGCATTTTTCCCTCTTTATCCCCTTCTTCTCTCTCCCCTTTCATCTCTCTCTCTTCTGCTCTCTCTCTCCTCCTCCCTCCAACTCTGCTTTTCCTTCTTCTTTCTCTCTCTTTCTACTCCCCCATCTTTCTTTTTCCTCCCTTTTTTGTTTCCATGTCTTTTATCCCCATTTTACATTTGTGCCCTCATCATTGTAGTTCCACCTCTCTTTTTCTTTCTCTCCCTCTCTTTCTTTCTCTCTGTCTCTCTCCTTTCTTTTCATCTTCTTTCTCTTTTCTTTGTTTCTTTTCTTTATTTTGCTTCTGTGCTTTTTCTCTCTCTTTTTATCTCCTTACTCATCCCCTCCTCTCATCTCTCTCTCTTTTTCTCTCCTCCTTCCTCCAACTCTCTTCTTTTCCTCATTCTCTTTTTTCTCTTCTCCCCCTCTCCTTTCTCTATTCTCTGTCTTTTTTGTTTCTGTCTCTCTCTCTCTCTGTCTTGCTTTATCTCTCTTGTCCTTTCTCTCTGTCTCTCTTTTTTCCTTTTATCTTCTCTCTCTTTTCTTTTTCTCTTTTTCTTTGCTTTATTTTCCTTCTGTGCCTTTTCCTCTTTTCATCTCCTTCTTCTCTCCCCCTCTCATTTCTCTCTCTCTGTCTCTCACTGCCTCCCCTCTCTTGTTTACTTTCCCCCTCATCTCTTACTTTCTCCCCCCTTTTCTCTCTCTTCCTCCCCCTCTTTTATCCCTATTTTACCTCTGTGCCTTCTCCTCATTCTCATCATCACTGTTGTACCACCGCTGTCTTTCTTTTCCCTCTTTTCCTTTTCTCATTCTTTTCCCTCTTTTCCTTCTCCTCATTCCTTTCTGCTCTTTCTCTCTCTTCCCCTTCTCTTTTTGTCTTTTTCTCATTTACCTCATTACCCCTCTCTTGTTTTCTTTCCCCCTCATCTCTTACTTTCTCCTCACCCCTTTTTCTCTTCCTCCCCCTTTTTTATCTCTATTTTACTTTTGTGCATTTTCCTCTCTTTCTATCCTTCCTCTCTCTCTTCATTATCTCTCATCTCTCTTTTTCTCTCCCTCCTTCTCTTCTTCTCTTCACTCTCTTTTTCTTTTCCTATCCCTTTCTCCCTCTTTCTCATCTCTTTCTTTTGTTTCCTTTTCCATGTTTTTTTCAGTCCTTTCTCTCTTGCTCTATCTCTCTTCTTTCTCTGTTTCTCTATTTTCCTTTCCTCTCCTCTTTCTTTTCTTTCTCTCTCTCTTTCCCTCTTTGATGTCCATTTTACTTTTGTGCCTTTTCCTCTTTCTCCCCTTCTTCTTTCCCCCCTCTCATTTCTCTCTCTCTCTGTCTCTCACTGCCTCCCCCTTGCTTATTTCCTTTCCCCATCTCTTGCTTTCTTCCTCACCCCTTTCTCTCTTATCATCCCCCTCTTTTATCCCTATTTTACCTCTTCTCTTTTTCACTTTCTCTCCTGCTTTTCTCTCCCTCTCTCTTTTCATTCTGTCTCTCCTCACTCTCTGTCTCTTTTCCTGTCCTTTCTCCCTCTTTCTCTTCTCTCTCTTCTTTTTTTTCCTTTTCCATCTCTCTCTTGCTCTCTTCTTCACCCGTTTCTCTCTTCCTCCCCCTCTTTTATCCCTATTTTACCTTTGTGCCTTCTTCTCGGTCACATCGTGGTTGTTGTTCCTCTGCTCTCTTTCTCTTTCCCTCTTTTCTTTTTTTTTCTCTCTCTCTTTCTCACCTCTCTCTCTCTTCTCCCCTCTCTCATTCTCCCCCTTCTGTTTTTCTCTCTCGGTTCCCCATCTCTCTCTCTCTCTCTCTCTCTCTCTTCTCTCTCTCTCTCTCTCTCTCTTACCCCATTTTACTTTTGTGCCTTGTTCCCACTGCCTCATCATCACCATCCCACCACTTTCTCTCTCTGTCTTTTCATTCTCTTTCTCTTTTCTCTCCTTCTTTCTCTCCTCCTTCCTTCTTTCTCCCTTTCTTTTTCTCTCTCTCTCTCCTCCACTCTATGTGAAGGACGGTGTAACGGAGCGAGAGTAGAACTGTAGCTCACATTACAGCGTCAACTCTGAGGAGAAAGGAGCTTACTGATCCCCCTCTCTCTCTCTCTCTTTCCTCTATCACTCCCTCTTTCTTATTTCCTCTCTCTGCCTTTTATCCTCATTTCACTCTCGTGCCTCGTTCTTGTTCTCACTGTCATCATCACCATCGCTGTTACACCACCACTCTCTCTCCCCCCTCTCTCTTTTTCTCTCCCTCCCTTTCTCTTTTCTCTCACTCCCTCCCTCTCTCTCACTCACACTCGCTCTCTTTCACTCCCTCCCTCTCTTTCTCCCTCCCTCCCTCGTTCTCTCATGAATGTCACCTTTACTGGTGGCAGCGGCTGGATTCGCGCACACACATACACATGGGCTTTGGGGGTGGGGGGGCAGGTAGGGTTGTGGGGAAAGAGGGAGAGAGAGAGAGAGAAAGAGAGAGAGAGCATGCCAAGAGGTGGAAGACAAATATTCTCTCTGTCCATCCTTCTGTTGCCGGCTTCAATCGTCCATCTCTTATGTTACCGACACTGAAAGTCGCCGTGGATACGGACGGGGCTGGATTACTGCTCTAGATTATTTTTCAGAGGATGCTAAACTTAACCGTCCGGCCGCTGCGTTCTGAGCTGACCATCTGGCAGATATTTTCAGGATCTTTCTGAATAATCCAGGACAAAAAGGAGGGAAAACTTTACAGCTGGAGGAAAAGGAGGAGAGCGTCGCACTGGTAAGGAAATCTTTAGCTGCTCCGTTTCTGTTCCTTTCTGAAGACGCGTTTGGGACAAACTTTAGCCACGTCAGTGCTTTTCCGGTCTTCGGAAGCAAGCCTGGAAGGGGGTGGGGTGGGGTGGGGGGCGAGTACGAGTATGCCAACGATTTCGCAATGATGACTCCTTCAGCATCTTCGCTTCTCTTTTCCTGGAAATGTGACGGTTTACGTGTTTGGACTTATTTCGCTGCTGGTTTACGTTCCATAAGACTCGTATGATGAAGGCTAAACCCGAGTCGGCTGGAGACTCTAATAGAACTTAACGTTTTCTAGTTTTCTAATTTTCTACCAGTTTCAACACAACAGAAACAAACTCACACCTTCTGATCCCCCGCAAGGGGGGGTCCCACCTACTGTATTATCTCTTGGGCCGGGCAGGTGAACGAGGGAGCACCGGAGAACAGGTACTGAGGAAACCCGGAGACCCCCCTCCCGAAAGTGAGAGGGGGGGAAGATGGCAGCTCTTGCCAGCTCACTCATCAGACAAAAACGGGCGGTCAAGGACGACCAGGCCAACCGGCCGATCGCCAACAAGCGCAAGCCGTGTCCAAAGAGCAACAAGTCGCTTTGCCAGAAACAAATCCTCGTCCTCATCTCCAAAGTGCGGCTATGTGGCGGCCGAAGAGGGAGAACCGACAAAAGGCCAGGTAGGGCCACCTTCCTTCATCTTGGTTTAACTCTTGACACCCCAACAAACCACAAATGGGTCTTAACTTTATTTTTCTCACTCATATAACGACAGAACTTTGTTTTCATAATAGATGCTGAATAATTCATAGTGCATACGGAATAATTCATACTGGTTACTAAATAATTCATAGTGCATACGGAATAATTCATATTGGTTGCTAAATATTTCATAATAGATACTGTATAATTCATACTGGTTACTAAATAATTCACAGTAGATACTGAATAATTCATACTGGTTACTAAATATTTCATAATAGACACTGTATAATTCATACTGGTTACTGAATGCTTCATAGTGGATACTGAATAATTCATAGTAGTATTTATTGAATAATTCATACTGGTTGCTAAATAATTCACAGTAGGTACCAAATAATTCATAGTGGTTAGTGAATAATTCATAGTAGGTAGTATAAACCAAAACATGTGCATAATAAGTAAAGGAATAACATGATAACTGAATACTAAGCTGACAGATTTACAAAGTTAAATATGTTTCAATCCGTACTGTGTTTATGTCAAAACATATTAAAATAATAACAAAGTTTTGAGCAAAAAATAAAGGTACACCAGGGCTTTCCTCCCAGCTGACAGGAGTCCTCTCACATGATAGAGCCTCTAGCTTTGAAGTCCAGGAAAAAAACATATGTGAATATTAGAAATATGGTTTGAGGAATTGTAAACAATGATTGGTGATGTATTTTAGGAATCTCAAAATAATTAAATGTTCTGAAAATTTAGATGATGTTTTTAGTTTCCTCTCAGATGATGCTGCTTCACACATTTAAGTGCAGGAAAAGCAGAGTAAATAATTGTAAATAAATAAGCTGTTGTAGTGAAATCCAGTGGCCGTCCACACGCAGCGCTGCTAAGCTGTGTGATGTGAATAGCTATGAATCCAGCTGCTGTTTTATGAAGGATGCATGTGTGTGTTTGTGTGCATGTGCGTGTGTGTGTGTGTGTGTGTGTGTGTGTGTGTGTGTGTGTGTGTGTGTGGAGGTAAGCCCTCTATAAGGAGTGATTTACACTCTCTTAAAGTGTCCCACATGCGTGTGCTATTCTGGGTCACTTTCACCTTTCAGACATGCCTCCGGGACACGCATTATTACACCGGGCCGCATCACCACCTGTGTACGAGTGAACGTGAGGTCCTGTATGTTTAGTCCGTGCTAAATTGTGCAATCAGGGACAGAGTAACGCATATACAGTGTTTTCTAGGTTCCACTCACCAGTGACCTTGCCCCCGGCTAAAGAAACCAATTGACCTGACCACGCTCTGCCCACAAGGGTGCTCTTTTGTAGCTACTGCTGTAAGGTTGGAAGAGCTTTACAGAATGTTTATAGAAAAGACTGCTTTGAAATATTGAACAGAATTGTTTGTTGTCTGTAATTTTTAGCTAATTTTATTTATAAGAACTGCCATGCTTGTTCTATTTAGCGCCTTAAACGGTCAGGACCCACTGGCAGGCCCAAAGTTTTATTACACACTTCTATAACCTAAGCCAGTTAGCATTAAAGTCCCTGTAGTTACTGAGTAATAAGTCTTATTATGTAATAAGCCTGAGATTTTAAGGGCTTTAAATAAAAGTATTGTTAAATTTTGGTTAGAAATGAAGTATTACATTTTTAAGATGCCCCAGAGAAAACTGTCCAATCAGGATTGTTTTCTCTGTGGTATCTAGGTAGATACAGTCAAGCGAGCTCTCCCATTGGTCAGGACTTCAGGAGCTGGACTGAAGGCCTTACACATTAGATTAGCTTCCAACATAATTAGAAAGTGACAGAGGAATCGACCAATCACGCTTTGATTTACAATTGGACCAGTTTTGTGGGAAAAACGACACTCTAGTTCTTCTGGAAGTTCTAGATACATCACTGACTGTGAATATGAATCATGCTCAATCATACAAGCTCAAATATAAGATAATGTCTGTTACAAGATTCACATAAAACATATGGAATATAATTTACAGACTTCAAATGTCTGTCTGAAAAAATATTAATGTGAGTTGCCATTAGCTCAAGGTTAATGTACTACTAGAGTCCCACAGAGGTGCTAGCAGACCTTAGCATTAGAAGTGAAGGCCTAGTTCTAATAGTTGGTGACTGTAGAAATTATATTCAAACTTAAAGAGAACTCATAGCTGTATATGTCTTCAGATATGCTACATAATGTTGAGTTTCCAGAATAAAATAAAAGTTGTTTAAGCCACACTCTCAGAAATAAAGGTAGTAAACTGTCTCTGGGGCGGTTCCCCTCTTGTGAACCCTCAAGGGTCCATCTCAGTACCTTTAGTCAGGGAACATAACTGAACCATAATCCACTGAAATGATATGTTCTAAGCTGTACTGACTCCACACACCCCGTCTCGTCTCCAGGCTTTTATTTTACTGTTCTGTTTTACAACATTCGGTTATGAAAAGGTAGAAATACGAACTTTTCACCTGGAAAAACTTATTTAAGGTTCACAATCAGACCTTAGAACCACTGTTGATCCTTTGAGGGAACATTTACACTGTTTGGACCTTGACAGACCAAAAATGTACCTGCACAGAACCTTTATTTCAGTGACAGTAGTGGGTTTTCCATCCACCATGAAATTTGAAAACATGCCAAATATATATATGTTGATGCTATGAACAGGTGTAAAAGATGGAATATTGCTAAAGCCGGAATGTGAAAAAGGAAAAGCTTTTTTCAAATAAACGATGATGTATCAAGCTGTAAGTGAGAAACGGTTGGCCCTACAGATGAGCCAATCATGGCACATATTTTCTGAAGGTTGCTTTTGACATTCTGAAATGCCTCCAAAGCTAATTTGAAAAATGACTCTGCACAATGTGCCTCAGAACCGTCTAGTGCGTTTGCGTTTCCAGACACAAGGTGGACGTCATCGGGGTGGCAGATTTCAGTCCTCATTAGGTGGCGCCATTGCTCGTCCTGCCTGGCGTCTCTCAGCTGCGAACAGCACAGCCATAAAAAGATAGCAAATGGCTGTAAAGATGATTCTTAAATACTGATACTTAAATAATGATGCTTAAAGCAGAAACTGAGGTAAATCCCTCCGTCTTGCTCGTTTTGATGCGTTTTGATCCCCTAATCACAGCAGAACACATCATCTAAAGTTTCTTCACACAACTGCAGTGGATGGAAACATGACTTAGTTTGCATTTTTCCTGCCAACATTTCATAAAAGCGCATAACGCCTTGAATGGAAACCTGGCTAATGACAAAGTAGCCACCATGGTAACGCTAGTTTGATTACATAAGAAGAAGAACTGCACTCAGTCTGTCCTGACAGTGTGACCTTTCACACACATAAAGAATAAACATCATTTGAAATTAATAACACACCCAAAATGTCTTTTTAAAGTTGAGTGAGAAGAGTAAATACCAACAATAAAAAAAAAGGTATGGGCTGCAAACGCTGCATATTTGTTGTGTCAACAAAAAGACTAGAAATGCAAATAATGAAGTGAAGCAGAAAGACCAGCTTCTGTTTACCTTCCGCTTCCATGCAGGAGGTCTGTGCGTTTTGAATTTGGAGTGTTGAATAAATATGAAGTGACTGCAAAAAGCAAAGAGAGGAAAAAGAGAAAGGTGGAGCTGCGCATGGACGAGAGAGAGAGAGAGAGAGAGAGAGAGAGAGAGAGAGAGAGAGAGAGGTGTTGTGTGGAAATGAAAGTGATTACAGGGAGGGGTATTAATGTCGTACCTGAGAGTGTTTATGAATCCCGGCATAATGTTGTTCCGTAAATATTTACATTCCTCTCAAATCTGCCAGATGAATTATCACATTGTGCTGCATGTTATCATAATATGGCAATATGGCCAGGAGCTGTAGAGAACACAGACACGCTCGTGTGTGTGTGTGTGTGTGTGTGTGTGTGTGTGTGTGTGTGTGTGTGTGTGTGTTTACACCGATCAGGCACAACATTCTGACCACCTCCTTGTTTCTACACTCATTGTCCATTTTATCAGCTCCACTTACTGTATAGGTGCACTTTGTAGTTCTACAGTTACAGACTGTAGTCCATCTGTTTCTCAGATACTTTGTTAGCCCCCTTTTACCCTGTTCTTCAGTGGTCAGGACCCCCATGGACCCTCACAGAGCAGGTACTATTTGGGTGGTGGATCATTCTCAGCACTGCAGTGACACTGACGTGGGGGTGGTGTGTTAGTGTGTGTTGCGCTGGTCTGAGTTGATCACACAAGCCAGATATTGTGCATAGAACGTCCAACATACACAACATACACTCTTAAAAAAGATTGTTCTTCAAGGGTTCTTTAGTAAAGACAATGGTTCTGTGCGATCTATATAGAACCGTCCCATGCTTAAATGGTTCTTGGCATGGTGAAATTGTTCTTCAGGTTGATGCTTGTTCAGATTGATGGTAAATGGTTCTATATACCTTCAAAAAGGGTTCTTCTGTTGAAATAATGTTGACATCGTATCAATAGCAGAACACTATTTGGTGCTATATAGAATCATTTTCAAAAAGGTGCTATATAGAACCATTTACAGCACATTCTCCATCAATCTGAAGAACCAATTCACCATGCAAAGAACCATTTAAGCATGAAAGGGTTCTATATAGAACTCATGGTTCTATATAAAACTATTGCCTTTAAAGAACCATCTTTTTAAAGAGTGTATATCATCAGATAAACTAATATCACAGCTATTATAATGTATTACCCATCCAGGCTCCGCCCACAAATACTTTCTTTCATAGCTACTGTTGTGAGATTGGACAAGCTTCTCAACCTAATGAGAAACTGTAGAACAGACTCAGTTTATATCACAATACCTACATTTAGAGTCAGTTATTCATTCAGCCTAATGAGAAACTGTAGAACAGACTCAGTTTATATCACAATATCTACATTTAGAGTCAGTTATTCATTCAGCCTAATGAGAAACTGTAGAACAGACTAAGTTTATATCACAATACCTACATTTAGAGTCGGTTATTCATTCAGCCTAATGAGAAACTGTAGAACAGACTCAGTTTATATCACAATACCTACATTTAGAGTCGGTTATTCATTCAACCTAATGAGAAACTGTAGAACAGACTCAGTTTATATCACAATACCTACATTTAGAGTCGGTTATTCATTCAACCCAATGAGAAACTGTAGAACAGACTAAGTTTATATCACAATACCTACATTTAGAGTCAGTTATTCATTCAACATAATGAGAAACTGTAGAACAGATTCAGTTTATATCACAATACCTACATATAGAGTCAGTTATTCATTCAGCCTAATGAGAAACTGTAGAATAGACTCAGTTTATATCACAATACCTACATTTAGAGTCAGTTATTCATTCAGCCTAATGAGAAACTGTAGAATAGACTCAGTTTATATCACAATACCTACATTTAGAGTCAGTTATTCATTCAGCCTAATGAGAAACTGTAGAATAGACTCAGTTTATATCACAATACCTACATTTTTGTAGGTATTGTGATATTCATGAAGTATTTGTCAGAGTTTATCAGTAATATCTTTAACGGTAATCAGACCTTCAGTCTTGAGTATTTTGGTCTCTGCCCATTCAAAGAGATAAGAGCCTGGTCTTGTATGGCTGGAAATAACTGCCCAGCGGCGTTGCAAAGATAACCACAGAGTAAGCAGACTTTCCTATGAGGGATTTGCATTAGCTCAGGGCTCATGGCTGCAATAGCATCTCCACTTGTCTGCACAATCACCCTTCCCTGTCAGTGGAACTACAAGAAAACAATTGAACAATTAACTATGAGTATGTAACTGTAAGTAAGTGACTAACTTCTAGTAAGTTAGAGAACCGCAGTGGAGCTTTAGTCCATCCAGCATCTATCATGATAGGAAGTAAAGTTTGTGCAGCTCCGTTCTTCTGTTTTTGAATCCTTTTGGTCTAAAATGAAATGCTGAAGCTCCAAAAGTGAGAGATGTGAGCAACTGTAAGGCAGAACAGGAGCTGAACCAACACAACAGAATGAAATTAAACCCAAACATTCACGACTAACACTCAACAGAGGAACATGTAGATTAACTGTAATCTGTAATATACATGCATAGAAATAGAAATATTATTATTTAAAAATAACCTGGAAAGTACAAATTCAGCAATTCATGTTTACTGAAGTACATGGAACTGAATACTCAGCAGGTCTGGAGTTTTCAGACCTGGGAGTTACATGATGCAGACCAGCCCACCTTAAACTGTATCTTACCCTCTGGGGTCCCGATTTGCGCATATCTCCTTAAATTGTCCTTTAAAGACTCTTGCATATAACGTGATACTCCTATGTCCCATATCAAAATGCTTGTTATGAAACATTCAGGTGTTCAAACCTGTTATTTTGCATAGAATCGTTTTGAAAAGCGAGTCCCCAAACGTTTGACAGGCAGTGTAAACCTACACTACTGCTCAAAAAATTGGGGTCACTGATTTCATTTACATAAAACCATTTTCTTTGAAGATACGAATAAAAATTATTACATGATGAAAATAATTTCTTACAAGTTTCAAAGCGTTTGTAGGAAGCTGCAAAAATGAAGATGCTTTTGATGATAAACTGAGCTGTAAGTGATTTCATGATAAGTGAAAAACACACAACATTGAAAATGAACTTATAAAGTATCATCCATAATGCCTCAGATTTGAAAACAGAAATCTCATTAATTAAACAGCTGTTCATAGTATTTTGGTGACAACGAGTCCAATACACAGAAAATTATAGTTTTTATTTAATAACATTCCCACATTTTTTTTTACCATATCCTAACTTTATGTTGTTCCCAGAATACAGAATACTGTATACTGTAAATAACCGTGTACCTTAAATAAGTCCTAAAAATGTACCCCTTAGGGTGCCACTTGGATTTTTTTTTTTCTCTATGGTATCTGGGTAGATACAGCCAAGCAAGTTCCCCCATTGGTTAGGACTTCAGGAGCTGAACTGAAGGCCTTACATGGTAGCTTAACTACCAACATAGTTAGGAAGTGACAGAAGAATCAACCAATCACGCTTTGATTTACAACCCCAATTCCAAAAAAGTTGGGACGCTGTGTAAAATGTAAATAAATGTAAATAAAAACAATGCATGCATTGCTGCCATCAAGTTCTAAACAAGTTAATGTTTTTCATGAAATGGTAAAATGTCTCACTTTTAACATCTGATATGTGTTCTATGTTCCATTGTGAATAAAATAATGCAAATCTTGTCATCCTGTTTTTATTTACATTTATTTACATTTTACACAGTGTCCCAACTTTTTTGGAATTGGGGTTGTATAATTCAACCAATTTAATGAGAAAAAAACATCACTCAAGGTCTTCTGGAAATTCTAGATACATCACAGACTGTGTATATGAGCTGCAGTCTAAGCAAGTTCTGGTTAGTTGATAAGAATGTTAAACAGCGGCGGTACCTCTATAGCTACGTTCACATTACAAGCCTCGTTGCTCAAATCCGATTTTTTGCTCCAATTGTGTTCCAATTTGTTGTTAGGAATGGAAAACAGTGGCAGCAGCTCTATGTCAGGATTCTTTACTGAAAGAGTGACTGTAAAACCGATACATACAAGCTCAAATACATGTTAATGTCTTTTACAAGCTTCAGATAAAACATATCAAGCTTCAAATGTCTGTGTTTAATCTAGAATAGCTGAAAAATGTTGATGTGAATTACCATTAGCGTGGCGCTAACATATCAGAATCTCATAGGGGCACTAGCAGAAATTAACACTGTCATAGAGGGTTTTTCCTTGTTTTTGACATTTATGGCCCGAGCTGAAGGCCTGAGAGTGTAATCACACTATCTTGATTGTCTTTTTTTAAGACATTGACTTTTTTTTAAACAGGGCTCTCCTGCTTTTTACTGATTGCTTTCTGTAATTATTAGTGTCCACTCTGTCCAGGCACAAGCCAAACGCACCTCTGAGGCCAAGTACTCCATTAAACTGTTGGGGTGTAAAACTGCGTCTCTGGCTGAGAGAAGTGTGTAGCGTTTTGTGTGGGTGTTTTTTTATGTTGCCATAACTCGCTCTCCCTCGGTGGAGAGGGTGATTATTGATTAATCAGTATACGTTAATGAGCAATATCGATTGAAAGTGCGGGAGAAGGAGAGCATTCAGCAGCCTGCGGTCATCTTAAAGACAACAACACAGAGGGAGAGCAGATTTAAACCCTTAAACTGCACCACTATCGCTCTATTATTAGTCTCAAGACTTGATATTATTCAGTAACTACTGTGTCTACTAGTTGTCCTGCCCAGACCCCACCCACAAACTTGTTTGTTTGTAGGCACTGTTGCTAGGCTGGGTAAGAGATTCATTTCTCGGCTAATGTAATGAAACAGCAGATCATATTCAGTTGGTAAAACGTGGCTCATGATTTGATAAACACAGATACTGAACACAATATTCAGGCTTGGGTTTTATGGCTCATGGGTAGCGCATTAGTTTGCCTTTAGCATGTTATCTCAGGGGAAGGGCATTATCTTCCAGTTAGCGCACAACTTTGGGGCTAGCACAATAGCTTAGGGTTAGCTTGTTGGTTTGCAGTTAGCACGTTAGCTTGGGGCTAGTGTGTTAGTTTGCAGTTAGGATGTTAGCCAGAGACGTTATAAATGAGGAGACCGGTCACTGGTTAAAATATAAGTGGGAACGCTGTAATGCAAAAGAACATATTTGTGGGCGGAGCCTGTACAGGGTCAGTTATTTCTAAAAGTAAGTAAACTGAAAGACAGTATAGTGTTGAAGTTGTATGTTTTATTAATGTGCAAATCTGATAAATCTGATTCATTATTTTTGTAAGTGTAGCTTTAAGTGTAGTTTAGGTTACTCTACTCGCCTCAGGTGATTCTGCAGTGTGTGTGTGTGTGTGTGTGTGTGTGTGTGTGTGTGTGTGAGAGAGAGAGAGTGAGTGTGATGCTTTGGCTCTGCCTCAGGGAGTGTGTACCGCTCAGGGCACGAGGACACACATACACCGCCGCCCAGAGGAGGATAGCATTAAGCTGACCGCTAAAGATGGACCGCTCAACTCGCTTACTCAACAACACCCGATCAGACTGCACAGTGTTGGATAGCAGTGACAGGGGTCAGAGAGAGAGAGAGAGAGAGAGAGACAGGCAGAGAGAGAGAGAGACAGAAGGAGATAGTGAGATAGAGACAGGCAGAAAAAGAGAGAGAGAGAAAGAAAGAGACAGGCAGACAAAGACAGAAAGATGGAGGGAGAGAGAGATAGGCAAAGAGAGAGGAGAGAAAAAGAAGGAAAGAGAGAAAGAGGAAGGGAGAGAAAGGAAGGAGAGAGAATGAGGGAGAGAGAAAGAAAGAGGGGGAGAGAAAGATATAGAGAGAGAAAGACAGAAAGATGGAAACACAGAGACAGAGAGAGAAACTTAAACAGAGAGAGCAGAGAGAGAGAGACTCAGAAAGATGGACAGAGAAACAAACAGACAGAGAGAGAGGAGAGAAAGAGGGAAAGAGAGACAGGGGAAAGAAAGAAGGAGAGAAAGAGAAAGAGAGCGAGAGAGAAAAAAGAGAGAGAGACAGGCAGTGAGAAAAGGAGTGGAAGAGCGAGAGAAGGAGAGATAGGAGAGATAGATAGAGAGAGAGCATGAGAAAAGGAGAGAGAATAAGGAAGGATAGATAGAAAAAAAAAGACAGACAGATACAGAAGCCCTGTTGGAGCTGGATTAGTATTGTCTGTGATTTGAATCATAACTGATGAGATCCGTGATTTTAGTCCAGTATGAATCTGTAGTTTTTAATCTGTGAAGTAAAAATCCCAGAGTGAATTACCTTCTATAACTGGCTGAACTCTGAGGTTCCTCAGTAACAACCGTCCTGTTCAAATCAACATCACAGCGCCTCCATTTCTCTCCTTCTCTTTGTGACCTGAAGACGAGGCCAACAGCTACATGGAGCTGGATTTGACTCAGTTCCTTAATCCTCAACTACTGAAACCCACCACAGTTCACTGAATATTCCCTCTCTTATGCTATGATTATGCAAGAACATTTCCAATTGCTGTTAATAACGGGTATCAGCCCACAGTAGCTGCCTTTACATGTAGCTTGATAATCCGTTAATAATCTGACTAATAGCTCAATCGGAATAGAATACGTCCAGGTAAACACCTCAATCTGAATACACTAGTCAGATTGAGGCCATTCAGAATACAATTTCTACCCGACTGATCGAGGTGGGTAATCCTGTAAATAATCCATTAAATAGAAGAATAATATCCATGTAAACACCTGTATCTGATTACATTCCCTATCGGAAAGTTTAAGTCCGTTCTGATCATGTTCGTCGCGTCATAGTGAAAGTTTATACCGTTCAACATGGCGGAGCAGAAACTGGTCTGCAGAGGAGACGAAGTTTATGCTCTGATCTTTCAAAGACGGCGGTGGGACGGACGTCCAGCTTATGTGTCTCAGAACACGACGTCTTCCTCTCGGCCTTCTTTAATAAGGACATGTGAAGGACGTTTTCCTGAGTCTGACATCATTTTAAAGCAGTTAAAAACACAAGCGCTGCTCACTGCTGCTCATCTCAGTCTGACTGGACTCACGTGATGCTGGTTGTCATGGTAACGTCTACACTAAGCGGTTCTCTATGCATGCGCATAATATTGGATCTGATTACTTGGAGAGTGAATGTAAACTGAGATTTTTCATCAGATTGTTGAGTAGAGTGAGAATAAACACCTCAGTCTTAATTTATAATCGTAATGTATTCATTCAGATTGGACAAAATCTTTGCATGTAAATGTAGACACTGATATGAGATGTTTTGGGGTTTTTTTTGGGCCATTAAAGTGATTCTGATTCTGAGATTCTGAGCAGACAGACAGTCAGAGCAGAAAAAGGCTTAACATGTTAGGTTGATCAGTCAGTCTGGCACTGTTTCAGTGTGACTGTCACAATAAATCAGTTAAACTGAAGCAGGAAAGAGAATCCACATAATCATAAATAATCACCAGCTCTGCCTGTGTGAGTGTAATCAGGGTTAATACTGACCAGGACACTGAGTGACCTCACAGCCTCCTTTATCATCACTCCTCCCACTTCTGATAATTCTACTTTTATGCCTTAATATTGACTAATTCACTTATTCTTAGCTGATCAGTGTCGAGGTGCAGGGGCAGGATGTTTAATTAATAAAGCTTTAATCATTACATTAGTCATTATATGGCTTATCAAATGGATCTTCTGTCATAGAGTTTCCATACACTCTTTCACACGGTCATTTTTCTGATTTAACGATGCTTAATTATAATTAAGGAGCCCATTTCCTACGTTTTTCTTGTTCTTTCCCCCACTTTTGATTTTTGTGTGCTTTTCTATACCATAAAAATCATAATTCATTTCTACATCACATTTCCAGCCTCTCTTTATCCTTTTGAACAGGGGTCGGAGCCACATGCAGCTCTTTTACTGCCCTGTTGTGGCTCCACAGCTGAATCAGATTTGTAGGTAAAAATAAAATAATCCTCCTTTACAGTAAAATAAAGCTCTGCTGATCGTTCAACACAGTTTAACAATAAATGGTCTTAAACTCTGGAGTTAATGTAGAACTGCTGATTCACCCTTTAACCCTGAAGATCAGCGCAGACTGCTGGTCACCGTAGCAACACAGACAACAGTCTCGTCTAGCTAGTAGCTAATGAAACGGCAAAGAGAGAGATTTAAGATGAACATCGATAGTTTGAAGATGAATGGACTTAATCGCATTCATAATCACTCCAGCTGGTTTCCTGATACATTTAATCTTTTATATAAATAAAAAAAACTTTAATTGTTTCAAAAAGTGAAAAACGTTAAAAATGGAGATACAAGGTTTTCTTCCGACAACAGCGATATATATGTATATATATATTAGCACATACTAAGACATATTTACAGCCAAGGTGGTTTGATTTTTGTTGAAAGGACAAAATGGCTCTCCTTAACATTTGAGTTGCGACCCCTGCCTTAGAATTTAATAGGCTATTTTTGTTACTGTGCCTTTAAGACTGATATATGCAAATGAGTTCATTCAAAAAGTGTAAACTGATGTAGACTGAATAGGAGGATAAACACTAAAGCACTGGTTTTGTAATATCATAAAAATAGTCATTTCAACAGCATAAATTTGAAATTTGTTTACACAGTGTTTACATACTACATCAAACAATGTATATCAAAAATGGAAAGTTCAGTTTTCCATGAAAAGACCTTTAATAACATTTATTGACTCTCACCGTGAAAATTGCTTTATACACAGCAAATTAAACTAATAGTTGTAAAACATAAAAATAAAATAATTCTATAATCTGACTGGTTGAGCATTGTGAAATACTCCATATACAGTTTTGTGACTGCAGGTGAGCAGAAGTCTGTATTAATGAAAGTTATTGAAAACTATTGTGTTGTTATGGTGCATAGCAACTTTAGCCTACTGTTAACGAAATACAATGCTTGGCCAAATAATTAGTTACTGTAATTATTATTAACATTACATTACAAAAAATGTACAATGGCATATTTTATCTGCCCTGGGTGTATTCTGCCTTCTGCCCTTCTGGCTGGGATAGGCTCCGGCACCCTGTGTGACCCAGAGGGATAAGCAGTTTTGAAAAGGTGTGTGTGTATTTTATCATACTACATCTTGTTGCAGCCCTATAAAAGCAATAATCCACTTGAGGCCGTACGTTACAGTGATTTTACTCCATGTCATGTAATGCCTAACAATCCACCTTAACCGGAGGTGGGTAACTAGTTTCATTTACTAAGTAAAAATGATAATACTTTTACTTCAGCTCAAGTATATCAGTGAGTGTATTCTGTTCCACTTCCATCATTAATATTTAACATTCTCTTTTTTGGGTTTAACCCCTTAAATGGCCCAGCATTGGGTCCGAAGTTTAATTACACACTTCTTTAACCTGAGAATAGCTGAAGTCCCTGTAGTTACTGAATAATAAACCTTAGTGTGTAATAATCCTGGGATTTTAAGGGGTTAATTTCATTCTGTCGTGTTGATTCAGCTCCTGTTTGGCTCTCGCTTTTATCTTAGACCAAATTTTAGACCAGAAGAGTCTATTAAGCTCAAAGATGCTGCATGCACTACAGTTCTATGAGATATTCTGTGTTTAAAGGGGACATATTTTTCAAAATTTCTGCAAAATTAAATGGATGAGAGGATGTGAAATATTCCATTCTAGAGAAACTTAAAGAATTGTTTACAGTGGTGGTGATAGGAACCAGACATACATACATACATACATACATACACCATCTAAACCGCTTATCATTCTGGGTCGCGGTGGGGTGCTGGAGCCTATCCCAGCTGTCATTGGGCGGAAGGCAGGATACACCCTGGACAGGTTGCCAGTCCATCGCAGGGCAGACAGACAGACAGAGACATTCACACACACACTCACACCTGGGGGCAATTCAGCATGTTCAATCAGCCTGACTGCATGTCTTTGGACTGTGGGAGGAAACCGGAGTACCCGGAGGAAACCCACGCAGACACGGGGAGAACAGGCAAACTCCACACAGAAACGACCCTGGCCGCCCGACAGCGCTACCCACTGCGCCACCGTGCCACCAGGAACCAGACATCCACCTCTAAAAGTTCCCTCCCTTATAACAGTTTTTAGGTAAAGGTTTGGCAACAAACATATTTGTTTAAATCCATTCTTGGTGGAAGGACACATGCAGGGTGTTGTGAGGTAAAATAGTCCGCAAAGAAAACTAAATATTTCAGATTTTCTGCTGTTTTACCATCATCAACATTCCATATAAACTCAGAAGACTCATGTAGGTTCACTGGTGGTTTTGGATAGTAAATAAAATGTCTATATTTGTGTTGTAGTCATGGCGACCCCTGATTTCCCTTTTAAGTTTTTTTCTGAGCTGCTTCTTTTTGACTGAACCTGCTTTTTGGGAAGGTACTTTTTCTGTGGACCTTATTTCACTGAAGTAACAACACTTTTACTGGAGTTCGGGTTTAGGATGCTCTGCAGTCTCATGGCTTATTGCTTTAATAACTCACACAGTCTTCAGTACAGAGAAGCAGCGAACACATGAGATGAAGCAGAGAGATTAAAGCTGAGTTTTGCAATTACGCCAAGGCACCATCTGGGGAGTTTTCCAACCTCTGCAGCTTTAAGTGGATTTTGAAGGGCTTTATTTGTGCATGCAGCACAAGAAAATGATATCTTGGCTAGTGACATCATCATCAATCTTGTGTTTAATATTTCTCATTATGTGGAGGATGCTGGACACAAGTCAAATCTGCCAAAGACTTGTTGTCCTAACTTAAGGGGCTCCTATCATAGAAAACTGAATTTCCCTTATTTTGTATGAAATAAGAGTTTGTTATACTATGTACATTGTTATGTACCAATAAACCCCCAGCACATACAGTCCATATCTGAAACTAAGCTAAAAAAATGAATTTAAATGTTTTTGTGATGTCACAAGAACCACCTAATTTACATATATCGGTATAGTCAACCTGTGGAAAATTAGCTCCGCCTACTCACATGTGAGTTATAAGGAGTGTTTCAGCCTGGACTGCCTTTTGAACAAGGAACAATATAGGCCAGCCAATGAGAACAGAGCTGATTTGCATATTTCAGTTTTAAAGGTACAGTAACAGTAACCTGTGGGACAAAGCGAGATTGGAAAATGGTCCTGTATAAATGAATTATGATCATTTTTGTTGGATAAGGGGGAAAATGTAGGATAGAAAGTAAATAAGTAATATATTGAGTTTATTGAGCTAATAGTGAGAAGAATAATCTGGCATTTTAAGCATTTTAATGCACGTTAAAACATTTTTACTTGAAACATCAATTTTTAAGATCATTTTACTAAATAAAAGTGGCTAAGATAAGCAAAAATGTCTAGAAATAAGTTGAACAACTTTATGATATTCCTACAACAACCTCATAATTGAGAAATATTACATATATCAACCCCATTTAAGATTTTACTTGCCACAACATTACACACATTTTTGAAAATCCTCTCATCTAGAAAGCTGTGAAGCAAACAAGGCTGGAAAAGTTCAGAGAACTGAAGAAAACATCCATGTGGAATAAACATCCTGTTATTTTTTTTGTGGCAGGGGGCAACCAAGTGGAATTCACCCCCCCCCAACACCCCAACCCTCACCCTCCGTTTGATAATGAGGCCGGCAAAGATGCAAACATCAGATTACGCCATTACGTAACTTCGTTTGGTTTCGTAAGCCTTAAAGAATTTGATTCCAGAAGAATAGACAATTACAGCTGAGGGGATTGATGTTTTTTGTTTTGGGGGCTTATCCCCCTCCCCCTCCCACTCCGGAAATGCAGCCTCGGGAGTGGGACGGAGGAGAGGCTCCAGAATCAGTTTGAAATGGAACAAAACGTTCAGATTAAAACTAAATCTGTCTCGGAGAGATCAGAGAGAACTGAGCCACACGCTCTCCGCTCCCTCATCATCAGCGCAAACACATAAAGAGTCATACAGCACTCGCGCTCACTCGCTCGTCTTTGCGCTCTTTCAATTATTGCAAATATATGCTCACTGCCTGTTCATTACATTCTGACCGCTGACCTCATTGAAAGCTGTATTCTGACAGATTAGCCTGGAAGACTGATTGTTGTGTTAATGGCTTCCTGGTGTCTCGGGAAAAAATACCAATAGCAGAAGTGCTTTGTGTCCATTTTTTAAACAAACAGGGCTGATGAAACACAGGAGAATCGGGTACCAGGTGGAGCTGCTCCTATTACAATTGTAATGATGCTTTGGAGCATCAGCTTGGTGAAAAATCTCTCCACAGGAGTCACTGGTGTTACTGATCCTCATTGGTGTTCCATATAATAAAGGAAACACCAGAGACATTTTTAATGAACAATGTATTTTACTAAATAACTGCTACAGAGCATCAAACCACATGTTGTCAATCATGGAATATCCACTAAAATATGTAATTTAATTCATTTGTATTCTATTTTTTCACAGTTACCTCAGAATAACGTCGGTCACACCAGTGACTTCAGCTAAAAGCTTCATATGAAATCATGAGCTAAATGAGAAAATCTCTGATAACTGAAAGACTCACCATGAGCTTTTCTTCATAGATCCTCAGAAAACAGGTAAAAGGAAGTCAAGTGATGTCATCAGTGTGACTTTTGTTTGAAAATAAGAGATTTTTGTTACACAGGAACACCAGTGACACGACTCCTGGGGACAACAACTTATATATTTTATAATATTTATTTGGCATTTGTTTTCTTTATGTCATTTAAGTCATATATTTCATAGTCATGTATAGATTATTGCAGTTAAAATTGTAGAAAAACATGTTTTTTACCTCAAAATATGGCCTGGTAAAAAAAATCATCTCTTTAGCAGTACTAATTTCTGCTAGCATCCCTGTGGGATTTCTAGTAGTATGTTAACTCTAAACTAACAGTAGTGTACATGATTTGTATTTGTAAGTTATTCTAGATTAAACACAGCAATTTTAAGCTTGTAGAAGATGTTTATGTTTTCTTCGAATCTTGTAACAGACATTAACATATATTTCAGCTTGTATGGATCAGTTTTACAGTGACCAGTAAAGATTCCTGACATAGAGCTGCCGCCACTGTTTTCCATTCCTAACAACTAACCAAAACCTGCTTAGACTGTGGCTCATATTCACAGACAGTGACGTATCTAGAACTTCCAGGAAAAGGTTTTATTTCCCAAAAAAATTGGTCTCATTGTTAAAATATGATTGATTGACTCCCCTGTCACTCCTTTATTATGTTGGTAGTTAATCTAACATGTAATGCTGCATTTAAATGTTGCCGTAGAAAAAACCTTGGTCCGTGCTTCATGGGAGAATTGGCAAGTAAACATTGCCATGGCGATAGCGCCGTGTGCTTTGGGCCATGTGCGAGCTGATGGTGTTCGCTAATATTTTATGCTAAATGTGTTTTGAACACACACTAATGTTCCTAATAGTGTGTTTTTCTTATTGTAGTTCAGGAGTTGTTGTACATGAACGGTACATTTGGACTTACAACCATTCAGCGTTTCCAAAAATGGCATGGAACAGCCTGATTTTCATTTCGCCGCTCATGTTAACAGGTCAGCACACAGGCTGCATGAGTGAAGCAGCAGAGCGTCCCAGAAGCCGCGCTGAAGTGGCATGAGATTTTAGAGAATAGACCCGATGCTAATTTTTTTCCATGTGCTGCACGTCATGCAGCAAAATACACTGAAATAAACCATGAAAACCAACAGAATTTAAACAGAAAACTGTATAAAAAACTTAAAACGCTAATTTTAAAATTTAATTCATTATGAAATCTTAGTTAAACATTCTGTGCTACAAACAGATTTCCTGGTTGGTCTACTGAGCTTGACACTTTTGCCAAATCACAAGTCAGAATGCTGTCGAGGATAAACAAACATACTGTGCACTTTTATAAATAATCTTTTTATTGAATAGAGTGACTCTTCAGTGACTGATCATTTATCCATCTGGAAAAAAGGAATGCCTGTATAACTTTCTGGCTCCGCGCACAAATGCTGCATGTATGTATAAAAGGCCAGTGCATTTAAGCTGTAGCGCTCATGCTGCCACATTGATACGCACATAAATGTAGCATGTGTGAATCAGGTGTAAGGCCTTCAGTCCAGCTCCTGAAGGCCTAACCACTGGGAGAGCTCACTTAGCTCTATCTACCTAGATACCACAGAGAAAACAATCCTGATTGGACAATTTTCCTTTGGCATTTCAAGAATGTAACCCTTTTGTTTCCGGCAAAAACTTAACAATGACATAACAGTATTACTAAAATACTCACAGAGTTTGAACACAACCTGCATGATGATTATATTAAATAAAAATGGAGTAAAATTATACAGACATGCATTTTTTAGTTCCCAGAATTCATTAGGAAGTTCCTGTAGGTTCTTGTCTGCTGCTCCCACTGTTTTTAGCTGTGTGATGTATTTTTGTCAATATTTATGTATAACAGTTTGTTATAGTGTCAGAACCCACATAATCAAGTCTATTAGAGATTATTTAAAGCTACACTGTGTAAGTTTGGGGGATTTGGAGACCTCTCTGGTGGAACTGTGTAACTGCACACAACGTGTGGAAGAACATTTTGTAGAATGGGTTGTGCTTCAGCCCCCTTCCCCAAGCAGATGAATCTGAAAATGGAAAGAGAATTCAAAGAGAACTAAACTCGGTGAAGGAGCGTCTTTTGAGGATGTGAGTGAATTATCTACTATTGCCATCATATCTTCATTATACATACATCATCCAAACCGCTTATCCTTCTGGGTCGCGGTGGGGTGCTGGAGCCTATCCCAGCTGTCATTGGGCGGAAGGCAGGATACACCCTGGACAGGTCGCCAGTCCATCGCAGGGCAGACAGACAGACAGACATACACAGTCACACACACACTCACACCTAGGGGCAATTTTAGCACATCCAATCGGCCTGACTGCATGTCTTTGGACTGTGGGAGGAAACCGGAGTACCCGGAGGAAACCCACGCAGACACGGGGAAAACAGGCAAACTCCACACAGAAATGACCCTGGTCGCCCGGCCAGGAATCAAACCCAGGCCATTCTTGCTGTGAGGCGACAGCGCTACCCACTGCGCCACCGTGCCGCCACCATATCTTCATTATATAATGTTGATTTTGAGATCATTTGAGACCTAAACATGGAGCCAGGCCTTCTTTTTGAGCCTGTGTGTGAAGTTATAACGTAAAGTGGTACGACATGGTGTGAAAAACTCCCGACCTGACGCCTCTGATTTTTTAATGATTATTTCAGGCTTTACAGGGCGACTCGTGGCAGTGCTCACTCACCATATTTTACCCTGTTTTTATTCTTCTGACTACACTAACGTGATTATGCAACAGAACAATTATATAACACAGTGACCTTTCACACGCACACAAAATAAAAGTCATTTGAAGTTAGTGATGCTCATTTGTTGTGATACAGTTTCTCGTTAGGTTTAATGAGTTTTTGACAGTGTTCTGTAACAACAGCAGCTATGAAAGAACACCTTTTTGTGGAAGAAAGAACCAGCGGGTTCAGTCGTTAGGGGTGGGCCGAGGCCTAACAGTTGACGTGAGTTACTCATGGAGAGAACAGTAAACACAAACACGCTGGAAGCACCCTTTTAGCCTCCCGTCTCGCGCCCTAAAGACATCGCGAGTGACGAAGAACGCCTTGATAGCCTCTCACGCAGAGCAGCTGAAATTGAATTTGTGGATACTTTGATTAAACCTGACAAGGACAGATTGAGTTTGACCTCTAACAAGAAACAGAGAGACGCAGGAAGTGTGTGTGTGACAGAGAGAGGGTGAGAGAGGGAGGAAGATAAGGAGACGGAGAGAGGTGTGGTTGTTGTTAGCAGTTAGGGCTTCATTACTGTTGCCCCCAAATGGTGATGCCCCCTACTCACTATTCCCGTCACTGGAACACTATAAAGAACACTATTATTGGGAACAGTCACCTCGTCACTGTTACATCTATAGGGAACAGAAATGGTCTGTAATTGTTGTTCCCTATATTAGAAAATAAGGGCACTACAGTGAACACTATTGTAGGGAACATACATGGTCCCTAATCACTATTCCCTACATTGGAGCACCATATAGAACACTATTATAGGGAACAGGAATGACTATTAGAACACTTATAGGGAACAGAAATGACCATTAGAACACTACTATAGGGAACAGGAATGACTATTAGAACACTATAATAGGGAACAGGAATGACTAGTAGAACACTATAGTAGAACGCTATTATAGGAAACAGGAATGACTAGTAGAACGCTATAATAGGGAACACGAATGACTAGTAGAACACTATAGTGGAACGCTACTATAGGGAACAGGAATGGCTATTAGAACACTATAATAGGGAACAGGAATGACTAGTAGAACACTTTAGTAGAACGCTATTATAGGGAACAGGAATGACTATTAGAACACTATTATAGGGAACAGGAATGACTATTAGAACGCTATTATAGGGAACAGGAATGACTAGTAGAACACTATAGTAGAACGCTATTATAGGGAACAGGAATGAGTATTAGAACACTATAATAGTCTCTGCCTTTACATCTACAAGGTGGACTGACAAGGTAGGAGTGTCTAATAGAGTGGACAGTGAGTGGACACAGTGTTTAACACTGCTGTGTCTGATCCACTCGTACCAGCACAACACACACTAACACACCACCACCACGTCAGTGTTACTGCAGTACTGAGAATGATCCACCACCCAAATAGTACCTGCTCTGTGAGGGTCCATGGGGGTCCTGACCACTGAAGAACAGGGTAAAAGGGGGCTAACAAAGTATCAGAGAAACAGATGGACTACAGTCTGTAACTGTAGAACTACAAAGTGCACCTATATAGTAAGTGGAGCTGATAAAATGGACAATGAGCATAGAAACAAGGAGGTGGTCATAACGTTATGCCTGACCGGTGTATGGTTCATATAATAGATCACTGTTATAAGGAGATTAAATGGCAGTTAAAGAAAATGATTTCATACTCTGCATAAGCATACAAAATAGCAAACATAAAAAAACAGTGCACTTTTTATTAGGGGTGGGAGGTGTACGAAAGGAACTATAGGAGTGCATGTAAAGGTTATTGATAGTAACAAAAATATTTAATAATAATAATAATAATAATAATAATAATAATAATAATGTTTTTAATTTTTTGTGTCTTTTTTGCACATTGTGATGTGTCTTTATATTCTGGACAGTGGAAACTCTAAAACAGTGCACTGCATAGTGAACAGGCCACTGTTGCGGTCATATCCTCGGACAGAGACTCAGATTGCAGAACGGCTTTGGCCAAAACACAACACGTTGAGTCCTGCAAGCAAAAGACAATAAACCAGTCCAACAAACAGTGGAGTATTCGCTTACACTTAAACCACCATTCATATCAGGCCTGCACACTCGGCACTATCAGAGAGGCCTTTAGTGCTTACAGGACAGGATTCCTCTATTTCCATATCCTCTCTCTCTCTCTCTCTCTCTCTCTCTCTCTCTACTGAACCACTTCTATTCTCTTATTTGGTTAAATCACAGCCCACAGTTAAAGAACTGGACTTGCCAGCTGTCTCCAGGGACAGTCATTGAGGCCTTTGAATGACGTGACAAGGACATCTCGACCATGCAGCCCCCCGAGAGGCTTCACTGCAGCTCTGATTCGCCGCCGCAGATTAATATTCACAAACCCAAAGCAGCCGAACTGCCACTTCTGACAGAAATGTGTCACTCCAGATGAAACACTGAGTTTAAATGCCTGAGCGCGGCCAGACGAGCGAAAGTGGACGTTACGGGTTACTTTACACTGAAGCTTTAGTGTCCTGCACTGATAGCAGGGTCATTTCCATTTAGTGCATTTATGGGCAGTGAAACATTGACACACACACACACACACACACACACACATATATATATATATATATATATATATAGAGAGAGAGAGAGAGAGAGAGACAGATAAAGAAATGACAGATGGCAGAGAGACAGAAATGTAGAGACAGAATCAGAAAGTGGGATGAAGCAAACAAATGAGTACATAGAGAGAGAGAGAGAAATGGTAAGTGCAAAGAGAGAGAGAGAGCACACGAACAACTGAATACATACCGAGAGACTGAAAGAGAAAGAGAGAGAGTACATACAGAGGGAGAGACAAAGAGAGAGAATATACAGATTGAAAGAGAGAGTACATACAGAGAGAGCGAGAGAGAGAGAGAATACATAGAGAGAGAGAGGAAAGAGAGAGCACACACATACAGAGTGAGAGAGAGAGTACATACATACAGAGTGAGAGAGAGAGAGAACATACATAAAAAGAGAAAGAGTACATACATAAAGAGATGGAGAGAGACAGAGATGGAGAGAGAGAGGGTAAGAGAGAGAAAGATCGAGAGGGTAAGAGAGAGGGAGAGAGAGAGAGGGTAGGAGAGAGATAGAGAGGGTAAGAGAGAGAGAGAGATAGAGAGGGAAAGAGAGAGAGAGGGAGAGAGAGAGAGAGAGAGTAAGAGAGAGAGAGTAAGAGAGGGTAAGAGAGAGGGTGAGAGAGAGAGGGTAAGAGAGAGAGAGGGTAAGAGAGAGAGATGGAGAGAGAGAGAGATAGAGAGGGTAAGAGAGAGAGAGGGTAAGAGAGAGAGAGAGAGAGAGAGAGAGAGAGGTGGTGGGGAGTCCTTCTAATGAAGGCTGGGTGAGTGAGGGAAGCCCCTGTGTTTGCAGTGTGAATGCAGTGGAAATGCCCTTGGCTGCTCACTGAAGCAGCGGCTGTAATTACGCCGCACTCTCTCTTATCACGATGATCCGAGCCGCAGCCCGTAAAGCAGCAGAGCCTCAGCCGGACCCCAGATTTACACTCAGCACGAGAAACGGCACAGCACCACTGCAGCTTAGCACACTTAACCTCTATTGATCCAGCCGGAGGCCCCCGAACGTCCCCCAGCACAAATAAACACATCTCCTCCTCTCCACTAGGGCAGAGTTTATAAAGAGCCCATATCGTCCATTTTACTTATTTGTTTATTATTTTTCCATGTGGTCTGTTCACATTTCCATGGGTTTGTGTATCAAAATCAGCCAACCTTCCTAATTCATTCTATGTTTAAGGTGCCTCAGTGTAACTACAGCATGATTTAAGATGGCAATTAAGAAGCTGACTTCAGCTTTATGTGTGTATGAGTTTATTACTTAAGAGCTTTGGCAGACACGTTTATTAGCTTTAATAAAATCCCACACACTGGAATGTTCTGATCTCTGTAAATGTGCAGGTTATATGGATCCAGTCCACCAATCTAGCTAACCTTCTACTCGTAGCGTTGTCTGGAGATGCATCTAAAGCGTCCACATATCTTTTCATGTGTTTTGTGCTCATTCTGGTCTATTGTGCTTGGTTTTTATCCTCCTGCAGGGCTGTGTCTGCAGTACTGGTGATGAGACGAGCACCATCAGAGCACAGTCAGAGTTACAGCTCGCCTGCCAACATGGAGACGTGGTCTTCTCAATGACTCAGTCCCATACTACTAACATTAGTTAGCTTAAAGGGGAATTCCATCGATATTGCAAAATTAATTAATCATTTAATGGTTTAGATGTAAACAAAATCATTCAGAGTGGTTCGGTGTGAAATGTGCCTTCTTAGAGAAATTTGCAGAGTTAAAATTGTTCACCATTATAGTACATATGTTCACGTCTACACTACACATATCACCATTTTATCTGCTGTACAAAATGACCAGTGAACATAAATGTGTCTTATAAGTTTTTGTATGTCGCGCTGATGGTAAAATACTGCGAAACTGAAAAAGTTTCTTTGGGTGCTATTTTTTCCCTACAGTGCCCTGCATGAGGGACGGTTTGACTGCAGAGCCGCAGGTTTACACACCCGCAATACACTACAGCAGAAACTGGAATCTAGGCAAGAAACGTTTGTGAGTGAAATAAATCAGTCGTCGTTAGACTCTGTGCAGATATCACTGTTGGCTGTTAGCTTAGAACAGACTGTTTAATGTGGGCCACACAAAAAACAAGAACTACTACCTCGCTGTCCTACCTCATAAACTGGTAAGCGGAGTAGCAAGTAGTTTGTTGTTGAGACCAGCACATTCCATTCACTCTGGGTTGCTTTGCGTCGGCATGTTTAGTCTCTCTCTCTCTCTCTCTCTCTCTTCTCTCTCTCTCTCTCTCTCTCTTTCTCTCCCTTTTGGCTCTCAGTTCAGTTCAGTTCAGTTTAGAATAGCTTTATTAGCATGACTGTGAGGTACAGTATTGCTAAAGCATCACAACAGTAGCAGTGAACATCATGAAAACAGAGTATGATAAAAAGAACCAACATAAATAGCCGTATTAATGATTATAATCACAATAGTACCGTATTATTATTATCACTGTAATTATAATCATACTAATTAATAAACTAATGATATTTGTCATTCTTAACACAAATAAGTTGTGTAATGTTGGGGGTCAGTAGAGTGGGGGTATGGAGGGTAGGGTGAGTAGAGTGGGGGTATGGAGGGTAGGGTGAGTATAGTAGGGGGTATGGAGGGTAGGGTAAGTAGAGTGGGGGTATGGATGGTGGGGTAAGTAGAGTGGGGGTATGGAGGGTGGGGTGAGTAGAGTAGGGGTATGGAGGGTGGGGTGAGTAGAGTAGGGGTATGGAGGGTGGGGTGAGTAGAGTGGGGGTATGGATGGTGGGGTGAGTAGAGTGGGGGTATGGAGGATGGGGTAAGTAGAGTGGGGGTATGGAGGGTATGATGAGTAGAGTGGGGGTATGGATGGTGGGGTGAGTAGAGTGGGGGTATGGAGGGTAGGGTAAGTAGAGTGTGGGTATGGAGGGTAGGATGAGTAGAGTGGGGGTATGGATGGTGGGGTGAGTACAGTGGGGGTATGGATGGTGGGGTGAGTAGAGTGGGGGTGTGGAGGGTGGGGTGAGTAGAGTGGGGGTGTGGAGGGTGGGGTGAGTAGAGTGGGGGTGTGGAGGGTGGGGTGAGTAGAGTGGGGGTGTGGAGGGTGGGGTGAGTAGAGTGGGGGTATGGATGGTGGGGTGAGTAGAGTGGGGGTGTGGAGGGTGGGGTGAGTAGAGTGGGGGTATGGAGGGTAGGGTAAGTAGAGTGGGGGTATGGAGGGTAGGGTGAGTAGAGTGGGGGTATGGATGGTGGGGTGAGTAGAGTGGGGGTGTGGAGGGTGGGGTGTGGAGGGTTGGGTGAGTAGAGTGGGGGTGTGGAGGGTAGGGTGAGTAGAGTGGGGGTGTGGAGGGTGGGGTGAGTAGAGTGGGGGTGTGGAGGGTGGGGTGAGTAGAGTGGGGGTGTGGAGGGTGAGGGTGAGTAGAGTGGGGGTGTGGAGGGTGGGGTGAGTAGAGTGGGGGTGTGGAGGGTGGGTGAGTAGAGTGGGGGTGTGGAGGGTGGGCTGAGTAGAGTGGGGGTATGGATGGTGGGGTGAGTAGAGTGTGGGTATGGAGGGTGGGGTGAGTAGAGTGGGGGTATGGATGGTGGGGTGAGTAGAGTGGGGGTATGGAGGGTAGGGTAAGTAGAGTGGGGGTATGGATGGTGGGGTAAGTAGAGTGGGGGTATGGATGGTGGGGTGAGTAGAGTGGGGGTATGGATGGTGGGGTCAGTAGAGTGGGGGTATGGAGGGTAGGGTAAGTAGAGTGGGGGTATGGAGGGTGGGGTGAGTAGAGTGGGGGTATGGATGGTGGGGTGAGTAGAGTGGGGGTATGGAGGGTGGGGTAAGTAGAGTGGGGGTATGGATGGTGGGGTGAGTAGAGTGGGGGTATGGATGGTGGGGTGAGTAGAGTGGGGGTATGGATGGTGGGGCGAGTAGAGTGGGGGTATGGATGGTGGGTAGGGTAAGTAGAGTGGGGGTATGGATGGTGGGGTGAGTAGAGTGGGGGTATGGATGGTGGGGCGAGTAGAGTGGGGGTGTGGAGGGTGGGGTAAGTAGAGTGTCTCTCTCTCTCTCTCCCCCTTTGGCTCTCTGTCCTCTTCAAACCTCTGCAACTCCTCTGTGTTTTCTGGTTCAAACTGATATGGATTTACGACATTTTGGAGACAGACCTCCTCGAAGTCCTCCACATACTCTGCCATCTTCCAAAATAGGTAATAAAACAGTAAAAAAAAACTGTGAACAAAAGCTGTTCCTGCCGTTAGCCGTGCTGAACGACTGGAGCTACAGGCTAGTAACAACAAAAGCATGTTAGGTTAGGCATTGATCTCAACGGAACTAATCCTATATTAAAACTATTCTAAAAATACGTTTTAGGCCAAAACTTAAAACAAAACTATCACAAAACAGTGTTTCAGGTATCAAACCATGCATTCATAATCCATTTTGTGTAATAACTTAGCGGGATGTAGCTTTTAGAGCCATTAAACGCGTCGGATGTCTGGTTCCTAGTACCATAATGCTGAACAATCCTGACTCTGTAAATTTCTCTGGAAATGCGCATTTCAAACCAAACCGCTCTGAATGATTTCACGTCTAAACCATCGAATGATTAGTAATTTTACAAAAACAGTGGAATTCCCCTTTTAGGAGAACGCAAAAATGTGCATAACAGCAATAACTTTGACTTGGAAGGGGTTAAAAGAAAGAAGCAGGGCCTTCTGTTTGATTGTCGTTTGTAATTTAAGCGGGGGGCGATGTGTAACACGCTGTACGGGCGTCGGTTAGATTTGCGAGTGACAAAAGTGATTTGCATGGCCAGCTTATTGCAGTCTTAATTATCTCCTCAGAAGCGCACTCCCCTGAGTGATGAGACATCAAACAGCATCAGCACGGAGTCAGGCGCCTGGCAAGACAAGCCGGCACTACACTCGTCTAAACGATCCTTTCTTTTAGGATCATTTCACCTCAGCAGTGAACACTATCCACGCCTCGGTGACAACGCCAGTTCTATTTGATTCCACCCTGCAGAGAGAGAGAGAGAGAGAGAGAGAGAGAGAGGGCGAGAGAGGTATATTAAACATGCTGCACGTGCATGGGTTTGCTGTTTAATTGCCTTACTGAGGGTGAGAAAAGAGCGACGGAAACAAAACGAAACAGCAAGAAAATCCCTCCACCAATCAGATTAATTAAAGAGCACTGTTGCGTGAGATTAAATTAGACAGAGCCAGGGGTGAAAAGGAGATTACCACACGGAGGAAAGAGAGAAAAGCAATAAAGGAGTACTTTAAAAAATGGCCAGTTTCTCAGCGAGCACTGCCGTCGTGAGAAAGATTGTACTATGATAGTGAATAGTGAACAATGAGTGCGTATACATGCGCTCAATAATCCAATCATAATCGGATTTCTGCAGTTGTCCAATTATTCAAATGGTCATGTAAACACCATACTCCAATGTAAAAATCTGATTAACAAATCTGGGGCTGGATTTTAGCTCAGTAATCAGATTTCTCAGTGCATGTGAACTCTTACTCTGATTTCTTTCATGCGCGAGATCAGACGGTGGATGTCGTGAGATGCAGCAAAACACTTTAGAAGCGACACTGAAACCAAACATGAAATAAAGGATTTGATTATTCTTCATCTTCTAGATGAAGTTCATATTTTCAGGTAAAGTGGCTCAATGTTTAAAAAAAGCCGCATGAAGTTTGAGTTGTATGTTATGTTTACATCACGTCTTCCTCTGTGAGTTTTTTGGCTGGTTGCAAAGCAGAAATCTGATTACTGCCCGACTCATGAAGACCTAGAGTTTCCCCATTATCTGATTAAACGTGTTGATCAGATTACTGACAAAATCAGATTTTCTGCAGTTATCGGATTATTGAGTGCATGTAAACACACTCAGTGAATAGTGAAGAATGGAAGAATGTTTATTGTATTTCAACTAGAATATGCAGCATGTTTGTTTGCAGAGTTGTCCTGTTCAGGCTCCGCCCACAATACATTCATTCACTGGACAGGCTTCTGAGATTTCACTGAACCTCATTCGCACAAATCAAAATACACACATTTTGTTAAAATACATAAATTATTAAAAATATTGCTTAGAGTTTCCACAAAATGTTTCATGGTAGCCATAAAATGCAACTCTAGCCTGTTTTGGAGGTCCCTCAGTTCAGCCAGGGATTTTACTGGTTTGAACTAATTGAGAAATTTAAAAAATATTTTATTAAATTTTAATCATACTGTAAATTACTCTCTTTTATTTGATTATATTATTAAAAATATCTGATGAGTAAACGTCCATTCTGCTGCTAGGAGGCCTGCAGAAAGAGTCACCAAGGCCACCAGATGCTGCATGATTTTTTAAATTTTTTTTTTGTAATTTTACAAATATTATATTTGTCATGCTCAGTGTATAAAGGTCTTAACACATAAGATTAACTACAAACACAATTTGGAACAGACAGAATCAGACAATTGCATTTTAATTTACAGTGGGACCAATTTTGTAGGGAAAAAACATCAGCTGGAAGTTCTAGATACGTCACTGTGAATGAGAGTCGTAGGCTAAGCAGGTTTGGTTAGTTGTTAGGAATGGGAAACAGTGGCGGCAGTTCTAAGTCAGGAATCTTTACTGGAAGAGTGACTTTAAAACTGATACATACAAACTCAAATATATGATAATGTCTGTGGAAAGCTTTAAATAAAACATATAGAGTCTTGGTTTACACTTATCTAGATCACTGTACCAGTACCGGCACACTTCCATCATAGTGTTCACTTCTGTTTTTTTAATCGTAGTTTTTATGCATCAAATCATCAGTGATGTAATATACTGCTAGAAAGCTTGAAGTTTCAGAATTAGATTCCTGCAAACTGATTTATGATTATGATCAACACATTTGCAACATAAGCACCGAATGAGCAAACACTAGCAAATATGTGATGTCATCACCTTCAAAGCCTCACTGCTCTCCACAGAGACATCATCATCCAAAACATGTGGTCTGAGAACACGGCAAGAGCCAGAGATCAGTTTAGAGATCTGTCAGGAGGATATGAACCTCCATACCAGCCTCAGTAACTCTGTGGCAGTAATTTATACAATCATTCTGACAATTGGTGGAAAGAAACTTGAGAGTGTTTACTTTCAAATGAGACCAAGATCATGACTGTAGCCCAAAGTATGTGGAAACAGCGCTCCTTTTACTTTGGGTATGTTTCCGGCACAAATGGGGCCACTGTTAGCAGGTTAAAAGGCAATTCACCCCCCTTGAAATGATGAGATTCTGACATTTATGCCAGAATTGAGTTAGTCACACATTCTAGGACAACTTCTTAACATTATGTGAGGTGTTTTTTAGGTTGAGTGCATTTTTGGACTCTTTATCTTGAAAACAAACAGGTTCTATCTCCAAAGTCAAACTCTAACTTAGTTCTATAAGGTTCTATCTGTGAGCCAGTCAGCACTTTGAATACACGCAAGAGGACCAATCAGGTTCTGTTTCTTTGTCGTGTCGCTGCTCTGCTCAGTGACTGTGGGAAAAGTTTATAAAACTTTAAGAAACATGAAAACATGTTGCTGAAACTCTGCCTGTCGTCTTACAGCTCTTTAAAAAGTCTTAAATCATATAAATGTTAAGACTTGAAGGTAATTAAATAGTCAACGCTTGAATTGATGAAGCCTTAATTACAATATACATATTAATTTCATTCATTCGGCCATCTTTTCTTTCTTTTCCTTCTCCCAAATGAAGACGTTTTCATCTGTGAAAGACACTTTTCCACATATCAGTTCTGCTATTTGGAACGCAAAATCTTTGAAGCTCTGTATTTCAAAACTGCTCAGAACGGAAACAGAACCTTATCATTCCAAGGGAATTAAGTGCTTTTCTTGAGTTCACAGCCCAAACTGAAGGTGTATCTCTAATAGACACAGTTCAGTACTGCTTTCTAACTCTCCTCACCTACATTGCCAATCACCCAATCACCCAGTTCTCAATGCCACTGAGAGAGCGATGTGCTAATACAGACACCTACTGAGACAGAAATACTACCTGCTTCACTAAAAAAGCCTTTTGTGTTTGTAATTTTATTCAGTAAACCTCACGTTAGCCTGTTAGTGCGAGTCAGTGAGGCGTGTCTGTTTTTCCGGAGGAGAATCCTGCTCAGCACGCCGCCTGTCACTTGATGTATATCCAGAGCGGCGCTGGCCGAGACCCAGAGAATTCTGACGTAATTGCCATCTGTAACGAGACCGAGAGCTCGACGCTGCATACATGTGGCTCCCCCTCAGCCAGATAAACAGCCCACCTGGGACACACCATAGAGTTTCCTTCCTTTCACAAGGTTTCTTCTTCTCTGACACATGCACTGAGTGACTCTCTCTACTCTCTCTCTTTCTGTCTCTCTCTCTCTAGCACTTTGGTTCACTCTCAGATGTGCCCCCTCACCCTTGCTCTCACTATTCAAGTGATATTTTGGCCAAAAATCAAGTTCACCCAATTTCCTTCCCAAATCAGCCAAGACACGTTTGGTGTCTAATTTCACTTCTCTAGTTCTTTACACTATATGGACAAAAGTATGTGGACACCCTTCCTAATTATTGAGTTCAGGTGTTTCAGCCAGTGGAAGCTGTTACAGCCGCAAAGGGGGACCAACTCCATATTAATGCCTATGGATTTAGAATGGGACGTCATAAAAGCTTCCGTAGGTTTAACGTGTAGGTGTCCCAATACTTTTGTCCATACAGTGTAACACATAGTAGAAGCTTATACCCCACCAATTAGCTCTGTGACACTATATGACATACTGTTATCTATAAAATTGGACATGCAGAGTCAGAAACCACATAATCAAGTCCAGTACAGATTTGACATGATTTACAAATGCAGTTAGCGCCATACTGAGTAGACACAAATAAGCTTCTATAGCTTCGTAGCTATATGAGCCTCAGATATCCAGCCCAAAATCAATCATACATCAGTCACCAAAGACATTTTTGTTGATCGATTACATTCAAATTAAGGGGAGAAGAAACAGTATTGTTTTGTTTCTTTTTTTTTACTAAACTATTGTTTTATTTTATACAACACTTTTCCACCTTCATTTGATCCCTTATGATAATGCTTTCCTCTGACATTTGTTATATGATGTTATACTGATGTCACCAGTGACCGAGGCAGTGATGGAGTCTTTATTTGAGAGCGCACTGTCCATCAGTCTGCAGTAGCCCAGTCTAGCGTCCAGGCTTTTACACTGTGTGTTATACTGTGTGCTATTGCCACATCTGCTTGTCCTGCTGTTGTAAAAACTTACAAAGCTGCTTTCGTGCAATTACAAAAAAAAAGGACATCAGGCATTCAGACGTCTGATCAGTCATTGGTGAGATCTGTGATTTCAAATGTGTAAAATAGACTAAAGGAAGAAAACAGAATAAACCACATGTGTGAAGAAGGAAAGCATAAATTCAATTTTTCATTGATTACCACTTCGTTTCCCTCAGTCTCTGTATTCCTCCGTCTCGCTCTCGCTCGTTCACCCCCTCGTTTGATTGGGAATTAAGTATCGATAAATACAAATAATTAGCTCCCCTCGGTGGCGTGTGATCGAGGGTAATGACAGCCATTATTGGCTTTAATTCATGAGGCCTAATAGCTCTTACATCATTACAGGCTGGAGGAGTTGAGAGAGCACACACACACACACACACACACACACACACACATGCACCAGTGTCCATTAAAGAGGGCCACACACACTCATACATGTATCATTATCTTTATGGGGGTTTTCCAGTGACCTACAGCTGTACAGTACCTTCGTTTATTTAATGTCCAGTCAAAGCAGCCTTTAACTGCAGGTTATTCATTTCATTATAAAGCTGTACCAGTGCAATTTCATAAACTGGCCAAAAAAAAATATATTTTTAAAAACTTGCACAGTCCTGCAGGGAATGTTGGTATATTATTGTCTCTGCTGTCGCACCCACTTCATATAGTGTCTCCAATAGCCGTGTGTTTTTACTAGTGTGTGCGTTCACTAGTGTGTGTGGGTGTTTCATTTCATGGACGAGTTAAATGCGGAGGTCAAATTCCTCTGTGTACAAGCACAACTGGTCAATGGTTCTGAGTTCTTTATCTGTCCTTTTAGAAAAAGGTTATAAAGCTCAGAAATGCCCACGAAAATCAAATCCAGACGGGCAGGAATTTCCCCCCTGACCTTTTCTGACTCTCTGTGTATTGGAAGAACTTTTAGAGCCTCATCTTCTCTAATGAAAGGATGATGTTTGTTCCTTCAGCAATACAACACCCCCGCCCCCACACACACCACACACCCCTCCTCACAGACGAGTAATCCGCTTTTCCCTCCATTCATTCCATTGGGTGATGTATGGCGCTACTGGGACAAATGAAAGCTCACATAACTCAATGGATATTAGCTACACAGAGAGAGAGAGAGAGAGAGAGAGAGAGAGAGATACCAGATATTCAAATGACATATTTTCTCAAAAAGTTAACATCCTCGACAGAGAACACACTTAAATAAGAAAAAAGAAAAACAATAAAATATAAACGTTAAACTCAGCAAATAAGCAGTTATTCTACATTAAAATGTGGTCTCTCTGTAGAGGGTGTGTTCACTTATTAACACTTAGAAAACAACAAGCTGACCAGGGGTGCCCAAACTTTTGCATACAACTGTATGTATGTTGTCTGCCCCCATTTTAACTTATCAAATTCTTATTTTCCTTTAAAAACAGCATTTTGAAGTGTTTTAAAGACATTTGGACTCAATTTGAAACCGATCCTCCGTATGTTTACACTGTGTTTTTGCCCCTCAGCCCACCACAAACATTACAGTTTGGCCCCCCCAAGACAAAAAGTTTGCTCACCCCTAAATTTATATGTAATAATAATGTGTTTACCTGAAACCTGCTACATAACATTAACATAACCGCACCATGAACAAATCATGGCAGATGTCAGATGCTTTCATTAATGGTAGTTATGATGACAGATGCTTTAATTTTTGATGTTATAACAGCTTATGGATGCTAAATATTTGTTCATGGCGTCAAACATTGTCACCTGTCATGACAATTATTGGTAATGGTAAACATGAAACATGATTATGTCATGATTGTGTCAACACTGGCAGAGATCAAGTGAAGTGCTACCCATATTATGTATGGAACATTTCATTATTACATATACATACACATGTACGTATCGCTGTTGTCGGAACAAAACCTTGTATCATCAATTTTTTTCATTTTTCAGTTTTTTACGTGATTTGAAAGTGCCTGTTGCTCTTTACATTGTATGTAAATTTAATGATGAATGGACCAAAAGAAACGACCCAAAATGACTTGGAAAAACCTCTGGTTCCATTGACTTACATTACAAGTGATGTGTGTTTTTTCCTTCTCCTGTAAAGTTACCATTTTGGAGGTGTGAGGTTTTCTTCTGACAACAGCGATATACACTCTTAAAAAAGATGGTTCTTCAATGGTTCTTTAGTAGCCGTGTGTCTGAGTGTTTGTTTGTTTTTGTGCACTTTCAGGCAGGGATTGCAGGGGGTTCTGAGGAGGCTGCCCACCCAAGTATTTTAACATTTTTAGTTACAAAATGTAGTTTAATGTTAAAAAACACAACTTTACTTAGTTTGAAACCCAAAATCTTTTGCTGTTCAATGTTTTTGGTCATTTGGCTCCCAAAACAAACTTACCTGCTGTTGTTGTTGATTTTCTAAGTGTAAATAAGTGAACACCTCCTCTACAGAGACACACTGCTGCACATTTTAATGGACAACTACTGTTTATTTACAGTTTAACACATCTGGAAAAGAAGTTTATGTGCAAAAATGATGACACATTTTATATTTTATGTTTATTTTCTTTTGCCGTATTTAAGTGTGTTCTCTGTAGAGGATGTTTATTTATTTTCAACCAACAAACATGTTATTTGTGTATCGCTGCTGTCGGAAGAAAACCTTGTGTCTCCATTTTTGCCGTTTTTCATACATACATACATCATCTAAACCGCTTATCCTTCTGGGTCGCGGTGGGGTGCTGGAGCCTATCCCAGCTGTCATTGGGCGGAAGGCAGGATACACCCTGGACAGGTCGCCAGTTCATTGCAGGGCCGTTTTTCAGTTTTTGACATTATTTGAAAATGCCTGTTTTCCTTTAAACTGTATGTAAATTTCATGATGAATGGGCCAAAATAAACGGCCCAAAATGACTTGGAAAAAAGTCTGGTTCCATTGACTTACATTAAACGTAAAGTAGGTTTTTTCCTTCTCCTGTAAAGTTACCATTTTGGAGATATGAGGTTTTGTTCTGACAACAGCGATATGTATGACTGCACATATTCTAGGGCACTTGTGATCTACACTCTTGTGATGGTTCTTCAGAGGTTTAAATAAATAAAGTAAATAAAATAAATAAAATGGTTCTATAAAGAACCATGAACACTCAAAGAACCCTTTGCATGTTTAAAAAGGGCATTGCATCACCCTTTTAAAAAGGGGTTCTGTATAGCACCCAAAGGGTTCTTCTATTGTTGTGATGTCAAGCTTGTAACAATAGAAGAACTCTTTCGAGTTCTATGTGGAACACTTTTCAAAAAAGGTTCTATATAGAACCATTTGCAGCACATTCTCCATCAATCTGAAGAACTCTGTTGATGCAAAGCATTATTTGAGTGTTTATGGTTCTTTACAGAACAATTTTTCATTACTAAAGAACTGTTGAAGAACCATCTTTTGTTAGATCGGCGGTGCCCTAAAATATGTGCAGTCATTCATATACAAATGACATGCGTTGCTTTACACACACTTAAATATGGCAAATAAAAAAGAACCATAAAATATAAAATGTGTCATCATTTTTGCACATAAACTTTTATTCTAGATGTGTTAAACTGTAAATAAACAGTAGTTGTGCATTAAAGTGTGCAGCAGTGTGTCTCTGTAGAGGAGGTGTTCACTTATTTACACTTAGAAAATCAACAACAACAGCAGGTAAGTTTGTTTTGGGAGCCAAATGACCAAAAACAGTAAAAGATTTTGGGTTTCAAACTGAGTAAAGTTGTGTTTTCTAACATTAAACTACATTTTGACACTAAAACAGTTTAAATACTTTGGTGGGCAGCCCCCCTGAGAACCCCCGGCCCCTGCATCTCTGCCTGAAAGTGCACAAAAACAAAGTAACAAACACTCAGACACACAGTTCTGCAGCGCGTTAGTGTCTGTGGAGGTTTTTATAAGGACGGGGGCGAAATCAATAGGAGTTCTCTCCGGGTCCTGGGAAAAGTTTAGCAGATTCCGCAGTGCTCCTCCGCAGAGTGAGTGATGGCGTCGTGACAGCACGGAGACAGGTGCGCACACACACACACACACGCGCGTCCCTCGCACATCCATTCTGCTGTGAGGCAGGTAATTCAGGAAAACATTAGTCTAAGCACTCTGCTTTGACTGCACGGTGAATAGGAGTGAATCTGACTCAGCGACGGAAAATTACAGCCCAACAACGAAAACCCCCCTCATCTCTGTTTACCTCACTGATGGACAGGGCTGTAAACACAATAACAACAACAGCAACAACAACAACCAAACATACACTGACAAAAAGGGGCTTTGAATTTTGAATTTACTTCTACTTTGTAAACTCTTTTACCATTTTTTTCTAAACCGTCACGTACACTAGAATTTAATGGAGCAATGTACTAACTGCTTAAATCCAATAGTTATTACTTAGTTACTGATACACATTATTCAGTATCTACAGTGAATTATTCAGTATCTACTATGAATTATTCAGTATCTAATATGAATTATTCAGTATCTACTCTAAATTATTCAGTATCTACTATGAATTATTCAGTATCTAATATGAATTATTCAGTATCTACTCTAAATTATTCAGTATCTACTATGAATTATTCAGTATCTACTATGAATTATTCAGTAACTACTATGAATTGTTCAGTATCCAGTATGAATTATTCAGCATCTACAGTGAATTATTCAGTATCTACTATGAATTATTCAGTATCTACTATGAATTATTCAGTAACTACTATGAATTATTCAGTATCTACTATGAATTATTCAGTATCTACAGTGAATTATTTAAAAACTAATATGAAATTTTCAGTATGTACATTGTTATTCAGAATATTCTTTCAAATATTTAGTGTCTACTTTCAGTTATTCAGTAACTACTTTGAATTATTCAGTATCTACTTTCAATAATTCAGTATCCACTTTCAGTTGTTCAGTATCCACTTTCAGTTGTCCAGTACCTACTATGAATTGTTCAGTATCTACTATGAATTATTCAGTATCTACTCTAAATTATTCAGTATCTACTATGAATTGTTCAGTATCTACTATGAATTGTTCAGTATCTACTATGAATTATTCAGTGTCTACTATGAATTATTCAGTATCTACTATGAATTGTTCAGTATCTACTATGAATTATTCAGTATCTACTGTAAATTATTCAGTATCTACTATGAATTATTCAATATCTACTATGAATTATTCAGTATCTACTCTAAATTATTGAGTATCTACTATGAATTGTTCAGTATCTACTATAAATTATTCAGTATCTACTATGAATTATTCAGTATCTACTATGAATTGTTCAGTACCTACTATGAATTGTTCAGTACCTACTATGATTTGTTCAGTATCTACTATGAATTATTCAGTATCTACTATGAATTGTTCAATATCTACTATGAATTATTCAGTATCTACTATGAATTATTCAGTATCTACTCTAAATTATTCAGTAACTACTATGAATTATTCAGTATCTACTATGAATTGTACAGTATCTACTATGAATTATTTAGCATCTGCTATAAATATCTGGGGGGTGGGGGGGCTAAAACCCCCTAAACCTAACCTAGTGACACCCCTGTTTTTTACAGCTCCTCACTAATTATTTGAAACCTGTGAAGTTGTACAGGACTAGCATATTAGAACCGCTTAATACATTTATCTCCAACTAAAGTTTTATTATTGAATTATTGAAACCACATTTTTTCACTTTTAAACCTTTAAATTCTTGTGTGTAGATTCTGATTCTGTAATAAAAGTCCTGCATTGAATTGACTTAACTTTAGCCATTTCCACATGACTAAACTATATTACATCCACACATGTTTTACCAAAAGTACAAGACACCTCTGAATTGATTTAGCATATCGCTGTTGTCAGAAGAAAACCTCGTATCTCCAAAATGGTAACTTTACAGGAGAAGGAAAAAACCTACTTTACTTTTAATGTAAGTCAATGGAACCAGACATCTTTCCAAGTCATTTTGGGTCGTTTCGTTTAGTCCATTCATCATGAAATTTACACACAATGTAAAGGGTAACAAGATTTTTCAAATAATGTCAAAAACTGAAAAATGTCAAAAGTGGAGATACGAGGTCTGACAACAATTCTTCTGACAACAGCGATATTTTGTTTGTGTGGAAATGATGTACACACTCACTGCACTACTTTTCACTGAGTGATTGTGGGTCCCTGTATAAAAGTCCTCCACTAACCTTTCACAGAGGTTGCAGTCAGGCACAGCGTGAGGTCGTAGATGTAGAAATCACAGCACAGGCTGAATGGAAAAGGCCGTTTATGCTCTTCTTCCTCTTCCTTTCTCAAATGAACATAAAGTAGCCCGGAGGGACACAACTCATAAAACATTCAGCCTCCGTTCTCCTTCTGTTCCCCCGTCACAAATAAACGTGCAACGCTAATACATCTTTTATAGAGCAGACGTTCTTTCACTCTGTTTAGTCCTTCACTGACCCAAAGCCTCTCTAAAAATAAAGATGTTTGAATGAAGTGTATTTAAAGGGCCCAAATTATGGATCATCAATTTTGTTTGTTTTTTCAAAATAATATTGCATTGTTAAAGTGGACTATTAGCATAAAGTACCATTATTATACCATTGCCAGTATTGTATAAAGTACCGAAAGGTTCTTTGACTTTTATGCTGATGGCAGAACCCTTTCAGGCGCTACTTAGTACCATTTACAGAACACTATGCAACACTTTCTATCATATCGAAGAACCACTTCACAAGGAAAAGAACCATTTATGCATTAAAATAGTTCTTTGTGTTGTTGGGGTTCTACGTAAAACCATTGACTTCTGTTTCTCTGATACTTTGTTAGCCCCCTTTTACCCTGTTCTTCAGTGGTCAGGACCCCCATAGAGACCCTCACAGAACAGGTACTATTTGGGTGGTGGATCATTCTCAGCACTGCAGTAACACTGAAGTGATGGTAGTGTATTAGAGTGTGTTGCGCTGGTGCGAGTGGATCAGACACAGCAGTGCTGCTGGAGTTTTTAAACACTGTGTCCCCTCACTGTCCACTCTATTAGACACTCCTACCTTGTCAGTCCACCTTGTAGATGTAAAGTCAGAGACGATAGCTCATCTGCTGCTGCACAGTTTGTGTTGGTCATCCTCTAGTCCTTCATCAGTGGTCACAGGATGCTGCCCACAGGACGCCGTTGGCTGGATATTTTTGGTTGGTGGACTATTCTCAGTCCAGCAGTGACACTGAGGTGTTTAAAAACTCCAGCAGCACTGCTGTGTCTGATCCACTCAGACCAGCGCAACACACACTAACACACCACCACCACATCAGTGTTACTGCAGTGCTGAGAATGATCCACCACCTAAATAGTACCTGCTCTGTGAGGGTCTATGGGGGTCCTGACCACTGAAGAACAGGGTAAAAGGGGGCTAACAAAGTATCAGAGAAACAGATGGACTACAGTCTGTAACTGTAGAACTACAGAGTGCACCTATACAGTAAGTGGAGCTGATAAAATGGACAATGAGCATAGAAACAAGGAGGTGGTCATAATGTTATGCCTGATCAGTGTATACATATTACAGAAACCACGGTTGGACAAGCAGTAAGTAAATACTGTTTTTGGTTTATAAAACAACATAAGTGTCATAATAAGTGTATGATACAGGCCTTTTCATTTCGATGGGGAGCAACCTGTAACACAGGTTACAGTTATCTTGTACTTTCTAAGCAATATAGTCCCACAACAATGATCACTACAGTGTACTAACCTATATAATGCAGGAAAATGCAGTGGGGTATATTATAAAAGGCTCTGGCTGCAGGATCTTTCCAGGGCCAGCTTTATCCTTGGCTTTTGTCATAGACTTCAGGCTTTCGGAGGCTGCTTGAGGCTGTGGCGAACCACCTGTGCTCTGGATAAAGATACTAAATTAGACCAGCCTACCTGCAAGATGTATGAATTTATTTAGAGCATGTGTAATTTTAACTGGGCTCACCGTTGGCTGAGATGAAACACAGGAATAATCTATTCATTTGCAAAGTGTGCTAGAAAGTAACTTTTGAATTACTTTTTTGAATTTGAATGAGCACTTAGTGGCAAGATTTTCTTTTGGAGAGCATGAAAAGTGGTGATAAACCTGTTTAATGGTGATAAAAACCTGCCCTGAATAGCCACAAGTGAATTATATGTAGCCTATTGCTGCAAGCTGCTAGTTTGAGTTGCAGAATGCTTGAAATGACCGATTTGTGCCATGTTTTCTTTTACAAAACAGCACAAACTGTGGTGATAAATGTATTTTATGGTGATAAAACCTGCACTACAGCTAAAAACAACATTTGTGACCTAATCCTTGCTTTCAACTGCTAGCTAACTAGCTGTGTTACCCTGGTTAGCTCAACTACTAAGCTGATTAGCATGCATTTGTTTTCATTTGTTTCACTTGAATAACATTAGGTTTACCTCAAAAATTTATCTGAATATTCTTCCTGGATTTATTACGCTGCATTTACACTGTTCCAGCGCATCGACAGGGTGTGAACACATCCTCCCTCTTAGGTGGGCCACGTGGGAGTGTGACGAGGGAGTTCCCTAATTCCCCAGTGGAAATTCCCACACTGAAATCTGATACAGGGCCATATCAGGGCCAGATTATGAGGAGCCTGGCCACTTCTTATTTCCCCCGTTATATCAAAAACAGACTGCAAAACAGCAGAGGGCGCCTGAGAGCGTGTCCTCAATAAATGGGAGTAAATGGAGCTAAACGGCTAAAAACAAACACTAATGGGATATTAGGTGGTGCTTGGTCACATGATACCTAAAAACTCAGTGCTTAAAACTGTTAAAATTGTCAAATATTCAAAGGATGTTGACTATCACACAGTCTGAAATATTGGATGAAACATTGGATTAGATGTAAACATTCCTGTATAAATGGTGCAAGAGTAACTTTGGGAAATTTTAAGGCACGTCTGCTGTTTATTTGCTGAATTTCACGTATCGGGAAAAAAAAATTAAAGCTTAAAATGTGACCTGTGTAAATGTTCTGGCACATATATATTATATATTATACATATATTATGTTTTACTTTTTTTTCCAAAATGTTAAACAGTAAATGTCCCGATATTGAAGTTCACTGTAGAGGATGTGGTCACTTATTTTCACTCAGAAAATCTACAGAGTTGTGTGGCTATGCATACGTCATTTCCATCTTCATGTAATTTGTGTTATTTTTCTATTAAAACGTGCTTGTTTGATCAGAAATGTGAGCATATTGTTCTAAACAAGGTCTAACATTAATACCTGGAATGGAGGTAGTGCTGTAAACCACAGCCCTGTAAAAGGATTTACAGTAATAAGGAGCACTGTGCAGGTAAGCCGTGTAATCTGTTGTAACACGTCCTTCCTCACAAATCCAGTTAATTCTTTATTAAAGAGAACAGAGTAAAAACAGATGGAGAACAGTGTTAGAGCAGTAAATAGAGTAAACAGCTCTTGTGTTACCCAGGCTGCGCTGTACACACTGAGGCGGCTCTCCAGAGGATGTGTGTGTATGTAACCGTATGTGTGTGTGTTCACAGAGCCTCAGCTGAAAGGCATCGTCACCCGACTGTACAGCCAGCACGGCTACTACCTTCAGATGCAGCCGGATGGCACCATGGACGGCACAAGGGACGAGAGCAGCTCCTTCTGTAAGTGAGAAAAAACAATACAGGACCAACAAAGTGTCGTTTTTAATGCTGAAAGACCAAAACTATTCCTCTTTGGTCCCTGAGGTTAAGATTAGGGTCGGGTTTACTCCCATTGGAGCTCTCAAGTGTCATGCAAAAAGGGGCTCATGGGAAAGATGTGCCCTCTGTAAGAAAGGGACTGTTTACTGTTGTTGGTTTAAGTGGTGTTCCATACACAATATGGACAAAAGTTTTGGGTCACACCTCTTAATCAGTGAATTCAGCTGTTTTATTCAGTCTCATTGCCACAGGTGTATAAAATCAAGCAGCTAGCCATGCAGTCTGCCTTTATAAACATTAGTGAAAGAATGGGTCATTCTAAAGAGCTGACTGAATTCGAGTGAGGTGCTGTAAAAGGAGGCCACCGTTGAAACAAACATTGATCAAAAACAGAGACTCAATCATTTCATTTCCTGTCATAACTGCCGTTAAGTTACCCAAGGCTTCTTTTCCACTATCGAGCCAAATGGTTCTCAGGGCCGTACTGTGCCATTGAGACCGGTTACACTTTCTTTTTCCACCTGTGCCACTAAATCAGAACCAGAAAATACTGAATAAAACTACACAAAAGATTGGCTAACTGCTAACAGGCTAATAGCTACACGAACAGCATCCAAAGCAAAATGCGTTTGATTCCATCTGTCCAGTCCAGTCTCTCGGTGTGCTCTCAGATTCTTCACCCTAAACGTTATTTGTGCATCAGTTACTGAAACAGCCTGTACTGCAGTGGGTTTCACCTGTAGCCGGACAACTAGCTGCATTAGCTTTAGCGTTTAGCAGAGCTAAGCTAATGCTAACCAGCTACTTTCTCCTGGTTATCAGGTCAAATTGAAGCTTCAACGTGTATTGAATGGTGGATTTAAAATCATTCATTTATTTGGCGTCCGTATGAGCGAAATGAGCTTATTTGACAGATTTGGGTTTGTGATTAAGGCAGGAGGACGCGGTGGCACAATGCAGTGGCCAGTTAGTGGAAGCACAAGGTAAGTGTTTCCAATAAAGTGGCCAGTTAGTGGAAGCACAAGGTAAGTGTTTCCAATAAAGTGGCCAGTTAGTGGAAGCACAAGGCAGGTGTTTCCAATATAGTGGCCATTTAGTTGAAGCACACGGTGGTACAATACAGATATAATATTAGAACCAATCAGCAAATAGCCACGTCGTCATCGTACTGATGAAGATTTTTAGAGTTCAGTGTCGAACGGTGTCCATGTGGTAAAGCCACAGGAACAGTTTCCCTCAGTGCTTGGAACCGTTCAGCCCTGCAGGAGAAAAGAGGTGCAAGTTATTTATTTTTCAGCATCAGAAATAAAAGCAGGAGACAAATTTAAAGGAATATTACACTAAAACTAATATCAGCTGTCTGAGTGTTCAGGGAGTCACTCTTTCCCTTCATTCCAGCTTACGTTCTTTTCAGGAGACTCGCTTTCAGTTCCTCAAAGAATCTGCAGACACACCTCCAAAGTTCAGTCTTAGAAGCTGGTTGATCATTTTCTGAAGTAGTCAAACACATTCAGTGGTGTTGAGGTCTGGACTCTGGGGTGGTCAGTCCATCGTTCAGCTTCTTTGTTTGATGTGTCCGTCTCCTTTTCTCAGTGAGGTTCTTCTTGATCAGCTACACATCCTTTCAGACCCACAGCGCTGAGTCGTCTTCTCACAGTGGAAGGATGGACAGAAACACCTGTGGATGTTTTCAGATCTGAAGCAGCTTGATTTTCTCCTCTCTCTCAAAGATGAAAGGCTTTAAGTGCTGTCCTCATCTAAGTGCTGTCCTCATCTAAACTCTGTCTGTCCAGTTCTAAATCTCATGGCCTGTATCTCTGTCCCTGTCCTTCCGTCTGTCCGTTTTGTCTGTGATAATTAATTTGAAAGCCCACAGTTGGCATATGTTTGGCCTGCATGTCTGGCATGATGCCAAGGGTTTTACACTCTGCCGTTGGCTTCAGGCACCAGCTTTAGGTTCATTTCACTAAAGCTGACCCATGTGGTCGATGGATATATATCCATCCCCCCTCCCCTCCCCTCACCCACCCACATATATACACACACACAAGATGTGTGAGTCTACACACACATTTAGAGCCAACAGACCAGATCAGAAGTCTGTAATATGTTTACTATGGAAATTCCAGTGATGGCGATTACTGACCACTTCAGTGGACCACAGAGCTGCGGTTAGCTGGATGTTTGTTGGTGTTTTCAGTAAAGTGGCCAGTGAGTGGAAGCACAAGGTCGGTGTTTCTGATAAAGTGGCCAGTTAGTGGAAGTACAAGGTAGGTGTTTCTAATAAAGTGGCCAGGGAGTGCAAGCACAAGGCAGTTGTTTCCAATAAAGTGGCCACTGAGTTGAGCACAAAGTAGGTGTTTCCAATAAAGTGGCCAGTGAGTGGAAGCACAAGGTCGTGTTTCTGATAAAGTGGCCAGTGAGTGGAAGCACAAGGTCGTGTTTCTAATAAAGTGGCCAGTGAGTGGAAGCACAAGGTCGGTGTTTCTAATAAAGTGGCTAGTGAGTGCAAGCACAATGTAGTTGTTTCCAATAAAGTGGCCAGTGAGTTGAGCACAAAGTAGGTGTTTCCAATAAAGTGGCCAGTTAGTGGAAGCACAAGGTAGGTGTTTCCAATAAAGTGGCCAGTGAGTGGAAGCACAAAGTAGGTGTTTCCAATAAAGTGGCCAGTTAGTGAATATACTAGGCAGTTGTTTCTAATGAAGTGGCCAGTGAGTGGAAGGACAAGGTAGCTGTTTCCAATAAAGTGGCCAGTGAGTGGAAGCACAAAGTAGGTGGTTTCTAATGAAGTGGCCAGTGAGTGTAAATGCAAGTATGAGATTTTATTCCAAATCATTTGGAATAGAAATGGACCATTTCTATTGGTCCATTGCAAAATGTTCACAGATGTAAAGGGCATCTGGTGTTTACTAAAAACAGAGTCACAGGATTTTATATGACAGGGTTGATTTGTGGGGAAAATTTTGCTTCTGCATTGTAAACAAGATGAAAAATGAAACGTGCTGCTTTGTCCTCCATCAAACTTTTTTTCAGAGTGCATTGCTCTTCTCTGAGCTTTGAAGATGACGGATTCTGACAGTGTTTGATCAGAATGCTGTTTGGCACGGATGTTTGTGCCTATCCGTATCACTCCATCCTCTCAGAGGGTGAGGGACATCACACGTGTCGTGCTTGTCCAGTGAGAGAACCGCGCTCATATATTCAGCTTCATACAATCGAAAGCAGTAGCTCTTAGACTATTTAGTCTAAGACCCCCTGTGTGGATAGTAAGTGCTACGGTGCCCGGTCACTACGGTCACTTGGCCACCCCTCCCCCTACTGCCTATATTGTTCTGTCAGTCTCTCTCTATCTCTCTCTCTCTCTCTCTCTCTCTCCACTCAAAGCCCTGGTGAAGGGAGTCTTTGACACTTTGATTAAAGCTGATGTGTCTGTCTGTTCTGATTTTTCTTCACTTTTTATCCCACATATGAACATTTCACCCCGTGTGAGTTTGACTGACCCTCTGGCTTCTGCTTTTAATCCCTCAAACTGCAGCTTATTGTTCAGTTATTAAGCTTAAATATTTCTGCTATTAATGTTAATTTAGAGTAGACGCTGAGTAGTATAGAGTAGGAACTATATAATTTATAGTAGATACTGAATAATTCATAGCAGATACTGAATAATTCATAGCAGATACTGAATAATTCATAATAGTTACTGAATAATTCATAGTAGTTACTGTATAATTTATAGTAGATACTAAATAATTCATAATAGTTTCTAAATAATTCACAGTGGTTACTGAATAATTCGTAATAGACACTGAATAACGTATAATAGATACTGAATAATTCATAGCAGTTATTAAATAACTCACAGTAAATACTGAATATCACTTAGTAGATATTGAATAATACATAATAGACAGTGAATAATTCATAATACTGTATAACTCATAGTGGTTACTGAATAATCTATAGTAGATAAAGAATGAAAAATTATTTTTATGTGTAATATAATTATATAATGATTATAATTATTTTTTACATAGTTTAATATTATACAATAACATTTAAAAGCTTTCAATTTATAACCCATCTACCTCTTCCTGTCTGTACTGTTTAGGTGCTGCTTTGCTCAGCTCTTTAGAACAGAAGTGGCGCGACTGTGTGGGAAGTGCAGATTGTAAGCATCACACACATCAGTGGAAATACCCCACACAGATAGTTTTACAGGACTGTGTGTTTGTGTGTCCTCTCTCTCCAGCACAGTTCAACTTGATTCCTGTGGGTCTGCGGATAGTGGCGATCCAGGGGGCGAAGACGGGGCTGTATCTGGGCATGAACAGCGAGGGGTACCTCTACACCTCCGTGAGTGACTCACTCGTCCCTCTAACGCTCCTGATGATTAGGATAATGCGCTCAGTGTGTCTCCACAGTAATGACGGAGAGATGATTGAGGGTGTGCAGCTCTTTCAGGGGTGAGTTATTACTCAGAGAGCTGAATTACCCTCCTCCAATTAAAGAATGGAGCTAAACAGTCCAGGGGAAAAATAGGCCATTTGGTACCGAGGGTCCTCTGGCTGCTGTCTGTGGTCCTGAAATTCGTCAAGAGTCTGAAGATACCAGAGTTACACTGCCGCTGTTTGAAGGTCATTATGACCTCCAGAATGATGCTGTACTGTCCTTCTAATGACTGAATACAACTACAGTCTTGAAGATGCTCTTCAAAGGTTCTTTGGTAAAGACAGTGATTCTATATAGAACCATGTAGACTCAAAGAACCGTTTGCATGCTTCAATGGTTCTCAGATTGATGAAGAATGCATTGTACAGCTTGTAACAATATAAGAACCCTTTCTGATGCTATCTAGAACCATATACAACATATTCTCTCATATTTGTACATGGTTCTACATAGAACCTTTTTGAAATTGTCTATGAAACACCAAAAAGGGTTCTTCTGTTGTTATAAGTTTGACTTCGGAAAAAGAGCAGAACCCTTTTTGGTGCTACATAGAACCATATATAACACATTCTCTATCAAAATTGTACATGGTTCTACATAGAACCTTTTTGAAAATGGTCCATGTAGCACCAAAAGGGTTCTTCTGTTGTTATAAGTTTGACTTCGGAAAAAACAGCAGAACTGTGTTTGGTGCTACACAGAACCATTTACAACACATTCTCCATCAATCTCAAGAACGATTTCACCATGCAAAGAACCCTTTAAGCATGCACATGGTTCTTTGAGTGTTTATGGTTCAACATAGAACTGTTATCTTTACTAAAGAACCTTTGAAGAACTGTCTTTTTTTAGAGTGTCCTTTAAGGTGCACCTGCTGACACAGGCGTTCTCCATAGAAAAGCACATTTTATTTTAATTTTAATTTTTTTATTTTAAATGAAGTTTTTGATTCATAGTTTAATGTTTTGAAGGCTTTAGTTTAAAGTATAAACTCATTATTGTTCTAAGTCATTCTAAGTCATTGAGTGCGCACTTCGCTGCTGTCAGGACAAAACCTTGTATCTCCATTTTTGTCGTTTTTCAGTGCCTGTTGTTCTTTATATTGTGTGTAAATTATTTGATGAATGGACCAAAAGAAACGGCCCAAAATTACTATGAAAAACATTCTGGTTCCATTGACTTACATTAAAAGTAATGTATGTTTTTTCCTTCTCCTGTAAAATTACCATTTTGGAGATACGAGGTTTTGTTCTGACAACAGCGACTTAATAATCTGATAACTGCAGAAAATCAGATTTTTCCATTTACATGGATAATGGGGAAACTCCGGGTCTACATGAGTCAGACAGTAATCAGATTTCTGCTTTGCAACCAGCCAATAAACGTACAACTCAAACTTCATGCTGCAGCTTTTTTTTAAAAAACATTGCACCACTTTATCTGAAAATATGAACATACATAAATCAAATCCTGCATTTCGTCAAGCATGTATTTGGTTTCAGCGTCGCTCCAAAAGTTTTTTTCTGGGTCTCGCGGCGACTCTGCTCGCATATTTCTGGTACAGCAGTCTGTTTCGCACATGCTCAGACTGAAAGAAATCAGAGTAAGAGTTTAATCTGATTACTAAACTAAAATGCAGCTCCTTTATCAGATTTCTTAATCAGATTTCTAGACTTTACTCCAATCTAAGAAATTAGAGTGTGCTGTTTACATGACCATTTGAATAATCAGATAACTGCAGAAATCTGATTATGATCAGATTATTGAGTGCATGTAAACACACTCATTGTTCAGTTTAGTGCTTTTTCATTACTTCACCTTTTTCACTCCCTGATTACTGATTGATTAGATGTCACAATAGTTGATAGATTACTCTCCTACTAAACTAACTGATAATGACAGCCACAATATCATTAACCCCTCAAATGTCCAGGAACCCCCAGTGTGTCCAAGCATTTGTCACCTGGTAATAACGTGTATTACCAGGTGAATACCAGTTCACTCTGTAGTCTGTTAGTAAGTGAATAATGAGCCTGAGGCTGTAATAAGCCTGGGCCTTTTTAAAGGGTTAAACAGGAACCGGTTCTGTCCCTGCGGTTCTCCCTCATGCAGCGCTGCCTGCAGGTGGGAATCTGGGGCGCCTCCTCATTGTGTATTCTGCCGTGTTTGTGTGTGGAACCTCACGGCTCACAGCGGCTCAGCATCTGCACACAAATAAAAAACAATAACACAGGATTAACCAGAGCACTGTGACCAATTACACTCTCCACTCTGACGAGGACGAGAGAGGTTTAACAGAGTGAAGGAGAGAGAGAGAGAGAGAGAGAGAGTGAGAGAGAGTGTGACAGGGAGAGAGTGAGAGAGACAGAAAAAGACAGAAAGAGAGAAAGACATAGAGAGAGACAAAAAGACAGAGATGGAGGGAGAGAAAAAGAGAGAGAGAAAGAGAGAGGGGGAGAGAGACAGAAGAGAAAACAGAAATTGGGTAGAGATATATAGACAGATAGAGAGAGAGAGAGAGCGCAAAAAGAGAAAGGAAAGAAAGAAAGATATAGAGAGAGAAGAGAGAGAAAGGATGAGAAAGAGGGAGAAAACAAAGTGGGGTGGAGACAGAGAGAGAAACACAGACAGAGAAACACAGAGAAAGAGCAACATAGAGAGCAAAACACAGAGCGAGAGAGAGAGAGAGACAGAGGGAGAGAGAGAAACAGAGATAGGGAGATAGAGAGAGAGAGAGAGAGAGCGAGAGAGAGAAACAGAGAGAGAGAGAGAGAGAGAGAGAGAGAGATAGAGAGAGAGAGAGAGAAAGAGAGAGAAAGAGAGATAGAGAGAAACAGAGAGAGAGGGAGAGAGATAGAGAGAGGGAGAGAGAGAGGGACAGAGAGAGGGAGAGAGATAGAGAGAGAGGGAGGGAGAGGGAGAAAGAGAGAGAAAGGATAACCCACAGCTAGAGATTAGTGATGTGGATTTGGAGAGCGCTTTTGTCTCGTGCCTCTCTGTGAACTGAGGAATGGAGGGATTTTCTCTCCAGAAGAACAGACTGATATTCAGATCAAAGGGAATCTCGGCGGAGCTGCGCGATACGGACAGCAAACCGGAATCACAATTATACTGCTGCCGATTATGATTATGAAATGCCTTTCGATACACTGAAACACGCTGCTGAACCATTAGCTCAGCTCAGTCCCTTCCTCCCTAAACTGCCTCTCTGTCTCATCCCTCGCTCCTATCCTTCCTGTCCTCTCTCTGCTATCCTGTCCCTGTTTTATTACCATCCTTTACCTTGTTCTGTTATCCCTGTCCTTTACCACATCCTGTCATCCCAGTCCTTCACCACATCCTGTCATCCCTGTCCTTCACCACATCCTGTCATCCCTGTCCTTCACCACATCCTGTCATCCCTGTCCTTCACCACATCCTGTCATCCCTGTCCTTCACCACATCCTGTCATCCCTGTCCTTCACCACATCCTGTAATCCCTGTCCTTCACCACATCCTGTCATCCCTGCCCTTCACCACATCCTGTTCTCCCTGTCGTTCACCATGTCCTGTTATCCCTGTCCTTCACCACGTCCTGTCATCCCTGTCCTTCACCACGTCCTGTCATCCCTGTCCTTTACCATGTCCTGTTATCCCTGTCCTTTACTGTGTCCTGTTATCCCTGTCCTTTACCACATCCGGTTATCCCTGTCCTTCAACATGTCCTGTTATCCCTGTCCTTTACTGTGTCCTGTTCTCCCTGCCCTTCACCACGTTTTGTTATCCTTGCCCTTCACCATGTCCTTATCCTTATCTCTGTTGTGTCCCACATTCTGTTATCCCTGTCCTTTATCATGTCCGGTTATCCCTGTCCTTTTCTCCCCTCAACTACCCTTGTCCCTTATCCTTGTTTTTTTTTAATTATATGGTGGTCCTTTTCCATTGATGCGTGATGTAGAGGGGGGCTGATAAATTATGCGGCAATACATGAACTATAGTCTCAGGAGCTATAGGATCTATACTCTAGGATCAAGAAACACCGCCACATTCTCTGGGCCATGCTCATTTTGGACGGACTGAAGCGAAGTGAAAAAAAATGTCCTGTGGTCTGATGAGTAAACATGGTAAACTTGTCCCTGTCCCAACTTTTTTGAAGCAACTTGCTGGCAACAAATTCAAAATGGGTTATACGTTTTGCAAACAACAACACAATTTCTCAGTTTCAACATTTGATTTGCCATCTTTGTACTCTTTCCAATTATATATAGAGTTTAAACGATTTGCACATCATTGCATTCTGTTCTTATTTACATTTTGAACAGTGTCCCGGCTTCTTTGGAAACAGGTTTGTATATTAATTGTCAAAGCTTTATTCTTTATTCATGTTGCTCTAGTTGTGTACTTGTTTTGCTGTCTGATGTGGACCTGGGGAGGATGGGTTCCCTTTTTGAGTGTCTCTAGGTTTCTTCCTTTGGCTCTTGCTGTCGCCCTTGGCTCATTTGGGTCTCGGACCCGGATTTCTCATTTTGACAATGTTGTAAAATCATTGTAAAAGACACTGTATTTGCAAAAATGGGGCGGCATGGTGGCGCAGTGGGTAGCACTGTCGCGTCGCAGCAAGAAGGGCCTGGGCTCAGTTCCCAGCCAGCCGGGCCATGAGGGTCCTTTCTGTGTGGAGTTTGTATGTTCTCCCCGTGTCTGCATGGGTTTCCTCCGGGTTCTCCGGTTTCCTCCCACAGTCCAAAGACATGCAGTCAGGCCGATTGGACACGCTAAATTGCCCCTAGGTGTGAGTGTGTGTGTGAATGTATATGCCTGTCTTTCTGCCCTGTGATGGACTGGCGGCCTGTCCAGGATGTTTCCTGCCTTCCGCCCAATGACCTCTGGAATAGATTCCAGCTCCCCCTGCAACTCAGAAGAATTAGTAGCTTAGAAAATGTGTGTGTGTATAAAATGAATGCTTTTAAATGAGTATTTTATAGAGGATTCACATTACAGAGACGCTAGTCCACCAATTCAAACACAGCACATAGCAAATGAACTATATTTCAGTATAAACAATGACAAAGCCTCTGTGTTATTTTGTGTCCTCTGTTAATCTTTGGCCTTAGAACGTACATCACTCTATTTATGGCTGTAGTCAGAGTATGTGATGTCTGGCTGTGGTAAATTCTGCGTAATGCTGCTTATGTATGTGCAGCGTGTTATATAACATGGTTTACGTCTTTATTCTAATCTTTTACACTTATGTAAGCAGACCTAACTGTGTATTAACGTGTTTACATTACGTGACGATACTATTTTATCCAACATCTGGCTGTGCCATTAACATCTGTTAGAGTAGCAGCTCTGATCATGTGTGTATGTTCGTGTGTGTGTGTGTGTGTGTGTATGTGTGCTTGTTTTTATCTCTTGGAGGGAAAACATGAACATTTTGAATAATCTAACAAAAAACAATTGTAATTTGCAAAAGACCAACATATTAAATGGTGTAATGGTTCATATCAATGTACTGCATATGCAATGTACTATTTTCACACACACAGTCCACACACAGAAATTAAGCTGCTAAAACAGCCCATTTTGACTTCACCACCAAGAATGAATACATATGACCAACCATTCAGCCTACAGCAGTTTAGCCTCACGCATTCACACTGAGGGTTTAAGGAGTGTTGACCTGGACTGCATTAATGCCGATAAAAAATGCAGAATTCAAAAATTCATGCTAACACATTTTTATTTTTATTTAATATCATGCTGTTGTATTTAAACTCACCAAGTATAGTAGAATTACCCTAAATTTTGGTCAGAAACAAATGGGTTAAAAACTTCAAATGGAAACCTGTCCAATCAGGATCGTTTTCTCTATGGTATCTAGGTACATACAGTCAAGCAAGCTCTCTCATTGGTTAAGACTTGGACTGAAGGCTCGTCCTATAAAGTTATCATTAGAAATATCAGGTTTTGTTCATTAATTTTGATGATGATGGGCCAGTTTGGGTCAGTTTCAGACTGGGAAACTTGACGATGTGGTTCTGGTCAGTCGGATTGGACAGAAAGTTCTTGGGCTGTATTCAGATTTCGACCTAAGTTTGAAGCCCTTTAAGGTTAAGGCTAAGGTTTAGGTGTAGGCACAGCTCTATTTAGTGCTACAGTCTTATATATAAACCTTGGATCGTTTTTTTCCCCCCAATTTAGTCGTATCCAGTTCCACCCACTAGTTAGGACTCCCCGAATCACACGATACCACCAGGATCGGCAAAGGCAAACACAAAGGCATCCTCTGAGATCTGTGAAGCACCACTGCCTCTTTTCGAACTGCCACTAACGCAATGTCATTGGACAGCTAAACACACTTGGAGGAGAACACTAACCACCAGTTCTGTTACATCAGATAACAGACGCCGCGCTGACTAGCATCGTGCTGGGTGATGGGGGGAGACAGGGGGGCCATCCTACCCACCCAGAGAGCGAGGCCAGTTGTGCTTTCTTGGACTCCTGGCCACGAATGGCTGTAGCATCACCAGGGATCGAACTCACAGTCTCCTGATGACAGGGCCAACAGTTAGATGGTTGCGCCACTCGGGAGCCCCGTTTTTGTTATTTTTAGCTTTTTTGCAGAATTTGAAAACTACAGTTAATGTTGGCATTGCATTAAAATTTCATGTTCAGCAGATTGACATAAATGGTCTAAAATTACTTGGAAAAAAATCTTGTTCCTTTAACTTCAATTACATGTTAAGAACATAATTTCCTTCTCCTGTAGAGTCAGTTTTGTTCTGACAATGTTCTGACAATATACTATTCAATATTACATCAGTCAGTTTAAATAGCCCTCAAAGATAGTTTTACAGGATTGTGTGTGTGTGTGTGTGTGGGTGTGTGTGTGTATATGTGTGTGTGTGTGTGTGTGTGTGTGTGCGTGTGTGCTCTAATCATGGTCTTCGTTCCTCTGGAGAAGATGTGAATGACATGCAGACAAATGTTAACAGCGGCGACGGCGGGCTCCTCGCTGTCAGGCTGATGGAGGTTCAGAGAGGCGTGACGGGCGGAGGCCTGTGGGGGGAACACCGCGCTTTCTTCTCCTCTTTTTCTCTCCTCCTTCTCATCCCACCATCACTGCACACTAGGCAAGCCCACTGAGGACATGTTACACTAGGACAGCCCCTATCAGTTAGATATCAAATAATGACCTGATTATTTTAATGACTAATCGAATAATCAGAGTTTTCCAAAAGACCAAACTAATAAAACAAATAAAAATAAAATTATTAAACAACATGTTTTGGCATGTTTCTACCAATTTTGGTTTACTGTTTTTTTGCTGGGTTTAAAATTTTGGGAAAAAAAAAAGAAAATATTATATATAAATTCCCATAACTTTTGCACAGGGCACATTTTGTGTTATTATTTTTTTCTCAATATGTTAAATTTAGCAAATAAACAATAATTGTGTATTAAAATATGCAGAAGACCACCACAGGACCACACAGAGCAGGTACTATTTGGGTGGTAGGGATCATTCTCAGCACTCCAGTGACACGGTTGTGGTAGTGGTGTGTTGGTGTGTGTTGTGCTGGTACGAGTGGATCAGACACAGCAGTGCTGCTGGAGTTTTTAAACACTGTGTCCACTCACTGTCCACTCCATTAGACACTCCTACCTTGTCGGTCCACCTTGTAGATGTAAAGTCAGAGACGATAGCTCATCTGCTGCTGCACAGTTTGTGTTGGTCATCCTCTAGTCCTTCATCAGTGGTCACAGGACGCTGCCCACAGGACACTGTTGGCTGGATATTTTTTGGTGGACTATTCTCAGTCCAGCAGTGACACTGAGGTGTTTAAAAACTCCAGCAGCACTGCTGTGTCTGATCCACTCAGACCAGCACAACACACACTAACACACCACCACCACGTCAGTGTTACTGCAGTGCTGAGAATGACCCACCACCCAAATAGTACCTGCTCTGTGGGGGGTCCTGAGGGGGTCCTGACCACTGAAGAACAGGGTAACGCAGAGAAACATATGGACTACAGTCTGTAACTGTAGAACTACAGAGTGCTCCTATATGGTCAGTGGAGCTGATAAAATGGACAATGAGCGTAGAAACAAGGAGGAGGACTTAATGAAGTGGTCGGTCGGTGTATGTTCCCTCCAAAATCACATCATATCCAGACCGGCCACTACATTATATTGATTTTTGTATCAGGTAGAGATTTTTTCCTTTTTTGGCAGGTAATGATCATTTATGCTATACATTCCATATCTTCGATCTGAGCTCAGAGTCGGTTCTCTGCAGGTTCTCTGAGCTCCTACTGAGGGAATCTCCTACTCAGTGTGTCTGTACCTGTGGTAAGGCCTTGTGAAAATGGTTTCCCGATAAAAATAGTGCCTTGTCCCTTTCCTGACCCACTTTATCAGCAGTTTGCTCTGGAAAAACCCTTCTGGGCCGAGAGAGTGAGCGAGAGAGAGAGAGAGAGAGAGAGAGAGAGAGAGAGAGAGAGAGAGAGAGATTCTCCAGATCCCAACAAGTAAATATCCTATCATATATCACAATATAAACACATTCAGTGGTGCTGAGGTCTGGACTCTGGGGTGGCAGTCCATTGTTCAGCTTCTTTGTCTGATGTGTCCGTCTCCTTTTCTCAGTGAGGTTCTTCTTGAACTGCTACACATCCTTTCAGACCCATAGCGCTGAGTCGTCTTCTCACAGTGGAAGGATGGACAGAAACACCTGTGGATGTTTTCAGATCTGAAGCAGCTTGATTTTCTCCTCTCTCTCACAGATGAAAGCTTTAAGTGCTGTTTATCTGATGGGGGCAGTTTTGGGGTCTACCAGGTCTTCCAGGTGGTTGTTAGGAGCCCCATTTTCTCAAAACATCTGCTTTTTTCCACTTATTTTCATTTGCCTTTCTTCTTCTTTATGCAAGTGGATTGTCATATCTATTCTCCTCAGAAACATCTCCAAAACATATATGGGTAAATCTCCATTTGGAGTGGGAATTCAGGTGGATACATTTTTAAAAAAGCAATTTCTTTCTTCCCAGAACAAAATAATTTTAATGTGTTCATTAACATCTCCTATTATCATATAAGCAGAAAGGAGAGCTGAATTCCAGACATATTTTACAGTCACTGGTGTTGTATGAATATGGTGTAACACCAGTGACGGTGACTCCAGTTTATTCTGGTTAAAACTGAGGATTTTGTAAACTGGCTGACTCGTTGGTGGTCAGGTGACCTTGTGGCAACTATTTAAAACCAGTAATTAAAATGATATTATGGCATTATTTTGACAAAATTTTAATAACCCAACCATTAAAGCTCGTAACACCAGTGATACATAGAAGTTATGAGCTGCCTGATAAACAGAATTATTAATAAATTAATGAAATATAGTGAGCGAGTGTGACTCGCCTTCTCAGGCCTTGAGCTGCTTCCTCTCTGATGAGCCTCGACCCAAAGAAGCAGTTTAATAGAGCTGAAAATACTGAGTTAAAATGTAACATAAGAGTCCTGTTAACATCAGAGACCACAACCTCTGTGACAAATGAATTTTTTTTAAAATAAAATACATGTTTACTATTATGATATTTTATATCATTAACATTATACTACATAAATATAGTATAATGTTAATGATATAAAAAGTAAACATGAATCAGTTTTATACAAATTCCTAAATTAAACCTCTTAAAAATATTGTTTAAAATTGCTTATGTGACGAGCTGTTTTACAGATGCAGAGCGAATATGAAACAGGGTGAAAAAAAGAAAAATCAGAGAATCATAAGGGAAATGTGTTATTAAATCTTAGCTCAACTGTGTAAATGTACATACTGTCTTTTGGAGCTGTGCCTAAAATTTCAAGCATCTTTTTAAGCCCTGCAACCTTTGTGACATGGTTTCCCATCCAAATGGAGAATGACCCAAATAACTTAATATTCATTTTGACTGGAAATTACATAAATAAACAATGGTCTCATATACGTTCACAGTACATAAATGACTCTACATCCCAACCCTGTACACAAACAAACCTGCATGCATGTCTGATAAATGGTCTCTGTACGTTCTTCTCTCCCCTGTGCTGAGAGTATTGAGATGCAGGACGACGCTGGCAGCCAGATGCAATAATTTCCATCATGGCAGCGAAAGGGAGGGAGGCAGAAAGCAGGATGATGGAAGAGAGGGCGTTTACAGACAGGAATCAAACCTCTAGGCTGCACGTTCACCCACACATCACAGGCACTGAGTGGAAGTGGATGATGGTCATTCCTGCAGTGGTAATGAAACCCAGCCTGTTGGAGTCTCTAGTCCATAAAGCTGCTGCGCCATTTTACTGCCGCTTTCAGTATTTTATAGACCACAGCAATAGCTGGGAGAGTGTGTCCTGACTCGGGGGTTACATACACCAATATATACACTAGCCTTCACTTCCTGTCATAGGAAACCCTCATAACTCCGTCCCTGTGTCTCCATTATATATACTTATACAGGGTTGGAGTGGGGCTTGTTTTCAGACTGGGAGTTAGATGATGTAGACCAGCCCACCTTAAACTGTAACTGTACTTCTGCAATACACACACACACACACACACAGCATTGCCTTATGTAAGGGGTCGGCAACACGCAGCTCTTTTACTGCCCTGTTGTGGCTCCACAGCTGAATCAGATTTGTAGGTAAAAATAAAATAATCCTCCTTTACAGTAAAATAAAGCTCTGCTGATCGTTCAACACAGTTTAACAATAAATGGTCTTAAACTCTGGAGTTAATGTAGAACTGCTAATTCACCCTTTAACCCTGAAGATCAGCGCAGACTGCTGGTCACCATAGCAACGCAGACAACAGTCTCGCCTAGATAGTAGCTAACGAAACGGCAAAGAGAGAGATTTAAGACGAACATTGATCATTTGGAGACAAATGGACTAATTTGTATTTATAAGCTCCCAAATGATTTCCTGATACGTTTAATCTGCAACGAGAAACTGACTGGCTTTGTCAAAATTTGGGTTCTCAAACTTCTCACAACACAAAATGGTTATCTAGCACCAGCAGCAACGACTGATTCTACTTATTTCTACGTCTTCCAACCAGAGCTGCAGCGCCACCAAATTCAAGCTGCTGCTTCTGTGTAAAAACGGCGCCCTCTAGAGCGTCAGTGTCTGGATTGGCCGCTCTGGGCTACTGTAGAAACATGGCGGCGGCAGCCTCTGTTGGAAGAGGAGCCGCTCCCTATGTAGATATAAAGGGCTCATTCTAAGTTAACGAGAACACAACGATTCATAGTTACAGGTGATTATACTCTAACGAGAACATGGTTTTTTATACAATATTCCATTTCTGCTAATAAGTCCCTCTAAATCTTACACACTGCACCTTTAATGTATTTTAAACATTTTAAACCTGTTGATTTCCGAGGGCTGCTGAAACCACTGAGGGCTTAGGGACCGTCTACAAACTACAGGCCGTCTAGGTCTGGATGAGATCTTGTATAGTTTTACATGCTTAAAAATGATGGTTCTTCAAGGGTTCTTTAGTAAAGAAAATGGTTTATTATAGAGCCACACACTCAAAGAACCATTTGCACTGTGAAAGGGTTCAGATTAAGGGAGAATGTGCTGTAGATGGTTCTATATAGAACCTTTTTGAAAATGTTTCTGTATAGCACCAAAAAAGTTGAATTGCTATTGTTATCATGTCAAGCTTATAACAGTAGAAGTGCCCTTTTAGGTGCTATATAAAATCATACACAGCACATTCTCCATCAATCTGAAGAACCGTTTCACCCTTTAAGCATGAAAAGGGTTCTTTGAATGTTCATGGTTCTATATGGAACCATTGCCTTTACAAAAGAACCCTTGAAGCACCATCTTATTAAGAAAAGGCAAAACTTAACAGAATGCCAGTATAAACCGAGTAAGACAGAGTGACACACTCAAACTTACTTGTCCTGGTGAGCAAACGGGCATTTTATTTATTTGTTTGTTTGTTTATTTATTTGTTTATTTGTTTATTAACCATTTTCTACGGAAGAACACAGTGAAGTTATACAGTGAGCAAACTGTCTTCTGTTTGAGATTCTCCAGAGTAGCTCAGTGTAGATGATGTATCTCATGCCCGTCGTTTCCTACGCAGTCAGTGTTCATAACAGAGGAATGGATGGCGAATTCTCCGCCTCTCTGACACAGCAGACGTCACTCTAACCTGAATCTTATTGGCAGCTGCCCTTCATCCTTCACTCAAAGCATGAACAGATGAGCTGTGATGATGGAGAGGCTCCTTAAACCCCCTACATCCCCCTCCCCAACAACCCCCCCGTCCCCCCGTTCTCCCCCGCTGCTTCTGCCAGCATCACTTTAACATCTCAGTGTCCACTGCTGTACAACAGTCAGCCTGATCTTTACCATCAGACTGAATCCTAAAACCAAATACCCTCAAACTTTACTGACCAAACACTTCAGCACCTTTTCGGTCGGATCAAAGATCTTTTTCTCTTTTTCTTTTGTTTTTCTTTCTCTAGTTTTGCTCCATTTCTTTTTTTCTTTATTTCTTTTTTCACTTTCTCCTTTCTTTTCTTTCTTTATTCTTTTTCTTTCTTTTTCCTCAATCGTTTTGTCTCTTTTCTCTTTCTTTAAATTTTCTCCTTCTCTCTTTTTCCTTCTTTCCTTTGCTTTTTTATTTTTCTTTCTTTCTATTTTCCCTTTCTTTCTCTCTCTTTCTTTTCTTTCATTCATTCTATCTTTCTTTATTTCTCTGTCTTTCTTTCTTTTTTCTTTCTTTCTGTTTTCTCTTTCTCTCTCTTTCCTGTCTTTCTTGTTTTCTTTCACACTTTCTTTTTTCTTTCTATCCTTTTTTTCTTTTTCTATATCTTTCTTTCTTTCTTTCTTTCCTTTTTGTCTTCTTTCTTTCTTTCTTACTTTCTATTTTCTTTTTTCTCTTGCTTACCTTTTTTCTTTCTGTTTCTTTCTTCTTTTTTATTCTATTTTTCTTTCTTTCTATGTTCCTCTCTTTTTCCTTTCTTTGCTTTTTCTTTCTCTCTCCCTTTCTTTCTTTCTTTCTTTTTCTCTTTCTTGCCTTTTTTCTTTCTCTATCTGAGGAAATTCCATTTTTTTCCAATTTTGCTTTTTTCTTTATTTCTTTTTTTCTCTTTCTTATTTCCTTTTTCTTTTTTCTATGCTTATTTCCTACTCTTCTTATAATCTTTATTCTCTTTCTTCATATTTTCTTTCTTTCTTTCTTTCTTTCTTTCTTTCTTTCTTTCTTTCTTTCTTTCTTTCTTTCCAGTTAATCCCAAAGGTACAGGATGGAGCTCCATCACTCCAGAGAACACAGCTCCACTGCTCCACAGCCCAATTGCTGGGGGGCTTAATACCCCTCTCCCCATGCTGGCATTGGACATGGTGACCATTTTGCATGCTGAAAGTAGCCATTCCATGAGTCAGTGCTTTCCTATGGAGAGTGTCTGTGTCAGCAATGAGTGCAGCTTAATGTAGCTGAATTAATTAATTATTAGGACTGTCTGGACATTTTTGGTGCAGATTGCAGGGTAAATATGTAACACTACACTTTAGTGCAGATCCACACGCATGTGCTGTCATAGACAGATTAACTGAAGCACTTACACGAGCTCAGACACACGATGCAGGCGGTCATAAACACAGCCCCCATTAAGGAGCTTTATGTTGAGTTATGGTCTGAGGGAAAGTGGCTGCAGATGATTTTCTGCTGCTGCGCTAGTCGTTTTCATTTATTTACGAATATTTATTCAGTCACGTTCCAATCGTGCCGCTATTCTACCCACAAGTGTTTGCTAATGCCTGCAGTCAAAGGAGATATATTTTACTCCTTTTTCAATTTAATTCAGTTCCCTGAGCTCTTTGAAAAACAACTGAGAAGAGTATAAAATAAATAACATCTTGTGAGACTGTTCACACAGCGCTTTTCAAACCTGCCCCGCCTCATGCCTGCTTCTGATACACTCGCACCTGCACCACACACACCACCATATCAGTGTCACCACCGTGCTGAGAATGGACCACCACTTGCATAATAACTGGGAAACTGGCCAATGAGGAATGGGGTACAGTGGGGGTTGACTGTGCAACAGGTGGGCTGCAGTCTGTAACTGTTTACCTACGCAGTGAGTGGAAGCACAAGATGTTTTTAATAAAGTGGCCAGTTAGTGGAAGCACAAAGTAAGTGTTTCTAATAAAGTGGCCAGTTAGTGGAAGCACAAAGTAAGTGTTTCTAATAAAGTGGCCAGATAGTGGAAGCACAACGTAGGTGCTTCTAATAAGGTGACCAGTTAGTGGAAGTACAGTGTAGGTGTTTCTAATAAAGTGGCCAGTTAGTGCAAGTACAGTGTAGGTGTTTCTAATAAAGTGGCCAGTTTGTGGAAGCACAAGGCTGGAGTTTCTAATAAAGTGGCCAGTTAGTGGAAGTACAATGTAGGTGTTTCTAATAAAGTGTCCAGTTAGTGGAAGTATAAGGTAGGTGTTTCTAATAAAGTGGCCAGTTAGAGGAAGCACAACAGTAGGTGTTTCTAATAAAGTGGCCAGTTAGTCGAAGCACAAGGTAGGTGTTTCTAATAAAGTGGCCAGTGAGTTGTAGCACGAGATTGGTGTTTCTAATAAAGTGGCCAGTGAGTGGAAGTACAAGGTAGGTGTTTCTAATAAAGTGGCCAGTGAGTGGAAGTACAAGGTAGGTGTTTCTAATAAAGTGGCCAGTGAGTGGAAGCACAGTGTAGTTAAAGACGTATGTTTGTAGACGCTCTTAGCACTGTCTCTTCTGTTTTTCTGTATGAAACACTCACAGCCTACAGTCGGAGGAATCTGCAATGATTCAAAGTCACACTGAATTATGTATGTGCCTTTGAAACAGCATAATTGATATTAATTATTCAGCTATGTTTGCAGCGTTGTCTTACGCACAGCAAACAGCAGAGATGTAGAGGTCATTTTTTGTCCATCTGATTGTGGTAGATCATATCGACCAGTGTGTTTTTGAAGGATTTTGCCTGTTTATGTTCTTTTGCAGTGCTGCTATGGCAGACTTTATGCTAAGACTACTGAATTTAGTTTTATTTGTGTTTGTAACAACAGATAGATGTATAAAACTCAGTGGTAACAGTGCTACTCCACGCAAATTTGCAGGACAGAAAATAATAGCTTTTCATAAAGTCACCGTCGCAGTGATTAGCACACCAATGTCCTTTAAATGCTGCAGTGTTTTCTCCAGAGACAGAGGCAATAAAAAGCAAGAGTTTTATTTTAAAATAAGAGTGAAAAGTTTATTGAATATTAAAATTACACCATTGGTAACAGGTGAGGGTAACATGGTTGTGTATGAAAGGAGCATCCACCAGCATTTGCAAGCAATGATGGGTCTTGGCACATTATTTGTGCCAAACTTCATGAGAGAATTGAGAGAACCATTCAAAAAGAGCCCAAGATTGCAAAGAATTTAGATCTTTCACTATCTACTGTATATAATACTGTGAAAATATTCAGGAAATCTGGAGAAATCTTAGTCCATTTTGGGCAAAGGCAGGAACCACTGTTGAATATGTGTGACCTTTGAGCCCTCAGACAACATTGCATTGGAAATCATCATGCTACTCTGTTAAATACAGAAACACCGCCGAGTTCTCTGGGCCCAAGCTTATCTCAGATAGTCTGAAATGCAGTGGAAAAGTGGAATGTGTGTGCTTGACTGGCCTACCTGCAGTTCAGATCTGTCTTCTTTTGAAAATGTGATGCATCGTGAAGAGGAAAATCAGACAAGGATAACCACAGACTGTTGTCTTGTATCAAGCAAAAATGGGCAAAACTTCCCAAACAATTAAAAAGTGTAATTAAAAGAAAAAGGTGATAACACAGTGGTAAACATGCCTCTGTCCCAACTTTTTTTTGAGTTTGTTGCAGGTATCTAATTCTAAATTTGCTTATATTCACAAAATACAATAGATTTGGTCTGTGAAAACACTGGAAATCTTTTCTTCATACAAGTGTCAGTTAGATGAAGGTTCAAGTTAAGGTTCGAATTAACAAATCACATATTATTGTTTTTATTGCATTTTTAAATGGGGTATATAAATTTTGACTAGTAAAAATTCAGGTTTGTCACATACAAAATGAATTTTAACTGCTAAAAATGTCATTTTTACGTGTAAATTGAATTCCTTCGTAAAATCCAATGTTAATTGAAAAATGGGGTTAAAAGCTAAAATTGCTTGCGATAAAATAAATTCAAACACATAATTAGAATCTCAACATGTCGAATGACTCTTCACTTAATTAGATTTACAAGCTAAACCTACTTTTCATACACAGGAAGCGGATTCACCAAACAAAATCCTCCTCTTCACTCCTACAACAGCAGTCACTGAGTCCAAACAGATCATATTTTGATCAATTTTTAAAACATTTATTGGTCGAATTGAACACCTGGCTCTAAAAGTCAGGATCCGTCATCTGCTAGCATAACATTGCAAATCCCATATGGGCACTAATAGAATCTAGCATTATTGTTGTAGTGTAAAAATACACAAATGCAGACTTCTTAATGCATTTTAAAACATTTCTGTATTAAAGACTGCCATATAATGATATACTCACAGTTTGACTGTGTCTGATTCGTGTAAACAAAATGATTTTATAATGGCTTCAAACAGCTCAGCCAATCAGATTTCAGACAGTCTTAGCCCAATTTATATTCTTCTTATGAGCTTTATGTGGTGCTTAGCTCTTGGGGTGACACTTTATTTGAGTGGTCCTTTTTAGATGAAACAAACACTCAGTGGACTCAAAAAACATATGAGGGTTAGGATTGGGTCCAGGGTGAGGGTTAGGATTAGGTTTTGGGTTGAGGTTAAGGTTAGGCTTAGGATTAGGGCCAGGGTGAGGGTTAGGTTTTGGGTAAGGTTAGGTTTTGTGTATTGGAAGTAACATATTAAAAACACACCTACTTAATGTAAGTAATGTATCAACAGAACATCTATAAGATGTTTACTTCAGTGTATTCAGATGCTTCACTACTGCTACTTCACTGGTGTGTTGTTGATGTGTTACTGATACTCTGTTAAGTGTTTATTAATCATCTACAAAGGACCACATCAAATAAAGTGCTACCACTCTTGGGTCCACTGAGGTCCAAAATACTTAACTTCTTTTCATTTGTTAACAGCAGGTAAAACAATGTGGTAACAGTGAAAGAGAGGGAGGGCTACAAACAAACCAGGTCTGTGAGGTGATTTGCATCGAAAAACTCCCCAAGATTCAAAGAAGAACTCATTCTGTTTATATGTTTTTTTCTCTTTAGACAGTAATGAGGCTTAAAAAAGCCATAGTCAGCATAATCTCTCAACGGAAACACTCTTTCAGTGTAAAAATCACTGGCTCGGCTCTCTCTCCTCCTTCCTTAGCTGTAATCGTTAGAGTCACTAAACTTATGACAGGCTTTATAAGTGTTATGTATCACTGTCTCCCTGCTGGGAAACGCCGCGAGTGAAGCGTTCCTGACTTTGTGATGTTTCAGTAACAAGGTCATTAATTCCTCCTCGTTGGACGAGGACGGATCCGCGCTGCGATTAGATCCCGCAAAACCCCAACTGTCAATTTCATGCTTTCTGAACAAAAAGCTGTGAGGAGTTTATTGATTGCAAAATCTGTTTGAAGGTGGAGTAACTAAACCCCCCCCCCGACCCCCCCACCATCTCAGCCACTGGAATTCTTCACTACATTGAGCTGGAGAGGGGCTGAGGTGATATTTCTACAGTTTCTCCTTCTGTCTTCGAGTGTACTTGATCAACTAAGACATCTTTTGTAATGGAAGTTTGTTCCTTTAGTCTTGAACCAGAGCTACCAGGCTAATATAGCTAACAAGTAAAGCTAACAGCTCCAGCAATTAGCATGGTGCTAACTGCAAGCCTAAAATCATCACACAAATCCAATGATTTTTTTAAGATCTTCTGTATAGTTCAATGGTTAAGCTGTAAACAGAGTCGTTCAGAGTGGTTTGGTGTGAAACGCTCTGTTCTAGAGAAACTCACAGAGTCAGAACTGTTCACAGTGGTGGTGATAGGAACCAGACGTCCACCTCTAAAAGCTCCCTCACAGAAAGTTCCTACATGAAATGGTTATGAATTCACTGCCTGATGACTGAGACACTGTTTTATGATAGTTTAGAGAAGAAGATTTTGTAAAACCCTTTAATGGTGGAGGGATACATGCAGGGTGTTGTGAGGCAAAATAGTCCCCAAAGAAAACTTCTTTTCTTACATTTTCTGCTGTTTTACCATCATCAACATTCCACATAAACTCAGAAGACTCGTGTAGGTTCTCTGGTGATTTTAGTAAATAAAATGTCTATATTTGTGTTGTAGTCATGGTGACCCCTGGTTCCTATCACCACCACTGTAAAGACATCTGAACCACACCAAACCACTCTGAATCACTCTGTTTACATCTCAACCGCTGAGTTATGCAGAAATTTGGGGGAAAAAAGGTGGAATTCCTCTTTAAGGGAACCCAAACAGATTTGTGTGGTTTCTGGCACTCTATGATACTGTTATCTATAAAAATAGTAAGTCACACAGCTAAAAACGTAACAACAGCTTTTTTAAAGCATGAACTTTGTCTGTACTTGTTTAACAGTAGACAGCGTTCAAAAACCACATAAGCAAATCTTTTTCTGATGACTCAGCAAGTAAACATGGTCTGAGGCATGCAGTTTGCACAATGCTAACTTAGCGGCTAAAAGCTTTGCATTAGTTATTAGCTATATTAGCTCCAGTGCAAAACTAAAGAAGCAAACTTCAGACACCAAACACATCTTGGCTGATCAATTACATTTAAAGTAAATGAGACTTTGCATCATATTAATTTTTGGCTGAACTATAGCTTTTAGAGGGGCAGTTTAGTGCCTAGCTTATGAAAGGAGAGGGTGGTTTTAGACTCTAGTGTGGAGGAGGAAAGGAGAGAGAGGGAGGGAATGAATGAGAAGGGAAAAGCAGGGAGGAGTGCAGAGGGAGGAATGGGGGTGGAATGTTGGTAAGGTCAGAGTGAAGCACTGAATGCTAAAAAAGCCTGGCCGACTGGTCAGGATTCTGCGCACGCCGGCCGAGTATTAGCCCCTCTCCTCGTTTCATTAAGATCCACTCTGCCAGGCCAACTCAGTCAATGAGTCACGAGGGAAAGGAGTGGCTTTTTTATTTCATTCTTCGACCCAGTGCTATTCACCATGGACCTAGCCATGCAGAAGCAAGGCCCTTTGGTAACTGGGGAAGTCTAGCGAAGCTGTTTGAGGGTTAAAATCATTTCTAAGGACAAGGTCATGCTGTCGGACTGAAGTTTGTATAGATTTCCTAACTTACCCCGATATAGTTGATAAACCAAGACATATTTGGCATCACAAGTTTGTTTCTTCAGCATTGGCACTGGACACCAATTAAATTATCTTAAGAGACTTTTATTAGTCCCACAACGGAGAAATTTCACCTCCGCATTTAACCCATCTGTGCTGTGACACACCACATACACACTAGTGAACGCACACACACTAGGGGGCAGTGAGCACACTTGCCCAGTGCAGTGGGCAGCCCTATCCGCAGCACCCAGGAGCGGGTGGGGGTAAGGTATCTTGCTCAAGGGCACCTCAGTCACATACTGTCAGCTCAGGGGATTGAACCGGCAACTTTCCGGTCACATGGTTCCCTAACCTCCAGCCCATAACCGCCCCCAAAAGGCATGGACAAGGGTTGGACTTGTGATCTTCGGTTTACGAGACCGACGCCTTGCCACTTGGCCACCATGCCAGTAACAGTAATGTAGCCAACAAATTACATGGAGTCACATGGAGTAAGGAAAGTGATTCTAATGGTGTTTTTGTGCTGAATTCTAATTTGTTTTTAGGATTTTATGTGAAAGACAATGAAATTAAATAAAAAAAAATACATCTACATTAAAATTCTTATGAAAGTGTATGACACATTGTTATCTATTCACATGGACAAAGGTATGGACATTTTGTCCATATGTGCTGATGACAGTGTGTTCTACAGTGTCAGAAACCACTTAATCAAGTCTATTAGAGATACTGAACATCTGCACAAGGTTTGTGTTTCAGGCATTGCAGTTAGCACAGTGCTAACTGGTGGAGTGTAAGCTTCCATACTTCTTAGCTACATTAGCCTTGTAGCTCCAAAACCAAAGAAGCAAATGTGTCTTTGCTGACTGACCGTGTTTGGGGTAAGTTTGATTAAACTGGGTAAATCTGATGCACCACTTTAACCCAGAGGTGGGAGGTTGAGCTTGGGAGGTCAGCATTAGGGGCTGCGCTGGAGAAGACGTGACTGGCGTCTCCCAGATGATTCATTATAGTGCAGTACTGTATTACTATGCACAGATTGTTAGGATACCCTAATAGGGAGCCTGGTAATTATTCAGTGATTAGCATTCACAGCAGGAGGCTGTCGACTGATCTCCATCTTTGTGCGAACGTTTCTAAAGACATTAAACATCGCAGCTGAATGTGGTCCAGTTTAAAGCGTGAGGAGAAAAGGGATGGAGAGAAATAGCTGATGGTGACAGAAATGTAAATATGTGATATTTCACGGCTGCTGGAGGTAGATAGGAGGAAATGTAATGATTTGATGGTTTCCATTCATTCACAGCCACTAGGCTTTCAAGGCAGAGGTACTGCTACAGATAGTAGGCTATATTAGTACAATCCTATTATCGCACACGACGGCTACCAAATGCATGAAAGAACACTGCATTGCTGACCATAAATAAACAATAACTATTTACTTTCAGTGTTTAAAGTGCAATATGCAGACATCTAAGAGCTTTTCACAGTTCAGTCACGAAGGTATTTGTCAGCTGAACGGTCAGCAGGCACAGATTACTTGCTCGTTTAGCTGCTAGGGTAAGCGCTGCTACACAGGGCTGCTAGTTAGGCTAAGTTCACATAGCAGGTAAAAGTGGCCCAAATCTGATTTTCTCACCAAATCAAATTTTTTTGTTTGGCTGTTGACAATATTTTTAAATGTGACCGATATGCGATATCAGTCTGAACAGATCAGCTCCTAAACCGACTCGTATGCGCAAAAGAACAGAGCTTCACGCGGCTCATCCAGAGGTAAACAATCATGACTGCCAACGAACGCCAGTTGCTCCCAAAGCTTTCAGTTTCATCTTTGCCAGCATCATAGGAGCCATCATGAAGCTTCACTGACTGACAGCTGGGATCATCACCCAGAATGTGGTCAAGCTAATGTAAAAAGGGCGTGGTCTTTGGTTTGTGTCTTTGATTCTTTAAATGTTGCGTTCAGGCTCTTAACTGTTCTTTCACACTGCAGCCTCCTTCTCCTACGACCGCGTTCAGACATTTCTTATGAAATCTCTTCGAACATGGAGTGATTTGGCTAAGTCTCTTCTAATTTAGTACAGAAACATCAGCCTAAATGTTTATGAGGCCTCAGCAGCGCAAAATGATCATGAATCTCGAGTTGAATTGACGCAAAAGTCACATAAAATCCGATCCGGCTGTTCAGCCTAAGTCACATTGCCACATATCAGATTGGATTTCAGTACCAAATATGAAAGCGTCTCAAATCTGAATTGAAAATGCCAGATTCAGTGTTTATCTGTTCACACTGACGCAAAGATAACACATCTGTGTTCCTCATATGAGGAAAAAGATAAGATTTGGGCCACTTTTACCTGCTGTGTGAACAAAGTGCTTTTTGGCTTGCGTACCTTCCTGCCACTTAACCCTTACAAAAAAGTATACTTAAAGTAAACTTAAGTAAAGTTCAAGTAGATTTCCCAAGTATACTTTATGTAGTAAGTATACTAATATCAATGTACTAGTAGTATACATACTATTTCAGCACTTTTTGGGACTAAATTGGCCCACTTTTTGTGGGAAGAAACCCACACAGATATGGGGAGAACATGCAAACTCCACACACAAAGATTCCTGGTCACCCGGCTGGAGAACCCATTGTGGCGACAGTGCAACCCACTGTGCCACCATAATATACTTATAAGTATAATTTTGTTTAGTATATGTCTGGTAAGTACATAAAAGTATACTGAAAGCATTCTCACTTATTTTCAGTTTAAAAGATGTGTACTAATAGCACACATGAATAAACTTTTGTAAGGGAAGCCTGGTTTGTACCTGACACATCACAAAAGTCACAATAGTCCCTGTGCGAAAAACTTCATGCGTCTGTCGATCGCTGCTTCGCGCACACGTAAAATTTTCTAGCTACGCGGTGCTGCCGACGCGGACGCCACACAGGAACATGGAGACTTTTAAAGGGGAGATCTTTGCGCCTCTGATACAAGTGAGTATAACACTTTGTCATGAGGTACGCGCAGCCCTCATTCGCACAACAGTGGATGCCCAAAGTATAATCCGGCTTTTACAGTGTGTCAACTAGTAACCTGTTCACTTCAGGTTCACACTGTTTGCGGAGTCTTGTGCAACTCTCTGGTATAACTCAGCCTTTAGGATTTTCCGGTGTGTTTATAATTCACAGTTTAAATGGGGACATTTCTGGGGACAGCTCCAGCCGGGACTGACCACTAAAAAACAAGGACTGTCCCCAGAAAACAAGGACGTCCATTCACCCTAACTTAAAAGTCATAGTCACAGACTTTCCCCTTCTAGTTTTGGCTGTGTTTCCTGGGACTTAGAGGATCAGCTATCATTTCATGGCCGTTCAGGATCCGGTCCAGGCTCCTTCTCTTTTCTCCGTCTCCATCAGTCTCCTCCTCGTCTGCTGGCGGGAGGAAAGGCCTCAGTCAGCTGTTTCTGGCACCCTGCTGCCCTCGCTAAATCAGTCCTGCAGATTGGGTTTGCTTTCCTGACAGCACAAGGACTCTGATGATGACTAAGAGAGATGTATACATGTCGCTACTAGTTAACAGTATCACAGCAACAGTGGCTCAGAGCGCTAGGAGGATGGATGGGAGTTGTGGTGGGATGGAGATTGCTCACGAGTGGCTAAATGGAAGTTTTGGGGTGGATGATGTATCCTCAGTGAGGCACGATTACTCTGACCAGACTGAGGCCTATTTTTCTCACTGTAATATCAAAACGGGAACAGATTGCTACTCTATGTCTTCTGTCAGTATATTTGTATGAGGTCTTACATGCTTGTGCATGTACAGTTTACATTGCATCTGCATACGTCTGATGCTATTTGCATGTGTGGATGCTGTCGGTATCGTAGGAGATCATCAGGTATGTAAATGAATGCATAAATGATGAGAGAAGAAGTCCCTGGAGACCTCTGCACTACTGCTATGTGTGTGTTACACTTAATTTATATGATAATGATAAGCATGCATATAATTCCGTGAAGCCCCTTATAACTTTTCTCGTCGTTATTTCTTTATTATTTTTTATTTTTTGCAGGAGCACTTCAACCCAGAGTGTAAGTTCAAGGAGAGTGTGTTTGAGAACTACTACGTGACCTACTCGTCCATGCTGTACCGGCAGAGCCAATCCGGCCGCTCGTGGTACATCGGCATCAACCGCGACGGGCAGGTCATGAAGGGCAATCGAGTCAAGAAGACCAAAGGAGCTGCCCACTTTCTGCCTAAAGTCATTGAAGGTCAGTTGTGTTTCATTTAAACGCAGCACCACAGTGCTAGTCTTGAAAAACCTTCCCTTAAGTGTTGTTAGTTGTTGTGTATTTGAAGGAAATTGTCAAGGCATGTTTGCTTCGTTAGCCTAGCCCTGGAGCTATGAGGTTGTAGCTAACAAGTAGCATTGTGCAAATTAGCATACTGCTAACTTTGAGCCTAATCATTGCACACTTTCCTCAAACCGTGTTGAGCTCATAAGTAATCCTGCTTCATTATGTAGTTTCTGATACTGTGTATCATCTACAAACATGGACTAAAAGCTCCTGAGTGGTGCAGCCTCTAGTTGAGAACATGGGGATGCCATAGCCATCTGCTCCCAGGAACCCAAGAGAGCTTAACTGTCTTCTCTCCTTCTCGGTTGGGTAGGATGGTCCTCCTTCTCCCCAGTCACTCAGCGTAATGCTAGCCAATGCAGGCATCTGTTAGCTTATGAAAAAGAATTAGCATTTAGCATGCTCCTCCAAGCTTGTTGAGCTGTCCAGTGATGGAGCGTTAGCATGTTCTAGCCCTCACCTTTCCAGCTTGGTTGCATTGTGGGATGAAGCTCGCTAGCAGGTGGAATTGGCCAAGACTAAATTGGGAAGAAAAATGGGGTAAATAAATAAGTAACGGACAAAATTTAGGCTTCAAGATGGTCGTAACTACCGTTTTTAGCTATGTGCTGTACTTTTGTCCATGTTTATAGATGACAGTGTGTCATGCAGCGTCAGAAACCACATCTATCATTGGTAGATTAATCAATTATTTGAGATTAGATGAGTTTCAATAGGGCCTGAAATGTTTGTCCGAGCCCAAATACAGGCTGAGAGGTTTCTGTCCACTCTGACCCACAGCATCCCCATTTTGAGTCCGACCGTGACCCAACACTGACAAGATTCTGTCCCGACCCAAAGTTTTGTGTCCAAATCTGACCCGAATCAGCCCATCATCAGCCAAAGTGTTGAACAGAACTTATAATAGTACTGAAAATATTATTAGAATTATATTACTTCTTTTAATATAAATAACACTGTTAAATACACTGTGTGGTGGCAATATAGCCATCATTAAATCCTGGACAAATAAAATACAAAATGATTTAAAATAACTTGATATAACTAGAAGATGCATTGTGGTGAAAATGCAGTGTGGTGAAAATGCCGTGATTGTGCACCGTAAGTAATTCCTCTATGTTGCTCAGCTGTTGGTAGATGGTTGCTTATGTGGTTGCTAGAGTGTTGCTAGGTAGTTGCTATTATTTATAAGGTGGTTGCTCGGTTGTTGCTAGGTGGTTGCTTGGCAGTACACAGTCACTAATAAAATAATCAGTTGTACGAAATTAAGTTTAAATTTTAATAAACTTTATTCAACAAGCAATAGTTTTAAGCCTTTGACCGTTTAACCTGGTTCCAAAACGCCCTTCATCATATTCTTCATAACTTTCATATTTCATAAGCTAAATTCTAAAGGTGGGGGTCGTATGAGAGCTGTAACTGTCTTCTTTCCAGTCAAATAGATGGTGATGTCATTTTAAACCCTTATAATAAAAGAAGCTGAACTCACAGTTTTTTTTTTTTCTACTGAAAGTCGACCCATTTTTCCACAAATCTGGGCTATAAACTATAAACAGATGGCGTCTCTTCAGTGATCTGCTCTGTAAACATTATTTTTATTAAAAATTACAAAGAGTGTCAAAGATTTTTGGCTTTCAGCAGTAAATTGTAAGCATGTAGTAATATGTGTGATCATAAAACACATGTTCTGTTCATCTGAGAGGAGCTTTTAATAAATAAATAAATAAATAAATAAATAAAATAAAAATTTACAGTTATTTCATGCAGTTACTGAATAATTTGCCTGACACTTGGTCATGTAAATTCAGATGGACAAAGCAAAATATACCCAACACCCAAACGTTTTTTTAGTTTGGATAAACTTTCAATACTGTTCTCACGCTGTGCTGATATAGTGAGGTATTTGCTTCACATGTTTAATACTAAAACGTCTTCTTTAGGTAGAATGTGCTACATACAACACGGTGAACGTACAACATACAATTACTTAACAAACAAATGAAACATTCTTTTGGCTTCTTGGGGTTCAGACAAATATTTCAAGCTCTAAGGCAAGTGTGAGATGATTTAGGCATGCGGTTAGCGGCAGCTAATTGGTGAGATTAGTGCATGTTAGCTACATTAGCCTTGTAGCTCCATTGCAAAGCAGCCTAACATCATAACATCAAGTGTGCACTGGCAGACGAACTCCAGTTGTTGCATGTACAAATGTGCCTTTTGGCCAAACTCTCTTTTCTTTTCTCCAGTCGCCATGTACAAGGAGCCATCGCTGCACGAGCTAGTGTCGGAGCAGAGTCCGCCACGAAAGACGGTGAAGACGTCGGACTCACCGTCGCACCAAAACGGCCACAAGGAGGCGCCCCGGGCCGAGGCCTCGTAGCACAGGGGCCGGAGGGAGGGGGAGGGCGCAGGTCACACTCCGGAACTCCAATTCCCTTCAAACACTGGGGCACAAAGATAACATCTCGCCCCCATAGCCGCCGGCTGAGAGCTGGCCATGGTGGGCCGGGGGTCGGTCAGCAGCCCCCTCCAGGGCCGACCTCTTCAGCTCCAGAGAGGGGAAGCCTCTGTCTTTCTCTTTTCTCTGACACAGTGGGCCTGGAGGAGCAGCCCACGCTTCATTCTTCCCAGCATGAGCCTTTGTAACCCTCCCGAAATCACCCTCCCAGCTCCAGCAAGCCACAAATCAGTGGCCCCCGGGTGTCCTGTATCAGCTAGACACTCGAACAGAGGCAGTTGTCGATGACAAATGCACCAATGCAGGCAGAGCAATGTCAGCCACATCCTAGCAAACCAATACTGCGAGTTTACTTGATTGAAAATGCACATCGGTCCCACATGAGCGGCATAAACGAACATTAGAGGGAGTCTGTTACAGTGAATATCATCATGGCTGTGATTCGGCCTTGGCAAATCATCCCAGCCGTGATGTTATTCATCATAACAAACCACACTGAGCTGCTTTTCTGCAAAGTAAAGGAAAAGGTCAAACAAAGAAGCCCAGAAAATTCTTTCAAATCTATGATTTTAACATTTGTACTTTCTTCCGCCGAAAAAAGTAGGTCCAGTAGGTTAGAGTAAAGAGGCCACTGTTGCTGCTTAGGCAGTGGAATGATACAAAACATTAATTGCTATATCATATAGGAGCATGTAGAACATTTTTTAGCCAACCAGACAGTGTGGGCGGAGCTAAGTATTGCATAATAAATACATAAACGCCACTGTTGCCAGCGAAGTGAATGACAACAATTACTTTATTCATGTGGAACCGATGTACACATTCAAATGAAGGAAATTCAAGGCAGTTGCCTTTTTGAGTTTATTTTTATCTTATTTCTTATTTCGTTTTTCTTATTATCATACTGCTGATGATATGAGGGGGTATATGTTTGAGAGAGAGAGAGATAGAGGGAGAGGACAGTAAACGTCTGGTCCACCTGAGCATCCTGTCGGTTCAGTCACCGTGGTGACGCCAGCAGTCCGCTCTTCCAGCCAATCAGAGCCCAGCCAGCAGGAGCGGGCAGTAAAATCAATTTTTTATTGGACAGCTCAAGGGGGATATGTTTCTATTGGACGGTTTAGAGGAGAGGGATTGATTGATTTCTGCTGGACGGTGGCCAGATGAGTTGATTCCTTGGCCAGCATCTTTGACTGGTCAGAACAAAAGAAGACAGCGAGGTCTAATCAGATTTTGCTGAGTGACCTTCTCAACTGCGACACTTTTTAAACAAAAACAAAGGCTGTTTTCTCTCCTCCCTCTATCACTCGCTCACTCAGCAGCTACCAGAATGTGTTGAGTGTATTTTACATGATGATGATGATGATGATGAGGGTGATGAAGCATGCAGAAAGGGTATCAGATGAATACATAATTTCCACATGAATAACATATATTACATCAGCACTGTGTTCTGTTCAATAATAGTGTTGATGTAATACATTCTGTTCAATTGGAAATCAATTAAACCAGTTCAGTGCATTATTTTTTATTTAATATTCAGTATTTTTGAGAACATTTGGGGATTTTTCAGCCTAGATTAAGCTGTCCACTTCACTTTAAAGTCTTTTTAAACTGTTTTAAGTTAAAATGTGTCATGACCCAGCGTGACCACATGGCTACGTCTCTAGTGACCACTCGACTGGTCTGCTAACAAGGCTTTTTTTTTTGTTTATCAGGGTCAGATATGCAGGGATATTATATATAAATATACACAGGCCATTGTTTCACCAGTGCTTTTGATGGAGTACTTTCAGGGGATTATATGGAGTTCAGCCATGATTCAGAATACGTCCTGGAATGATGGCATCCAGCTTACATCTTGAAGGGGAATTCCACCCAATTTTCCACATTTTCTGAGTAATTAAGTGTGTTTAGATGTAAACAGAGTCATTCAGAGTGGTTTGGTGTGAAACGTTCTGTTCTAGAGAAACTTACCGAGTCAGAACTGTTCACAGTGGTGGTGATAGGAACCAGACGTCCACCTCTAAAAGCTCCCTCACAGAAAGCTATTACAGGAAATGGTTATTAATATACTCCCTGATGTCTGAGACAGTTTTGAGAATGTTTTCTTTTTCCGAATCCATTTATGGTGGAGGGATACATGCAGGGCGCTGTGAGACAAAGTAGTCCCCAAAGAAAACTTATTATTTCAGATTTTCCACTATTTTCCATCATCAACATTCCATATAAACTCAGAAGACTCGTGTAGGTTCACTGGTGGTTCTGGATAGTAAATAAAATGTCTATATTTGTGTTGTAGTCATGGCGACCCCTGGTTCCTATCACCACCACTGTAAAGACGTCTGAACCAATTCACACCAAACCCCTCTGAATCACTCCACATCTCACACACTGAACTATGCAGAGATGTTTCAGTTGTGTGTGATACTCTGGACGTGAGTGGGATTTCTAGGCCATTTGCGTTCGCGTTTACTTTATGGAGTAAATACACGTGTTCAAAAGTTTGGAATCACTTGTCATATTAAAAATTATTCTCCAATAATAACTTACACAGTGCAGAATGAAGGGTAATAATCTAGGCCTCAAAACGAAAACCAATGGTTTATTCACAGTTTAAAGTATTTTGAGAACAACAAGAAGTTGTGATGGGGTAAAAAGAAAATGGAAAATGTTATCAAGCGGCCCATATCATGGAAAAATTCTCATTTTTTTAGTTATTTTCTTTAACAAAGAGGATTATTTTTAGTAGTATTTTTTGCAGAAGTTTCAGTACGAACTGTTCGCTCCACAGTCTCTACAATCCATATATGGAAACTAACCTGCAAAAACAGTCTGTTTTGCATTTGCTGTTTTTGTGATGTCACAAGAAACTGTTCATTTACGTACGGCAGTTTATCCCCACCACTTGAACATGACACAATATAGCATGGCCAATCAGAAGAGAGGTAATTTGCATATGCCAGTCTTAAAGGCTGAGCCTGTTTAAGTCTAATAGATAAGGAGAGGTTGCAATCATGTAAAAATGAATTACGACTGGTTCAAATAGCCACACAAGCATCATAAATGGAGCTCAGGGAACAAATAACTGGCAAAAAAGTATTATTTGGGCCCATTACATAGTAAACTATCCATTTATGGTCATTTCTTATTACCAAATTACTGTGAATATCTAGTTGATCATTATAGATATTGACTTTATTAGTTAATTCTTGATGCTGCTACAGCTGGTTGGAAATGGCTTAATTTTATAGCTTCCTTTAAATGGAAAGCATGAAATATTAGCATCATAGAATCATTTTATACATGTATTTGCAATGACATGGTTTAATATGATTAGGAATCCAAACTTTTGAACAGTGTATTTGTCTACAGAAAACATCACTTCATATCCATTACTGTTCATTTTTAGACCACTGCAGTCCTTTCTGATGATCATTTTGGTCATTATGGTCAGGATGGAGATGGCTTCAGTGAGGGACCAGAACATCAAAGCGGGAGAGTTGATCATTATTCTGCACACGCTCTCCTGCTTATCCTCTCCCAGCCTTTACCTCCCTGGCCGGGTGTCCGGCAGATGAGCCAGACATGCCGCTCTGTGATGACTTCTGGAAAAGAGCCATCAGACATTGTGCTTAATGAAAAAAACCCCATTGGCCAGCGCTCAGCTCTGGTCATATATTTTGTCAGTCCGGATGAAAGCATAACCTCTGTTTGGCCTTGTCTGAGTCGTCCGACTGTCAGGATGAACCGACAGATCCGCAATTACACCACAGGCCAAACGTATGGAAGCAGGCAGTGATTTTCTAAAAGTTGCGCTGAGTTTTTTTTAGAAATGAAAGCAGTAGTGGACCATAATACTGCAGTAGTACCATACAGCTTCCAGCATTACTGTCCAGAGTGCCACGAGACAGTCGCCGAATGTCAAAGGAATGGTCAAAGCACGTCGATAAGCATGTTTTTGTCTAGTATGTTGTCAAAAATGGGTTGAGAATGTCGGAACAATGTTAAAGTATGTCAAGAGTAGTTTTAAATAAATATGTTTGTAGTTAGAAAAATGGGTGGATGTTCAAGGTCAGAGAAAAAAGACAAAGTCAAACGGGGTAAGGCTAAATAAAGTTGAATAAGGTCAAAGGAAGATAAAGAATGCAGAGGTCAAAAAGTCTAAGAAAGATATAGAGAGTCAAAAAAGTCTCAAAAGCAGCTCAAATGAAAGAAAGAAGATCAAAGGAAGACAAAGAAATTCAAAAATGTCAAGGTCAAAGAAAGTAAAGGTAAAGAAGGTCAAATAAAGGTCTAAGAAAGTCTCTGAAAGATAATAAAAGTAAAGGAAAGTCAAGGTGAACAGGCTAAAATAAAATTAAATAAGGTCAAAAAGATCAAAGAAAGTCAAAAATGTCATGGTCAAGTAAAGTAAGTGTCAAAAAGTCAAGGTCAAAAAGATCAAATAAAGTTAAAGAAAGTCAAAAACGTCAAGGTCAGGAAAGAAAAAGAAAGGCAAGGTCAAAGAAACGTGGTGAAGATGTCAAAGAAAGTCAAAAATGTCATGGTCAAGTAAAGTCAGTGTCAAAATCGTCAAACAGATCATATAAAGTTAAAGTCAAAAAGTCAAGGTCAAAAAGGTCAAAGAAAGTCTAAGATGGTCAGAGAAAGTCAAAAAATTCATGGTCAAGTTAAGTCGGTGTCAAAAAGTCAAGGTCAAAAAGATCAAATAGAGTTAAAGAAAGTCAAAAACGTCAAGGTCAAGAAAGTCAAAGAAAGAAAAAGAAAAGCAAGGTCAAAGAAAAATGGTCAAGATGGCCAAAGAAAGTCAAAAAGTCAAGGTCAAAAAGATCAAATAAGGTTAAATAAAGTCAAAAAAGTCAAGGTCAAGAAGGTCAAAGAAAAAAATGAAAGGCAAGGACAAAGAAAGATGGTCAAGATGGTCAGAGAACGTCATGGTCAAGTAAATTCAGTGTCAAAATCGTCAAACAGATCAAATAAAGTTGATGAAGGTAAAGAAAGTCAAAAAAGTCAAGGTCAAGCAGGTCAAAGAAAGAAAGTCAAAAACTTTGTCAAATAAAGTCGGTGTCAAAAATAAACTAAACGTTAAATAAAGTTAATTAGTCAAAAAGTCAAGGTCAAATAGATCAAATAAATTTAAATAAAATGAAAGAAATAAAAAGCAAGACAAGGTCAAAGAAAACTTGAGAACTTCAAAGAAACTCTAAGAATGATATAAAAAGTCAAGAAATTCAATGTCAAAGAAAGCCAAGGTCAAGAAGGTCAAATTAAATTAAACTCAAAGAAGACAAAAAAGTAGTGAAGGTGAAGGAAAGTCAAGGTTAAAGAAACGCAAGGTCAAGAAGGTCAAAGAAAGTCAAAGGAGGTCATAGAGGGGTAACTGGTCTCTTGGCCCGTGAAGGAGATGTGTTAGGCGGTTTAGTTTGGAGTGTGTCGGGTTTTTGGACTGAGAAACTGCGTTGAACGTGGATGTGAAATGCGAGAGGCTGCAGGCGTGAAGAATGGAGCGAAGGAGTGAAGCTGTTTGGTGTGACGGCGGACAGATTGAAAATGTTTGGATGATGAAGCAGGAAGGGATGGACGGATCATTACGCCGGACGCAGAGATGAGGAGGAGAGTGAGTTTTTCTAGCGCTTTAGTGCTGACAGAGAGCCGTAATGACTGCGCTGAGAACATCTAAAGGTTTATTATGCGTTTACATGGTCGCTGGGCTTCTTCAGGGAAAACGCCACAGGATGTTTTCATGGCTGAAGAGGCAGAGGAGGAAGCTGGGGGGTGCTTAAAGGAAGGGGGAGGGGTGTGTGTTGCCACATTTCTTGAACACCTTCAGCGAGGTGATGGCTGCTTCCAGTGCAGGCGACAGAGAGACTGTACACGCGCCTGCTTCCATATGCGAACCTGAAACCTCCTCTAGAATCCTTTTTGATTGATAATTATGTCGATGTTTATAAGAAAGGTCCTCACAATGAAAGTAAAACAGGTATTGTGCGTAAAACCACACCACATAAACTGAATACATGCAAATTTGTCCTGAAGTTATAAGGACAGTTTCAGGCTGGACTGCTTTTTTAATGAGGCTCAGCCAATCAGATCAGTATATCAGTCTTAAAGGCACAGTAACAAAAACAGCCTGTTTAACTCGGAAAACGGCCATGTAAAAAGGAATTACGACCAATTTTGGTACATAAAGCCTCACGGTCATCCTGAATCTCAGACATAGAAATACAACACAAGAAAAAATGTGAGCCCTTTCAGCAGAGCATGATTCTGCTCTGTAGCACCTTTAGAAAGGGTGACCCCCCTATCATGCATAAAACAAGTATGTGTGTGTGTGTTACCTGGCTCCACCTCGATCGCAAGGACACACACACACTCCCTCCCTCTGAAGTCATGCTCCATTTCCTGAGCAATCTCCCCAAACCCCGTCCTGAGTGTCCAACGGCCATTAACCTTCCCTACAGCGCTGAGAGAGAGAGAGAGAGAGAGAGAGAGAGAGAGAGAAGAACAAAAGTGTGTGTATGTACGTGTGTGTGTGTGTGTGTGTGTGTGTGTGTGTGTGTGTGTGTGGGACAGAGTAGTAACGATCGATTGACTCAATAAAAGCTGAACTGAAGCGCAGTAGCAGAGCACGGTGAACTCTGATTGGTTGCTGCAGCAGCAGAGGACGTTCAGTACACAATGAGCTGAGAGAGCATCTGCTGGAGAGTGTGGAGGGAAATCCCCTCTACAGCAACACTGACCACGCACAGACCGCACACAGACAACACACTGACCCGAGACTGAACACATGCTGATCATACACTGACCACACACTGACCACATACCGACCACACTTACAGCACACTGACCACATACTGACCATACACTGACAACACTCTGGCTACATACTGACCATACACTGACCATCTACTGGCAACACATTAACAAGACACTTACCACACACTGAATACATACTGAACACCTACATACTGTCAACACACTGACAAGACAATGACCACATACCGACCACACACTAAACACATACTGACCACACACTGACCATATACTGAGCACGTACATACTGATCACACACTGACAACACACTGACCACATACTGACCACACTCTTACCACACACCAAATATATACTAAACACATATTGACCATATACTGACAACACACTGACCACATACTGACCACCTACTAAACACATACTGACCACACACTGACCATATATTGAACACATACATACTGATCACACCCTGACCGCACACTGACAACACACTGAACACATACTGAACACACTGACCATAGACTGAACACATACTGAACACATATTGACCATACACTGACCATGCATTGACAGCACACTGACCACATACTGACCAAACACTTACAGCACACTGACCACATACTGACCATACACTGAACACATACTGAACACATACTGACCATACACTTTCCACACACTGAATACATACTGACAAGAAGCTGCAAGACACTGACCACATACCAACAACCTACTAAACACATACTGACCAAACACTGACCATGTACTGAACACATACATACTGATAAGACACTGAACACATACTGAAGACACACATATTGACCTGACCGCACACTGAACACATACTGATGATTCTGATTCATCTACAGGCCTGAACAGAAATACCCCATTCAGTTCCCACTTTACCCCCCCCCCTCTCTCTCTCTCTCACACACTCTCTCTCTCTCTCACACTCTCTCTCTCTCTCTCTCTCTCTCTCACTCTCTCTCTCTCTCTCTCTCTCTCTCTCTAAATCAGGGCAGGTACAAATGTCTCAAGGACACATTCGGTCCACATGTTTCCTTTGTCCCCGATTCCAGCATGTAAAACCGTAAAACGTAAAACAGTGAAACAGTCAGACTCGAACGCTCCGCAAAGATTCTGGAGAAAAAAATATAAAAATTGTAATTTTCATACTGTATTTTTGAACAAAAGAGAGAATTTCATACTATTTATCTCAGAGACCTGAGAAGAGAGACTTGTGCACTTAAAGCTGACACTGAGAAGCGGATTATATAATGTAGGTATTGGTGTAGATTATATTGTGTAGGTATTGTTATGAAGGAGGGCTGAATTATTTTGAAAAAAATCTGAAAGAGCCATATTGACTACATTGTACAGCTTTATTCAGAGTAGTGCTGTTGTTTTTGTTGAATTTAAGCTGGTGGTGCGATTGTTGTTTAATGCGTGGTAAACAGTGAAGATGAATTATGAGTTTATATGAGGTCAGGTCGGTGCTTCCTTCACCTACGGATTGATAAAGCTATACATTTATATACTGTACAAAAACAAATCTGTACAAAATGTTCTTTTTTCTTTTTCCCCTTCCTTTTTTTTAATATTTCATTTGTATAATTGTTTGTGAATAATATTTGCCCTGTGGTGGCTGAGTTTTATATATATATATATATATATATATATATATGTTTATATATGTTTTTTGTCTCATAATAATGTCCCAACATTCAACAGAGTCCTCAAAACTCCTTCTAGCTTCTTCATGTTGTTCAGAGAGGGTTATTTTCTGTGGCGTTTTCTACTGCTGTGAGAATATATGATGCTGCATCCGAAGGAAATACTGTAATAATGATTATTAATAATAATAGTATTAATGATGATAATAGCTGGTTATGTTTTGTCCTTTGAGCAAGGTGCTTTCAGCCCAGAGTGAGTCCTTGGGGCCTTTTTTTGAACCAAACGCTGTAAAATTGTTCTCTCCAGGCTCCGCCCACAAATAATTTCTCTCATAGCTACAGTTGCTAGGTTGGACAAGCTTGTAAATGAGAAACTCAAGAAACTGGTTTTTATGCGGAATAAAGTTTTTTAAAACAGTCTTTTGCAACACGTTGGCACGTTTTTCCAGTGCATTAAATGCAAATGAATAAAAAATAAATACATCTTAATAGAAATTGTAGAGTAAAATTTGCCATATTTAAGTTTGCAGAGGATGTTTTAACTTATTCGCAATCAGAAAGTCAGCAAAACGTGTCATCCGAGGGGGTGCCAATTCTTTTGCACATGCCCATATGTCATTACATTGATTTTTTTTTTTTTAAATCGTCTCATAACAGTAGATATAGAGCAAGATAATTGTGGGCGGAGCCTAAATAGGACAATTATGTATGTGTACTCTTCCAAAACAAAAGCAGCTGTTTCAAAAACCCCAAATGTGCATAAACTCTATGGGTCAGGATCGTCTTCCAAAAATGAAAAAGAAGCCACTCCCTTGTCGTTTTGTCTTCCAAAATAAATAAATTAAAAAATAATGCTAATAATAATAAAAATACAGCGAAGTCTTCCACCAGCCAGGGCTACTGTGGACTGTTTTCTGGGCCTGGCTCTGTCTGCCTATGAGAACACAATGGAGGCCAGTGAGGAGACTCTAATGCACTGAATGCATACAACACTTTCACTCCGCTGCGCCATATGCTGACCTACGACGGACCAACAGCCATACAAAACCGCCGACCTGTCAGCGGCTGGCCAAAATCGTCTACGGCTTGGACGATTAGTGACCACAACCAGCAAGGAAGGCGGGAAGGAGTGAAACAATAAACTGCTCATTATGGAGAGAAGAGACTTCGGTCACATGCATGAATCACCATTACGACCAACAGAAGCCTTCTCTGCAGAAGAGCAGCGGTCAGTACAGTGCTTCCTAACCTGGCCTGCTGACCTGCCTGTGTTTCTAAAGCAAATGCGCACCTGTTTGCTGGGGGAGGGTGTCTTATTATTGAATAAAACTAATATATTTGTATGATTGTACAAAGGTGTACTTAAGTTTCTTTATTAGAAACACTTTATTAGAAACACCTACCTTGTACCTCCACAAACTGGCCACTTTATTAGAAACACCTACATTGTTTGTCTACAAACTGGCCACTTTATTAGAAACACCAATCTTATATTTCCACAAACTGGCCACTTTATTAGAAACACCTATCTTGTATTTCCACTCACTGGCCACTTTATTAGAAACTCCAGCCTTGGGCTAACGCTCACTGGCCACTTTATTGGAAACAACCATCTTGCATTTCCACTAACTGGACACTTTGTAAGAAACATCTACCTTGTGCTTCCACTAACTGGCCACTTCATTAAAAAAACACCTTCCTTGTATTTCCACTCAGTGGCCACTTTATCAGAAACACCTTCCTTCTACTTCCACCCACTGGCCACTTCATTAGAAACACCTACCTTATGCTTCCACTAACTGGCCACTTTATTGGAAACCTACCGTATATGTCCACTAGTCTGTTGCTGGACAATTTATCAGCACCATTCATCACTGATCAGGTATCAAGCTTTCAGAGGTCCAGCCACTGAGCATTGTGTTCTGATAGCATAGATATTTGTAGTATTTTTTCCTCAAAATGTAATAATCCTCTGATAGAACATATTGAGGGTGCCCAAATCAGTATCAGAGCCAAAGTAGGTCAGAGTGTGCAGCCAGCAGTCAAACTGCATAAAGATAGCATTTTAAACTGACAGCCATCATCATCTGATTTAATGATCAGCCAAACTGGATCACATTAAACACAGTATAAAACAATAATTTAAAAACAGCAGTAAAAACAGTCTAGAATATCTGAGCTGAATTAGACTGGTGTTCATTTTAAAGTGCATACTGAAAGTGTGCACTGAGTGGCTGTATATCTACAAAAAATACAAATATAACATCATGGGGGTGGGGTGGGGCTAGATCTTGAAATTGTGTCTGGTGGGGGGGCAGCCTTGTCTTTGTGCAGGTCTGCTCACAGTTATAACAGCATTTATAATAATTAAGGTGCTCTGCTTAATCATTACTATGACGATTTGTTCCTGCAGTGCCCAGCTTTGGTGGTTTTAGTTGATTACTGTGTGGAGCAGCTCAGGCGTGTGGGAGACAGATGGCTCCGACAGCTGCAGGTGAGCACGGGTGAGCCGAGAGGCAGGCAGGTGACGAGTGACAGGTGACCTCTGACTCTAACACTGAGCGCTGGCACTCACACACACACACACACACAGAGGCAGACCTCATACACTCTTTCTGCTCATTTTAATACTATTGGTAGCTCTCATCCACTTCTCCTCGTCATTTTCCTTCTGGGAAATCCCCGACTCCATCGTACAGGCTGCTCCATTACTCTATTAACTCCAGAGAAGGTTGTTAGATTCGTTTTCGGAGGAGTCGAATGAACACAAGCAGCAGAACCTGCTCAGAAATCATTACTATTCTCTGATGTTGAATTTACGCTGATCTTGATCATTGCATGGCCCACTGAGTCAACATTGATGCAACAGCAGTCGCTGATGGTTGAACAGCTGTTGATGTCAGTACTGATGTTGATTTAATGTTTACGCTACTCTGTGTTCATGCAGTGTTGATTTAATGTTGAAAGCATATCAAACTCAGTTCAGTGTTTACAAAAATATAACAGACTTTACTGACATTTTTATCCATTTAGTAGACACAAACAGCAACTCACAGTTTGGGCATAGCATTAAACAAGTTTAAAGGGCCAATATAATGGGAAAAAATTAGTTTTCTTTACTTGCTGAAATAAAATATTTTCATGTAATCATCGTTAATGTTACCAAAAAAACATACACAGTTCATGCAATACATATAAACAGACTGCATTTACGAATTAACTTCTAAGGAACCCATTTTTAGGCTCAATCCCAATTTTCATATTTTTACCCCTACCACTTGTTTTCGAGTGTCTCTTCGCCCCTACAGGGTAATCGTTGAAATTTCCCTCACAAAATGTGATCCTCAGATAAAAAAGAGCATCACTTCATTAACAGCTACTGGCGCTGCTCTGTAGGCGACCCTGCCAGTCTGCAGTGACAGCAGAGGAGGGTAAAGTTCAGCTCCTCACTGCTGGGCTTTAGTTACATTTAGGGCTCATATGTCTTCAAAGTGGGGGGGCAATTATTTATTATCACCCACCCCTAATTCTTCAGTGATATGAAGCTGAAGTCAGATATTCACCAGCTTCTTGTTCGAATTTTCCCATTCCACCTTAAATGGTGCAACAGTTGAGGCACCAGAATGTAACTGCTGCTCCATTTAAGGTGGAACGAGAAATTTAGCTACTGAGACATCAGCACTACTAGAGATTTTTCATGCTTGTTATGAAGAAAAGGACCATAATACATTAAAACGATATTAAACTAAGACAAAACAGTGGTTATCGTAATTTTTTAACAAAGAAAATATTTACATTTGTGGGTTTTCTTTGGTCTCTTTTTTCTCTGTTAGGAGTCTCTGAAAAACCTCCATTTGGAGGGTCAAGTAGCCTTAACACTTCGCCCCACCCCTCTATATTCAACAAAAATCGGGACCTCCTATCCCTAGACGTGAACGTGCAAAACAGAGAGGTAGGGCTAAGTGGTAGGGGCGAGGCGTGAAATGGGATTGGGCCTTGGAGTGTATGTGGAGATTCTTTAAACTAGCCCATATTCCACATTTTTCATACATTTTATTGTTTGCCCAGGTTCACTTATGATGTTTGTGTGCCTTTTATGTACCAAAAGCAGTCATAATTAAATTTTTTTCAAGACCATTTTCCATCCCTTAGTGATAAACAGGTTGTTTTTGTTTTGCGCCTTTATGAGTGGTAAACAAGCTCTGTTCTGATTGGCTGTGCCTCAAAAAGCAGTCTAAAAGGGCTGAAACACTTCTTATAACTTCAGCAACAAATGGGTGGAGCTAAACTGCTGCAGGCTAAATAGGACTTATGGGATATATATATATAATAATAAGTGTGACATCACAAAACAGGGATTTCAAAACCTAAAGAGTGAAGAGTGAGTAGGATATTATGAAACTTTATTAATGCCTAATAATAACTACAACAAACACTTTTAATGCAAATAAAGCAGGGAAATGCGTTTTCCATGATACAGGCTCTTTAAAAAGGTTATTCAGAAGCTTCACCTGCACAGTGGCTCACCTGATGACTCTCCAAACTCATGAAAGTTTTTGATAATCAGTTGATGATCTGGATCAGATTCGCTGAGGCAGTGATCAGTTTAAAATAAGCTCTAATTTAAGACCCTGTTCTATGGTATTGCTCCAGAGAACGCAATTTAGTTCTTAAATTTATTAGAGATCCGATCCTATATCGGTATCAGGTCCGATATTGACGTAATTCGCTTATTGGACATCGGACGGACAGGGCCGATCCACTTAACAATCCGTAACGATCCACTTAACGACCTGGCGTGACATAATATAATGTAACATGAAATGTCACTGATCCAGATTCCATTCCACATCTTACCATGAACCTGCGGCAACCTCAGTCTGTAACTGAGTGAGCAAATAACATTAGCTGTTGGTTTGACTAAAATGTTGTTTGTTTGGAGACGCCTTAAACACGACCTTAAACACAACACCAACAATAATAATGATAATATTGAAGTAAAAAGAGCTCTTGTTTCGGAATCTGTATCGGTATCGGCAGTTGTGTATCGGGATCGGATCGGAGCTGAAAAAATGTGGATCGGCTCATCGCTAAAATTTATAAGAGCACACCTGCAAATTTCAGCACTGGGTGTACAAGCTCGGAGCTCCAGCACCGACAACGAGAATTCGTGAGGATTACACACAGAAGTCAAACTGTAGGTGAACTCACGAGGCAAAACAGCTGTACGTCCCTCCTCTGAGGTGAGGGCTTTAAACCAGGGATCTTATTTTAGGTATTTTTAAGCTCTTTTGTGGCTCGATATCTCCAGATGCTCTGGAGGCACAGATTAAAGCGTAATCTGATTCTATCCGTAATTATCAAGCGGCTCAAGGCTCTACAGGTATTAAAGGATCCTGTAAGGCGTCTGTCTGCTGTTTTAATACGTTTCTCCTCTATTTCTGGAGATAAACATGCAGCATTTCTCCAAAAACATCGCCGTCTCTGATGTGACAGGCTGTCAGTGTGGATAGGAAAGAATGCAATATTTGAGCGGAGAGCAGAATTAAAGTGACAATCTGGTGAAAATGTTTCACAAATAACCTCAAATAACCCTTAAAAAAAGGCTTCTTTTAAAAGCAAAGGTTACATATAAACCTCTTCCTCACATTAACTGAGATCCTCCTCGTCTCCTCTTCTGTCTTCAGTTTGAGAAACGAGGAACAGTCACTCTTCACTCCAAACTCTTGCGAAATTTGACGAGTTTTCAGATTTTCAGATATGCTGTGTCATATTGTAAAGTTTTTTCAGAGGTATCGGTCTTAGTTGCAGTTGCTAGGCTATGAAGGACCAACTGGGTGAGCTGGTTTGCTATAGCACCACCCTGAGGCAGAGCAGTGCTGCAGCTGCAGCTGAATCAATTTAAGCATCTATTTCTCCCTAACAGACAACATAACGTCTTAACTTTCAAGGACCCCCCAAAATTTTGATTTTGAGACATTCAGGGGGTTCAAGAGGTTAATTAGGGGGTCCCAGATCCCCCAGGACCCCCTGTATTTCATACCTTGGGACCACAGCTTGAACTAATTTGGCTGAATGGTCTGTATATAGCATAGCTGCAGTGTTGGACCTGCTGAGTTTGACTTGTGGTCGTTCTCTGCTCAGCCTGGAGACGAACTCAAAGCATTACAGCACAGCAGATGGTTAAAAGACAAACTGTGGCACAGCTGAGCACAGAAAACCATGTGGAGAGCCATAAATGCTAATAGCTTGTGCTATTATGTTATTCTGCTGTGTAATTTTCAGTGCTGAAACGCTGAAGGCCGCTTAAAACACACTCGCGGACCCCCTTCTCAGTCTGCTCCCCTGGGCCTTGTGCTCGGGGCCGGCGCTGGAGGAAAATGGCTTGTTAAAAGTAATAATTCATCCATACATTATTCATACGGCCGTCCCCGGGGTCACAATGCGCACCTCACACATACTGTTCACTATCCTCATTACAGAGACCATCTGCAGCCTCACAGCGCCAGCGAGCTGCGAGAGGGGGCTTCCCCTAATCTCGGCCATGCAGAGAGTACATTCCATCGCCTTCTGTGTGAGAGGCATTCCACGAGATCAGCACCAAATGGACATGCTGTTTTTTTTTGTTTGTTTTTTCCATTGAGGTTCACACTGTAAACAAATATATTTTCACTCTGAAAATACTGTAATATTTAATAGTCAGTACCTGTTTTTTAAGGTTAAATGCATGTAAATAGACCATACATATACTGTATTACCATACATATATATATATATATATATATATATATATATATAAGCTTCACCCCTGAGGGCTTTTTGCTTTTTTAACTTTTGTCCATATATATATTTGTGAGGTCAGACACTGATGTTGGACGAGAGGGTCTGGCTCACAATCTCCATTCTAGTTCATTCCAAAGGTGTTGGATGGGGTTGAGGTCAGGGCTCTTGAGGGCCAGTCGAGTTCATCCACACCAAACTCACCCAGTCAGGCCTTTATGGAGCTGCTTTGTGCACTGGGGCTCAGTCATGCTGGAACTGAAAAGGTTCTTCCCCAAACTGTTCCCACAAAGTTGGAAGTGTACAACTGTCCAAAATGTCTTGGTGCTGAGGCATTAAGATTTCCCTTCACTGGAACTAAGGGTTCTAGACCAACCCCTGAAAAACAGCCCCATATTATCATCCCTCCTCTACCAAACTTTACAGCTGGCACAGTGCAGTCAGGCAGGTAACGTTCTCCTGGCATTCGCCAAACCCAGACTCGTCCATCAGACTGACAGGTAGAGAACTGTGATTGGTCACTCCACAGAATATGTTTCCACTGCTCCAGAGTCCAGTGGCGGCGCTTTACAGAACTCCATCTGACGCTTGGCATTGTGCATTTTGATCTTAGACTTGTGTGTAGCTAAACTGTTTATATATCACTTTAAAGTCCTTTATTTAAAGAAAAGCCTGCAGAAAATTCAGTTTTCCCTGATATGAGAAATTATTTAAATATTACTCTTGACAAAAACAACATATTATGATGCCAAACACTGAGATATCCAACCCTTATACTGAAGTTGCGACCGGGAGGAATATTTTTATGCACAACCAACTTCTAAGACTGAACTTCGGAGGTGTGGCTGCAGATTTCTATGCAAATGTAGGGAATGGACATCATTCAGCACTTAATACATGTACCAGTTTATGTCCAGTTGGACTAGCTTGTCATTAAGCTACAGCCTGAAAATGTCAATTTTGAGCCTCACCCACACTTTACAGTTTCCAAACCGTTCACTTTCCAGTCCACATCCAAATATGGAAACCAAGCTACTTAAAATGGCCTGTTTTCAATTCAGTATGGTTGTGATGTGACTGTCAGCCAATCAGAGCACATATATATGTCTCAAAGAGCCATGGAAAAACAATTTGCCTCACTTTTTTAAATAAAAAAAAAACGAAGCTTCAAAAACAGCCTTTTGAATTCACTGTTTTTTGTGATGTCACAAAAAGCCAACACATTTGCATATATCAGCATATTTGGCCAACAGTAGTTTAGCCCATTCATGCTGAAGTTATAAGGAGTGTTTCAGCTTGGATTGCTGTTTGGATGAGCAATTAGCACAGGGCTCGTTTATATATATCTTACATATACATGTATTCATTTACATATAGCTCACATATGTCTTAAAGGCACAGTAGCACAAAAAGCCTGTTTAATTTGCAGGGATAAAGAGAGGTCATGTAGAAGTGAATTATGGGACAGAAATCCACACAGATGTTATAAGTGGTCCTCAGGGGAACAAAATAAATAAATAAATAAATAAAAATAAAAGGAAAATGTAGGCTGGGGACATTTAAAGGGACAGCATGTTTAATTGTAAGGGATAAAAAGAGGTTAGAAAATGAGAAAGTGTATAACATCATAATGTTATGTAATAAAGCAAAATGATTATTTTAAATGCTGAAAGCTACATAAACATTATGAGTGGTCTTTAGGGGGAAAAATGATAAAACAAGATAAAATAAAACAAAAACTGCAGAACATGGCTATTTAGGTGTAATGCAGACTAATCAGGACTGTCTTCCACTGCCCTCTAGTGGGTACATGAGGCGGTGCGGTGCTAATGAAGACAGATGTGTCAGGCGTGAGAGGAGGTCACAGAACATCTCAATGTGAAAGCAGTCGCAAATATACCAACACAGGCAGAACTAAAGGGTAACAGAGTCGGTGTCAAACAACACAGGGATACGTTTACACACAACGCTCTGCAGCAGTTCTGCCCTTAGTCCGGCCGGTCAGTTCTCAAGGACAAATCAATGTTGGACAAAGAGTCATTCCTCAAACTGTAGGTTTATTTGTCAAGCAAGAAGTCCACACACACTGCTCACCATCAGAAAACAACATTTATCCATTATGAGTGCTTTAATTGGCGTATGATTCATTCAGCCTAATGAGAAACTGTAGACCAGACTCAGTTTATATCACAATACCTACATTTAGAGTCGGTTATTCATTCAACCTTATGAGAAACTGTAGAACAGACTCAGTTTATATCACAATACCTACATTTAGAGTCGGTTGTTCATTCAGCCTAATGAGAAACTGTAGAACAGACTCAGTTTATATCACAATACCTACATTTAGAGTCGGTTATTCATTCAGCCTAATGAGAAACTGTAGAACAGACTCAGTTTATATCACAATACCTACATTTAGAGTCAGTTATTCATTCAGCCTAATGAGAAACTGTAGAACAGACTCAGTTTATATCACAATACCTACATTTAGTGTCGGTTATTCATTCAACCTAATGAGAAACCAGCATTGTTAGCTTGGTGGCTAATTTGCTGTCATTTATAACCTGCGTAGATTCAGTAAGCTACAACAGACAGTCTCGCTCAGTAGTGTAGCATTTTGCTAGCTTTCTATAAAGCCTCTCCAACCTTACAGTAGTAGCTATGAAAGAAGTCATTTGTGGGCGGAGCCTGGATGGGTCCATTGTACATCATTAGATAGCAAAAATAGAAAAAATATAACAATCAGTGGCTTAATTACAGTAGATGAGGTTTCAGGAACACTAGGAGCCTATTAATTAGTTAACGAGCTGAGTCAGGCGCACTTGACCAGGAAAAACACAAACGTGTGCAGAGTGTGGGGTCAGCAGGGGCGAGAAAGGAGCACCAGGTTTACTGTACTGCACTGATCATGGCTTATTTTAAGAAGGAGGGAGAGAGGGAGAGAGAGAGAGAGAGAGAGAGAGAGCAGATAGTACTGCATAGAAAGAAGGAGAAGGGAGGAAGATGGGAGAAAGACAGAAGAAAGAACGAGATGAGAAGGAGACAGCAAGAGAGAAAATAGAGAAAAAAGAAAGACGAGAGCGACAGAGAGAAGAAAGAGGACAAAGTAAGACAGATAGTAAAGAGAGAGAAAAGAGAGAGAGACGTAAGAGAACATAAGAGAAGAGAAAGAGAGAGAAAAGGAAAAAGAAGAGAAAGAGAAGAGAGAGAAGTAAAGAGAAAACGAAGAGTAATAGACAGAACAAGAGAGACAGAAGAAAGGAAGAGATGAGAAAGAGCTAGAGAGAGAGATAGAGAAGGGAGAGAACAGAAAGAAGACACAAAAGAGACAAAGAGAGAGAAAAAGGAAAAAGAGAAGAGAAAGAAGAGAGTAGAAGACAAAAAGAAGAGACAAGGGAGGAGAAAAAGGAAAAAGAGGAGTCACATTCCTGTAGCGCTAACAGAAATGTCCACTAGGGGTCAGTAATAGGTTGTTGGTTGTTAGTTTGGCAGTTGGAATGTTTTTAATTGTTACATTTATCTTGTTTGTACATGTTCAGTTTTTACTGCACCTTTCACATCAAAATGATTCTCACAGTACACACACACACACACACACACACACACACACACACACACACACACAGCAACATGGCAGTCATGGCCAAAAAAATATTTAGTAGCATTTATTTACACCGGTCAGGCATAACATTATGACCACCTCCTTGTTTCTACGCTCATTGTCCATTTTATCAGCTCCACTTACTCTATAGGTCCACTTTGTAGTTCTACAGTTACAGACTGTAGTCCATCTGTTTCTCTGCATACTTTGTTAGCCCCCTTTTACCCTGTTCTTCAGTGGTCAGGACCCCCATGGACCCTCACAGAGCAGGTACTATTTGTGTGGTGGATCATTCTCAGCAGTGCAGTAACACTGACGTGGAGGTGTGTTAGTGTGTGTTGTGCTGGTCTGAGTGGATCAGACACAGCAGTGCTGCTGGAGTTTTTAAACACCTCAGTGTCACTGCTGGACTGAGAATAGTCCACCAACCAAAAACATCCAGCCAACAGCGTCCTGTGCGCAGCGTCCTGTGACCACTGATGAAGGACTAGAGGATGACCACCACAAACTGTGCAGCAGCAGATGAGCTATCGTCTCTGACTTTACATCTACAAGGTGGATTGACAAGGTAGGAGTGTCTAATAGAGTGGACAGTGAGTGGACACAGTGTTTAAAAACTCCAGCAGCACTGCTGTGTCTGATCCACTCGGACCAGCGCAACACACACTAACGCACCTACATTTAGAGTCGGTTATTCATTCAGCCTAATGTGAAACTGTAGAACAGACCCAGTTTATATCACAATACCTACATTTAGAGTCGGTTATTCATTTAACTTAATGAGAAACTGTAGAACAGACTCAGTTTATATCACAATACCTACATTTAGAGTCGGTTATTCATTCAGCCTAATGAGAAACTGTAGAACATACTCAGTTTATATCACAATACCTACATTTAGAGTCAGTTATTCATTCAGCCTAATTAGAAACTGTAGAACAGCCTCAGTTTATATCACAATACCTACATTTAGAGTCAGCTATTCATTCAGCCTAATTAGAAACTGTAGAACAGCCTCAGTTTATATCACAATACCTACATTTAGAGTCGGTTATTCATTCAGCCTAATGAGAAACTGTAGAACAGACTCAGTTTATATCACAATACCTACATTTAGAGTCAGTTATTCATTCAGTCTAATGAGAAACTGTAGAACAGACTCAGTTTATATCACAATACCTACATTTAGAGTCAGTTATTCATTCAGCCTAATGAGAAACCAGCATTATTAGCTTGGTGGCTAATTTGCTGTCATTTTTAACCTGCGTAGATTCAGTAAGCTACAACAGACAGTCTCGCTCAGTAGTGTAGCATTTTGCTAGCTTTCTATAAAGCCTCTCCAATCTTACAGTAGTAGCTATGAAAGAAGTCATTTGTGGGCGGAGCCTGGATGGGTCCATTGTACATCATTAGATAGCAAAAATAGAAAAAATATAACAATCAGTGGCTTAATTACAGTAGATGAGGTTTCAGGAACACTAGGAGCCTATTAATTAGTTAACGAGCTGAGTCAGGCGCACTTGACCAGGAAAAACACAAACGTGTGCAGAGTGTGGGGTCAGCAGGGGCGAGAAAGGAGCACCAGGTTTACTGTACTGCACTGATCATGGCTTATTTTAAGAAGGAGGGAGAGAGGGAGAGAGAGAGAGAGAGAGATAGAGAGAGAGCAGATAGTACTGCATAGAAAGAAGGAGAAGGGAGGAAGATGGGAGAAAGACAGAAGAAAGAACGAGATGAGAAGGAGACAGCAAGAGAGAAAATATAGAACAAAGAAAGACGAGAGCGACAGAGAGAAGAAAGAGGACAAAGTAAGACAGATAGTAAAGAGAGAGAAAAGAGAGAGAGACGTAAGAGAACATAAGAGAAGAGAAAGAGAGAGAAAAGGAAAAAGAAGAGAAAGAGAAGAGAGAGAAGTAAAGAGAAAACGAAGAGTAATAGACAGAACAAGAGAGACAGAAGAAAGGAAGAGATGAGAAAGAGCTAGAGAGAGAGAGAGAGAAGGGAGAGAACAGAAAGAAGACACAAAAGAGACAAAGAGAGAGAAAAAGGAAAAAGAGAAGAGAAAGAAGAGAGTAGAAGACAAAAAGAAGAGACAAGGGAGGAGAAAAAGGAAAAAGAGGAGTCACATTCCTGTAGCGCTAACAGAAATGTCCACTAGGGGTCAGTAATAGGTTGTTGGTTGTTAGTTTGGCAGTTGGAATGTTTTTAATTGTTACATTTATCTTGTTTGTACATGTTCAGTTTTTACTGCACCTTTCACATCAAAATGATTCTCACAGTACACACACACATACACACACACACACACACACACACACACACACACAGCAACATGGCAGTCATGGCCAAAAAAATATTTAGTAGCATTTATTTACACCGGTCAGGCATAACGTTATGACCACCTCCTTGTTTCTACGCTCATTGTCCATTTTATCAGCTCCACTTACTGTATAGGTCCACTTTGTAGTTCTACAGTTACAGACTGTAGTCCATCTGTTTCTCTGATACTTTGTTAGCCCCCTTTTACCCTGTTCTTCAGTGGTCAGGACCCCCATGGACCCTCACAGAGCAGGTACTATTTGGGTGGCAGTTGGAAAAACATTCCAACTGCCAAACTAGGTAGGAGTGTCTAATAGAGTGGACAGTGAGTGGACACAGTGTTTAAAAACTCCAGCAGCGCTGCTGTGTCTGATCCACTCGGACCAGCGCAACACACACTAACGCACCACCACCACGTCAGTGTTACTGCAGTGCTGAGAATGATCCACCACACAAATAGTACCTGCTCTGTGAGGGTCCATGGGGGTCCTGACCACTGAAGAACAGGGTAAAAGGGGGCTAACAAAGTATCAGAGAAACAGATGGACTACAGTCTGTAACTGTAGAACTACAAAGTGCACCTATATAGTAAGTGGAGCTGATAAAATGGACAATGAGAGTAGAAACAAGGAGGTGGTCATAAAGTTACGCCTGATCGGTGTTTATTAAATATGTTACATTCTTGGTATGAATTTTTTTCTATCCACAGACTGCTACTGGGCCGACCTGCAGGATGTTCTCCGCCACTGTAAGCCATCATGCAGTGACAGTTTAAATTACTTTACTAGGAACTCTAAACAATTATATAAGCGTGTCTAATAAAGTCTGGGCGGCTCAGGCAGGGAGGTGTTACTGCGCTCAGAGCCAGCAGAGCAGCGAGGCTGAAAAAAAGATGATTCTTGTACTTCCATGAGGAAGATATTTATAGGAAGTGTGTGTTTGTGCTGAGCAACTGGAATAAACTTCCGATCAGAGTGTGTACGAGTGTGTGGTGCGGAGTGTGAAATGCCTCACCGCTGCATTACTGAGCAGGCAGGAGGTGTGATAGAGATACGGCTGTATATCTGATCTACACCTACATTTTCAGGACAATAATGTTCTGACTGGAAACAAGTTCAACCTACAGAAGCAACAAATACTCCTTACTTTGTAAAGTACTTCGTACAAAAGGCTCTCTAATCCTGAGATTAAGATTAGGGCTCATCTTAGAAAATTACAGTTACGTACACCAATCAGCCAGAACTACACTCATTGTCCATCTTATCAGCTCCACTGACCATATAGTTTCACTCTGTAGTTCTACAATTACAGACTATAGTCCATCTGTTTCTCTGCATACTTGTTATCCTGTTCTTCAGTGGTCAGGACCCCCACAGGACCCCCATGGACCCTCACAGAGCAGGTATTATTTGGGTGGTGGATCATTCTCAGCACTGACGTGGTGGTGGTGGTGTGTTAGTGTGTGTTGTGCTGGTCTGAGTGGATCAGACACAGCAGTGCTGCTGGAGTTTTTAAACACCTCAGTGTCGCTGCTGGACTGAGAACCAAAAATATCCAGCCAACAGCGTCCTGTGGGCAGCATCCTGTGACCACTGATGAAGGACTAGAGGATGACCAACACAAACTGTGCAGCAGCAGATGAGCTATCGTCTCTGACTTTACATCTACAAGGTGGACTGACAAGGTAGGAGTGTCTAATAGAGTGGACAGTGAGTGGACACAGTGTTTAAAAACTCCTGTGTCTGATCCACTCATACCAGCGCAACACACACCAACACGCCACCACATCAGTGTCACAATAATTCAGTAGAACTTGTATGCAAAGGTTTGGGCACCCCTGGTCAAAGGACAAGTTCTGCTGATTTTCTAAATGAAAATAAGTGAGCAATGTTATGGCACATTTTATGTTTTATCGATTTTTTTCAATATGTTAAACTCAGCAAATGAACATAAATTCACATTAATATTTGCAGACAAACAGCATATTTAAGTGTGTGGATGATGTGTCACTTAATCTGACCAGGGTTTGTTCTAATGATTCACATACAACTATACATATCCAAAATAGGAACTTTACAGAACAAAGGATATTCATTTCTGAATGGACGTCAATGTAGCAAAGTTAATTTGAAGCATTTCTATCGTCATTGTGAATTTCTATCCGTCATTTTTCAACTTCTGTAAAAAAAAAAGACAACAAAATAAAATAAAGACACAATTTTTAACAAACATCCCACGTGGAATGTACGTATAACCCCATGTCTGTATGAGTGTGTGTGTGAGAGAGAGAGACAGACCTGTTTGACCGGACTAAGAGTGTATGATATTTTCCAAGAAGTGCAGGTAGAGGATAAAATGTTTGTACACTAAACCACACACACACAGACACATAATGAGAGCAGTATGGAAATCAGATGAGACCTTACACTCTCCCTGTAACTGAAACCAGTGACGTCAGATTTTCAGCGGCCACTCCCAGACAGAGAGAGAGAGAGACAGAAACAGAGAGAGAGAGAGAGGAAGAAGAGAGACAGAGAGTATCTGTGTCTGCGTGATGTGTAATTTACTGAGTATCACTCTTTTACTGCTGAAACTAAAACAGCATCTAGTTCAATTAAATTTGTGCATCATTTCCACATTACTAACCTGTATAATACTATAAATATATATATATATATGTACTTATTTAATTTAACTTAATATAAAGGTACTATTAATACTTAATAGTAATATAAATTAATACGGTTTTGCTCCGACAGCAGCGATCTTTTTCTGTCTCTATATATATGTACATATATATATGGAGAGAGATAGAGACAGAGAGAGAGAGAGAGAGAGAGAGAGAGAGAAACCTTGTATCTCCAAAATGGTAACTTTACAGGAGAAGGAAAAAAACTACTTCACTTTTAATGTAAGTCAATGGAACCAGACTTTTTTCAGAGTAATTTTGGGTCATTTCTTTTGGTCCATTTATCATGAAATTTACACACATATGTCAAAAACTGAAAAACAACAAATTATATATGAGGGTTCTGACAACAGTGATGTGTACATACATATATATATATATATATATATATATATATATATATATATATATATATATATATATATATATACTTTTTTTGGAGATACTTGTTTTTCTTTGGATGGCGACCATACGCACACACACACACACACAAACACACACACACACATATATATATGTATATAAATACATATATATGTGTGTGTGTGTGTGTGTGTGTGTGTGTATGGTCGCCATCCAAAGAAAATCAAGTATCTCCAAAAAAAGTAACTTTACAGGAGAAGGCAAAAACCCTCTTACCTTTTAATGTAAGTTAATGGAACCAGATGTTTTTCCAATAATTTTGGGCTGTTTCTTTTGGTCCATTCATCATGAAATGTTCAAACAATGTAAAAGACAGCTCATGTGTTAAAATGATGTACAACACAGCACTGCTGTGTCTACTGTGTCTGATCCACTCAGACCAGCACAGCACACACTAACACACCACCACCACATCATTGTTACTGCAGTGCTGAGAATGATCCACCACCCAAATAGAACCTGCTCTGTGAGGGTCCATGGGGGTCCTGACCAGTCTGTAAGTGTAGAACTACAAAGTGCACCTATATAGTAAGTGGAGCTGATAAAATGGACAACGAGCGTAGAAACAAGGAGGTGGTCATAATGTTATGCCTGATTGGTGTATATATATATATATATATATATATATATATATGTACATACATATGTATATATGGGTAGGTAGATTAATAGGTGCAATCCCTACAAAAAAGAATACTTCACTAGTCTCAAAGAAAATTGTGTCAGCACATAAGCATACAAGGCACAGCAAAAAAAAATTATAATAATAAAAAAATAATAAATCTAATAATATAAGTAGAGTATAGGTCTTAATGTGTAGAGTATAGGTAGAGTATAGGTCTAAATGTGTAGAGTATAGGTAAGGTACAGGTCTAAACCTGTATAAAGTAAGTTCAGTAGGCAGCTCCGGAAGATCCAGACGCAGGTGAGAAGGGGTTTCTGAAGCAGTAGACGCACACGAAGCTGATAGGAATCATGAAAACATGGTTTCCGGTGTTATCACACATACCAATTCCTAAACTCTGTACTCACTTCTCACACTGACACACTCCCAGTCCAGCCCACTCATCACACACTCCGCTCAGATCTGTCTGTGCTCACATGACTGAACCTGTGTTGATGATGATGACTCCTCAGTTTTATATATATATATATATATATATATATATATATATATATATATATATATATATATATATATAATGTTATAATATATAACATTTGAACACTGATGTATATATGCAGAATGAAATACTGTAAGATTGACACCAGACAATATTTCAAGATACTTGATTCAATATTTTAAGTTTAAAAAACATCAAAAAGTTATTAATTAATAAATAATATAGTGTGACTAGAATAGTGTATTTCCTGAAGAAAATGCAGCTTAAGTGACTTAAGAATGGTTATTATGGTGTTGCCAGGTGGTTGCGATGGTATTTGATAGGTTGCTAGAGTGTTGATAGGTTGTTGCTGTCGAATTCTAGGTGGTTGCTGAGGTGTTGCTAGGTGGTTGCTATAATATCCCAGGTGGTTGCTAGGGTGTTGCTATGAGGTTGCTATGGTATCCAAGGTGGTTGCTAAGGTGTTGGTAGGTGGTTGCTATGGTATCCCAGGTGGTTGCTAGGAGGTTGCTAGGTGGTTTCTGTGGAGTCCCCGGTGGTTGCTAGGGTGTTGCTAGGAGGTTGCTATGGTATCCAAGGTGGTTGCTAAGGTGGTTGCTATGGCATCACAGGTGGTTGCTAAGGTGGTTGCTAGTCGGTTGCTATGGTATTAGGACTTTGCTGGGGACAAAAATCGATGGGAGGAACGAGGGATTGAAAAAAACACACATAGAGGAGTGCGGGTCAGTGTGGCTGTGGGTAACAGCTTGGGGATCTGCTCTGAGTCAGTTCTAGATTAAACAAAATAAAACAAAATATTTGGAGTTTGTAAGAGACATTAACACATATATCTGAGCTTGTGTGTATCAGTTTTACAGAGACTCTTTCAGTAAAGAGTTCTGGCATAGAGCTGCTGCCACTGTTAAACATTCCTAACAACTAACCCAAACCTGCTTAGACTACAACTCGTATTCACACTCAGTGGTGTATCTAGAACATCTACAAGAACTAGAGTGATGTTTTTTCCACAATATTAGTCCCATTGTGATTATAGTAAATATGGATGAGCAAAAATGGAGACACAACATTTTGTTTCAACAGTGACCATCACTGATACATGAGTGATGTATGTATGACTCTGAGTTCCAAAGTCTCTTCTAGTGAAGAGCTGATGGAGCTTTACAAGACATTAAAGGGGAATTCCACCGATTTTCAAAATTTACTGCATAGTTCAGTTCGTGAGATGTACACAGAGTGGGAAATGGTTCAGGTTTCTTTACAGTTGTGGTGATAGGAACCAGGGGTCGCCATGACTACAACACAAATATAGACATTTTATTTACTATCCAGAACCACCAGTGAACCTACACGAGTCTTCTGAGTTTATATGGAATGTTGATGGAAAATAGTGGAAAATCTGAAATAATAAGGTTTTTTTGGGGACTATTTTGCCTCACAACACCCTGCATGTATCCCTCCACCATCAGTGGATTAAAAAAGGATGTTGTATTCTTTTACAAAACAATGCACAAACACAAAACAATGTCTCAGTCATCAGACACTGTATTCATAACCATATCATGTAGTAACTTTCTGTGAGGGAGCTTTTAGAGGTGGACGTCTGGTTCCTATCACCACCACTGTGAACAGTTCTGACTCGGTAAGTTTCTCTACAACAGAGCGTTTCACACCAAACCACTTCTTGAAAGTTTAACTAGGCAGAAATGTTGAAAAAAGGATGGAATCCCTTATTAAATAATAGACAAGTTGGTTTTTGGCCGTTGGTGAACCTGACATACTGTCTTCCTGTGAAATTTCAGTCTCGTTTGTCTGGGAGTGTCCAGCGTTCACTGGAACTTCAGCGTAGCTGAGCTCTGAGAATTAAAAAAACGAAACAGGAAGTGGATCTACTGCACATTTCACAGGAGCTTTGAGTGACACTAAATACCTGAAGGCATCTCACGCTCCGCTGAACTACAGGAGCTGAAATGTTTGTCTGGTCAACGAGTCAAAGACACAAAGGGGGCTTTGTGTCCTGTGAGAGGGGGTCTCAGGCGGAGGAGGACCCTCAAAACTGATGGACAGATAAAGAAAGAAGAGAATGAGTCACTTCTGAGCACACGACATAAACAACAGTGTTAATCACCCTAAATATGTGTCTCGTGTGGTGAGAAGCAGTTTAACTGGTTTATTCAGGTCACATAAAATCATTATTATTCATCAGCCTAAATTAGAGAGACTTCAAATCAAACTCTGACAAAAAAATATGCCTAAATTGTTGATCTTACACTTAATTTTGTTTCATTTAGCTGATCTAACATACATTATCTTAAGTTTGATGACGTCTGTAAACTTCATAACGTAATGTCCACTCCCTAAGCTGCAAAAAACAGACCTTTTGTATTCATTGTTTTTGTGATGTCACAAATTACAGGACATTTACACATTTTCACTTGTTCAATCTACAGCAGCTTAGCTCCGCCCATTGGGGCTTGAAGTTATAAGGAGTGTTTCAGCCCAGACTGCTTTTTAAATGAGGCGCAATGCAGGACAGCCAATCAGAACAGAGCTCGTTAACATATATTAGTCTTAAAGGCACAGTAACTAAAATTGCCTATTTAACTGAAAGTTAAAAATGAATAAACAGTGTTTTGGTGCACTGTAGAATATCTATCTTTATGGGTTGCTCCACTGCATAATTTAAACTGAATTTTTAATTGAAATGGAATATTTTAGAAATGGAAAATGACAAAAATGGTCATAGAAAGTTTTGTTCCCACAGCAAATATATATATCACTGCCAGATATACTGTATTATTGTCTTATTTTTATTAATATTCTGGATACAAATAAAGAAAGAAAGTTTGCTCCAACAGGACCGATATATATCTCGCTGTTGTCGGAACAAAACCTTGTATCTCCATTTTTGGCATTTTTTAGTTTTTTGACATAATTTGAAAGTACCTGTTGCTCTTTACATTTGTGTAAATTTCATGATGAATGGACCAAAAAAAAATGACCAAATTTTACTAGGAGAAAACGTCTGGTTCCATTGACTTACACTAGACGTACAGTATTTTTTTTCCTTCTCCTGTAAAGTAACACATATATATATATATATATATATATACATACATACTGCCAAATTCTATTGTATTGCCTTATAGTCTTATTTGTATTAATAAGGCAATAAAACCATAGGATATATATTGTATTATGTTTTTCTTAGTGTATTTATGTATTTATCTTGATTATTGATTGTGTATTGTTTTATATTGTGACACTGTGAAAAATGTCTCATCAGTTCAACCTGAAAAAATTACTTCATTTGGTAACAAGTAAATGAACTACTTTTATTCAAAGGAAATACTTTGAATGAACGATTCTTTCAATCAAAGTCATTTTTTAATTGAATAAAACTAGTTCAATTGCTTGTTACCACAGTAAGTCATTTTTTAGGTGAAACTGACGAGCCACTTTTCACAGTGTATGTTTGCTGTTGTTTCATTCTGATTTCCCAAAAGGCCGTAATAAAGTATCATTATTCAAAAAGTCAGTCTGGGCTGAAACACTCCTTATAACTTCAGTGCGATTGGGTGATGCTTAACTGCCATGGGCTGAATGGGTGGATATAAGCAAATGTGTTTTTGTGACATCTGAAAAACAATGAATTCAAAATGGGTTTGTATTGCAGTTTGTTTGCATGTATGGACTGTGTGGATTGGGGAGTGAGTGGTATGTTTTTCAAAGGGTGAAATTAGATTTTTCTTGATATTTTAAATGTAGTGTATCCTAAAAATTTTGCTCTTGATGCCTAAAATGTATCATTCATTTTATCATACAGTAACAATAATGCATAATGCATTACCGTGAATGTAATGTATCATGCGGTAATGTGAAACATTACACTGTCTGGAGACGTGATGTTTGTTTCAGCTCATCTTGTCAAAGATTAAATGGTAAATGGTCATTTTGAAGAGTTAAATCTGTTTGTTCTGTATCATCAGTTCTTCTCAAAGACACTCACAGAAACATGACTTATGAGGGCTGTTGGCTCTTGTGTTTACAGTGAAAGCAGAAACAAAGGGAACCGAGGAACCAGCGTCTTCAGGTTACTGACCTGCAGCTCTGTGATCTTCAGGATTCCTTCAGAATTCACTGACCTGCTCTGATGATCTGCACTTCTGGTTCTTTGAAGAATCTCACAAAAGATGGGTCTTTAAAAACTAAACTGTGTGGTATTTTAAGGGGATCCAAAGGGGGTTCTTTGGTGGTATCACTCCAAAGAACATCTTCATGTTTAAGAGGTGAAGCGGACCTCCTGCAGCAGATTAAAGTGGGGAAAAGGCATCATTCCTCTTTAAATCTGTCAGTTGTTGCTGTTTGTTTTGAAAATATAAATTAAAACGATTAAAAAGGTGTCGCTGGTTGATACGGTCGTATATAAAGATGAAGAAATTACACCATTATCGTTTATATATACAAATTACATCACAGGTCATATGAACAGGTGATACAGTCATTTTCAAATCACATATGAAGATGATACATAACAAAGCAATGAGTCACTAGTTGATACAGTCATATATAAACCACATATAGGAGAAAACAATCCTATTTATAGTCTAAAAAACAAACAAACAAACGAAAAAATGCTCCATAGTGTGATCTGTTGCTCACCTGAGGTACAGGTGAGTCGAAACATGACTCACTCTTCGAAACGGTGACGTCACGACCTCCCCTCCCCCAGGTTTCCGGAGCAACAGTCGAAACTGGACCTGTGAGTCCGCCCACAAACACCGTTAAGTCAAACGCCTTATTTTCTTTCCTTTTCCCACCCGTATTCAGGCTCGTGCGCTACACTCTAAAAAACGGTTCTTCGAGGGTTCTTTAGTAATGAGAATGGTTTTATTTAGAACCATAAGTTATGTATAGAGACATTTACATGCTTAAATGGTTCTCTGCATGGTGAAATGGTTCTTCAGATTGGTGGAGAATGTGTTGTGTACGGTTCTATACAGCACCACAAAGGGTTCTTCTACTGTTACGATGTCAACCTTACAGCAGAACCCTTTTTGGTGCTATGCAGAACCTTCTGATTCAATCTGAAGAACCATCTCACCAAGCAAAGAACTATTTACGCATGCAAATGGTTCTATCTAAACAAAATAGAACCATTTCTTTGACTGAAGAACCCCTGGAGAACCATCTTTGGTAGGAATGTATGTTTGGTGGCCCAAGCCAATGAAACAATAAACGCACGGAATATCAGAAAATGCACCCAATCTAGCCAATCAGAGCGCGGATGGGAGTGTCTTGCCGGAAAACAGGTGTGAAAAAAATAAACGCCCCTTTTTAAACGCTCGTCTCCAAACAGCCAACCAAGTCCCTCCATATTTAAGTGGCAGCTCGGAGCAACAGGTGCTTCCCTCACCTCGTCGACACCTGCACAAAGGAATTATCCGCTTTTCTCCCGGTTTTTTGAAGACCACTTCGGCTGGACGTTAGCTGGGTGACCTTATTTTGAACATAGCTGTGAAAACGTGGACTAATTTGAAGTTTTTTTAAAAACTTTTTAAGCTTTTCTGAGATTCATCAGCCAAAGCTCTTCAAGCTCAGAAGGTTCTGCTGGTTCTTTTTGAACATCTCCAGCTTGTAAGAAGAATTTTAGAAGAACAGGACTTTCCAGGTGTAAAATGGCTAATAAAGGGCTGCAGCTTTTGGGCTACGTCCTCGCCCTGGTGGGTCTGATTGGGCTCCTGGCCGGCACAATCATGCCCCAGTGGAAGATGTCCGCCTACGTGGGGGACAACATCATCACGGCCGTGGCGATATACCAGGGGCTATGGATGTCCTGCGCCTTCCAGAGTACGGGCCAGATGCAGTGCAAGATCTACGACTCCATGCTGCAGCTGGACAGTGAGTAACATGACCTACTACACTGGAAAAACGAATTTTCCATTCCACCTTAAACGGTGCAGCAGTGACATTCTGGCGCCATTTAAGGTGGAACGGGGAATTAGAAAGAGAAGCCAACTTTAAGTGTACACTGCTTGCTTTGGAATATCATATATTACATCAACAGAGTTATTGGCAAATTATATAAACTTCAAGACCATAATTATGTTGATTTAATATATTGTATATATTGGTTCTTTGAATGTATTTGACTCAGAGGTCCCACATGTAGGAAATATCATCATTTTCTTTAATTTGGGACTAGTTATGTTGACGTATTGTTGTTTATTAGTGCAGTCAATAAGTATAAATAAGGACAAATGCAGACATTAAAGACTACAGACAATAAATAAAAGCAAAACAGATATTAATCCAAGATAAAGTGACTGTAATGTGGAATAACTGTATGAACTGTAGGCCTGTAAGCTTTCCCAATATTTCCATTATCATTGTGCTCTTAACGTTCAGCACATTCAGGTGTGCTTGAGCTGGTCGAACCGGTTGGTTGTTTGGAGATGGACCAGGAAACGAGCGCGCGCTCCTGCTCTGTGGTTTTGCATGGGCAGTCAAATCGCCTCTTCACACGGCAGTGATAATGACGGGCCATTTTGGTGCCCAATGCTGGGCCAAGCCAAGGACGCAACTCATTTCTAGTGCAGAATACACCGTGAAGCTTTTCTCAGAGGAGTTTCAGAAGGTGTTGGCCCAGGCGGCCTAGAAGAATCACCTGATTTTGGTGTTTTACACCTCCAGATGTTGTGGGAGTATCATGTACCACAAAGAAAGCAAGCTGCTAATGTGGGAGAACGAAAAAGACTAGCATCGCTCATTTTAGAGGAATGCCTTACATTCAGGTAGCTAAAAGAGGGAGCAAGAACCCGTTAGACTGAGTTTTATCATCAGCATTTTGAATGTGTAACATGAGCCGTTCCATATAAGGCAGCGGCTTTAGGGTGTGGCGCTCAGGGTGCACCTGTATCCAGCCTTGGAGCTGAAACTGGCATGTTTTGAATGCTGGTTCATAGTTTAAGGTTTTATTTCTATATATTATCACTGTCCAAAGAAAAACAAGTATCTCCAAATTTTCACCCAATGTAAAGGGCAGCTGGGTGTTGAAATGATACAGAAAACTAAAAAAAAACAGAAGTAGTTTTCTTTGGACAGCAGCGATATTTTAAGTAAAGCCACCTCCAAATACCTTTTGTTTGTCTGTTTGTTGACCCAAACAAGTGATTGGTGTTTCTTTCTTTTCTTCTGAGCTGCTCTGAAAGGGCGTGGTGACATTCTAACCGCACTTCTGCCTCGGGGCTCAAACGGGACATTTACTCAAAGAAGTGGAGCGAATGGGCCATTAAGCCTATTATAGTCCTAGAGGTGGTCTAAATAAATAATGGTGGTCTAAATAACCAACTAATGGTCAATACCACCTTTTATTAAGTAAATAAATAAAAAGGTGTATCTCATTATATGTTAGAAAAGGGTGCCATAACTTTTGCACAGGCCACATCTTTTATATTTTTCCCCTCCAGCGTGTTAAATATGGCACAGTGATTGTGTGTTAAAGTGTGTTCACTGTAGAGGGTGTTTTAACTTATTGTCGCCTAGAAAATCAACCAAAACATGTTGTTGTCCACTTTTTCCTGGTTAGCTTAGATTCCTCAGTGTTCATATCCATCACAATCTGGGTTTTTGTTTGTGAAACTCTTAAAAAATAAAGGTTCTTTGGCTTAGATAGATGGTTCTAGGAAAACTTTAATTGGTAAACAAATTTTATTTAAACTTTTTAAAAAGTTTTATCCCAATCTTTTTTACATATACGGTCCATTTAAAGAGCCATTCATTGAAAGTTTCATTTAAAGAACCACAAATGGTTCTTCAGTGGCACTGCTCCAAAATCCTTTTTGAATCCTGTTTATTTTTAAGAATAAAAATACTTAAAACACTGAAAAACTGTGTATAAAGCATGTAGAATCAAATAATCCTAATAATTCCTGGCTTGGATGTGCATTTATAGAAGAAAAGATTTAATTGGTTAAGAACATTCTTCACAATTTCACTAGCAGAAACAGAAATGGTTCTTCTATTGCTTTGCTCTATGAAATAAAGGCTCCTAAATGGTTCTTAGCTTGGGTATATGGTTCTAGAATAAGCTTTAATTGGTTAAGAAAGTTCTTGAAACTTTAACAGTGTTCTTCACAATCTCAGAAATCTTGCAGAAATCAAATGGCTTTGCTCTAAAGAACCCTTTCTGGCACCTTTTCTATTTAAGCGTATACTAACAAAGGGTATAGAGGGAATAAAATATAGACTCATAAATGTTTCTTAGGTTTTTAAAAAACGTTTTTTTCACAGTCTTATCTACAGAAATGGTTCTTTACCCGTGGGCTAAAAGATTCTTTAAGGAACAAAAAGTAGTTTTTCTGTAGCTTTGCTCTAAAGAACTCTTTCTGGCACTTTTTATTATTAAGCATATAATTAAAAATTGTATATAGACACTATAAAATAAAGGCTTCCAAATGGTTCTTTGCTCAGATGTACAATTTTACAAAAAAACTTTAACAGGTAAAGAAAGAGCCCTTTATTTTTAAGTGTCTGTTACTGGAGTTTCAGTGGATTTCAGTTATTTATTTATATAATTATGTTTATATAAATCTTTCATTTTTTGACGTCATTTGAGAAAATCAGCTGCCCTTTACGTTGTGTGAATATTTCATGATGGCTGGACCAACAGAAATGCTCCAAAACTGCGTAAAGTAAAATCTCTTTACATTAACTTACTTTAAAAGTTACGAACGTTTTGCGTTCTCCTGTAAAGTTGCCATTTTGGAGATGCTTGTTGTTCTTTAGACAGTAATGATATGTTAAAATACAAATATTTCACTGAATACTTTAATAATAGGGAGTGACTGTTTCTATTCCAGTACTAATTAAAGAGTTTATTTAGTTTAATTGAGCTCAGATAATAAAATCTGAGCACCGCTCAGCAACACTTCTGTGTAAAGCTGTAGGAAAGTGTGCTGAAAGAGTGGAACCTTTACGGCTGGGTTATTCATTGTTGCAGTAATGATTACACAGCCACGCCGGTTCAGCTCCGGCCTCCTCCTCCTGCTCTGCTGGTGGAAAGTCCTCAGCGTCCCGGTTTCAGGGTGGGGGAGGGGGAGGGGCGAACACATCACATTTGCTTGTTTGTTCCAAAGCTAACCTATGCAAATGTAAACCAGCGTCCACATAATGGTGAGCTTCTCAAACAGGCAAGAACACGGAACCGCAGGAGCGATTATTTATCACCTTCACATCGACAGAACACAGCAGCTTTTAAAATAGAAACTAATAACACTCCAGTCATAATTAACTACTGATTTCTCAACCTACACGCCTATAAATAAAGGGTAATAAGTGGCTCTTGGCTTTGATATACAGTTCTGTAGTCCTAAAGTGAGTAATGCCATGGAAGAACCTAAAGAGCCTTGTTTGAAAAGGGACATGTGAGGGTGAAGAACCTTTTAAGAATACAGTAAACCTTCACACAGTGTTCTTAAAGTATAAAGTAATGGTTCTTTCTAGAACTGTTACTTTATGTAAAGGTTCCTTTACACTTTTAAAAAGGTCACCTGTCTAATTTATAAAAAAATGTGTTATCACTGTGTTATCACTACAAAGAACAACAGGTGCCACAAAAGGCTCTTTTAGCAATGCCACAGAAGAACCATTTTGGTTCCCTAAAGAACCAAAGAAGAACCTTTTTAAAGGTTTAAGAACCTTCACAAAATCTAAAATGACTCTGCAATTTTAGGGGTTCTTCCTAGAAGCTTTAGTTGTGGAGGTCCTTTAAACCTAAAACGTTCTTGACACTCACATATCCTAATCACAAAGATGGTTCCATCGATTGAAAGGAACTAAATATGGTTCTTCGCTCCTTTTCAGACACATTTTTAAGGGGGTCGTCCTCACTGTCCCACAGATCCAGTGTAAGCCCTTCGTTAAGTGACCACGCGCCTCTGTGTAAACTTAACTGTTTATGGCTGCCAGCTCGGTGGCTTTAATGGGATTTATTTGTTTTGCTTGGCTATCAGAGCCTTTGATAAGGTCTTATCTTCTGTACACCACTTTATGACGACTACAAACAAGAATACAAGCCAATTTCGATAAACTGTCATTACGCCAGTGTTGTGAATGAGAACTAGCTTTGTGAATGATCCCTCAGCGCAACTGCTGCAGCTACAATTCAGTGGTTTGGTGTGAATTGGTTCAGATGTTTTTACAGTGGTGGTGATAGGAACCAGGGGTCGCCATGACTACAACACAAATATAGACATTTTATTTACTATCCAAAACCACCAGTGAACCTACACGAGTCTTCTGAGTTTATATGGAATGTTGATGATGGAAAATAGTGGAAAATCTGGAATAATAAGTTTTCTTTGGGGACTATTTTGCCTCACAGCACCCTGCATATTATGTATCCCTCCACCATGAATGGAGTTTAAGGCCAAAATCTTCTCAAAACTATCATAAAACGGTGTCTCAGTCATCAGGCAGTGAATTCATAACCATTTCCTGTAATAACTTCCTGTGAGGGAGCTTTTAGAGGTGGACGTCTGGTTCCTGTCACCACCACTGTGAACAGTTCTGACTGTAAGCTTGTCTAGAACAGAGCGTTTCACACCAAACCACTCTGAATGACTCTGTTTACATCTTAATTCTTAAACAAAAATTGGCTAGTAGGGTTCTTTGGAGTGATCCCATAGAGGAACCACCTTTCAGCGGAGGAGTCTTAAAAGAACCATTTCTGTAAATGAGATGGTTGAGTGTGAAGAAAATGTGGAAAAACATTATCACAAAACATTATCCACATAAAGGTCTTTTCCTACAACCATAGAATTGAACCTAAATTTTTAAGGGTGTTCCTGACGTCTATAGCATAAAAGTCCTTCAACTTTCCTTTCAAATCAAAAGTCGTTTTTTCTCTTTTCATCCATATATACACAGATGGCTTTTCTATGGTATGTTTTGATGGTAAGAGACAATCAAAACATACGATTGTCTGGTTCCTTGTTTGCCGGCCTGGTTGGAATGGCTTCAATACTGAAACTATCCAGTCAGATTGCTGAGAAAAGGCCGAGCCCCTAGACATCTAAACAGAGAGAGAGAGAGAGAGAAAGGGAGGGGGGGGGTGGTTCTGTATAATGAAACCTGACTCTCTCTTCCTCTCTCTCCCCCATGACTGGTTAGACCTGTTCTCTGCTAACACGCACACACGCAAAGACAAAACAGTGACACACACATACACACTCTCGCGCGCATACACTCTCAAAGGAGTTTCCAGCTAGAACCAGTTTGTGTCGCACCTGTGCAGGAGAAAGGGGGGGAGGGGCATTTTGCACCAAAGTGGGCAAGAAAACGGAGTTAGACTTAAAACAGACGAGATGTTAGAGAATTTACATTTATAATTACAGCATTTGGCTGACGTTCTCATTCATAGTGACTTATAGGTGATTGTTAGGAGTCTTGCCCAAGGACTCTCACTGGTAGAGTTGCCACCTCAGCCCTGTAAATTCTGTGGGCGTATAGCTATGAGTCAAAGGTAGATATACTCTCAGAAAAGAGGTACTAAACTGTCAGTGGGGCAGTTCCCCTCTTGTCACTGGGGTGGTTCCTCAAGGCTCCATCTCAGTACCTTTAGTCAGGGAACATAACTGAACCATAATCCACTGAAATGATATGTTCTAAGCTGTACTGACTCCACACACCCCGTCTCGTCTCCAGGCTTTTATTTTACTGTTCTGTTTTACAACATTCGGTTATGAAAAGGTACAAATACGAACTTTTCACCTGGAAAAACTTATTTAAGGTTCACAATCAGACCTTAAAACCACTGTTGGACCTTTGAGGGAACATTTACACTGTTTGTACCTTGATGAACAAAAAATGTACCTGCACAGAACCTTTTTTTCGAACAGTGTAGATGTTATATAGAACATAACCATCTCCGTTATCGTGTTGAATTGCTGCCTAGTGACTAGATGCGTCACCAGCAGTGCATCTTTCCCATTGGAAGTAAAGTGGTTCCTCTACGGCAAACAAACAGGAATCCATACAATGGCAGCTTAACCAAGTCTGAATTTAGTCAGACCAGTTATATAGTAAACTGGGGCTTTCCAGACCTTCTCCTTTTCCAGTACTTCTCTCATTTCAGTCCCACAAACTGTTACTGAAGTGATTGTTTTTCATCAAACTAACAAAAGTACCTCACATAGCCAAAAATAGTGGCAGCAGCCACCTTGAAACCTGAATTTTGCCCATAATTTAGTCCATTTTTATAGATAATAGTGTGACATACAGTGTCAGAAACCATATAATCAAGTCTGGGATTACTGAACAGCTCCAGTATGGAGTATGGGATGATCTGGTGGGGAATTAGCTCCCTTTGTTAGCCACATTAGCACACCAAACCAACTTCACTAAGCTAAGTGTGTTTATTTAATATTTTGCCAAACTATTACTTTATGGACTGAAACGCAGCTATGCTTGTTCTGTAAACTACACTGGAAGGACATTCACTGGCTTCTATGGTTTTGCATGTAATGTGAAAGAGCAGCTAAACTGACTTCATTTACATTATCATAAATGCACATTTAGTCCTTTTAGATGCAGTTCAGAACAAGTTTCGTCCCCCACCTTGAGTCAATATGAAAGGATTACTGATTGTAAATACTAATAGCACAGAGATCCATCAGAGTCAGTGCTGTAGGCTAATGTGAAGTACTGAGTTTACTGTGACTAGCTGTTAGCCAGACTAGCCTTACAAGGACATGGCAGTTAAAATGCTTAGCTAGCTACATAAATACCACCCACTAATGTTACATACATGGTGTAATTTCATTTTAAACATAGTCCTGAATGTTTATTTAGATTTTTCCTTTTTCTCTACTGAACTTTGATTGGCAGGTAGAAATCATGTTTCTAAATGGGTTTTTTTTGCCTCAAGCAACTAGCTTAGCAAGTTATCATGTTTGTGAAACATCTCAAACCAGAATTCCTCTGGTTTCTTTTCCAAATTGTCTGCGTAATTAAATGATTAAGATGTAAACATGAAATGGTTATGAATTCACTGCCTGATATCTGAGACACTGTTTTATGACCATGTTTTTGGCCTCAAATGTACTCTTTAAAGTACATTCATGGTGAAGAGGTATATGGGTGTTGTGAGGCAAAACAGTCCCCAAAGAAAATGTACTTTTTTAGTATTACCACTATCAACATTACATATAAAACCCCAGACAAGTGGTTTTGAAGAGTAAATAATATCGCTAGATAAGTTTTGGTTATGTGCCTCTTTATTAAAGTGCATAATTTGACATTAAATCGCTTTAAATGACTTTGTTTACATGCCTACAACTAAATTACGCAGTTATAAAGTTAACCAGTCAAATTTTATAGGAGCGGTTTGATAAGAAGAGAGGAAGAGTTTTATTTCCAGGGCTGTTCAGGATGTTAATACGATGCCTTTCTTACTCAGTATTTCACAATAGTAGTATCAATGAAATACTTCAATCTCTTCCATATGGTTAATTGGGTATGTGCAAATCCTAGTAGTTTCCAAGTGGATACCTGGAATTATTTGAGCAGAGTTGCATCTCTGATCAGAGCTGCTTCTTTCATTTAGAGTTGCATATGAATGCAAAGAAAGATTTAACACCTGTCCCATCACTTCGTCCAGCTTTTAAAGTGATGGTCACCACCTCACTGGTCTGAAATCAGAGATCATAACATTAACGTACTTCTTCTTTCTCCGTCTCTGTGCAGGTGCTCTCCAGGCCACACGGGCGCTGATGGTTGTGTCCATCATCCTGACCGTGATGGGACTGGGCGTGGCCTCCATGGGAATGAAGTGCACAAACTGCGGAGGTGATGATAAAGTGAAAAGGTCCCGCATCGCCATGACTGGAGGAATCATTCTCCTTGTTGGAGGCAAGTTTCCTTCAATGCTCTCTGCTACAGTTCTAATTTAGTTAGGATATATATAACAGTGGTCCACTAATTACAGTAATTAGTACATTGTGGTATATATTAGTGTACTGACCAGGCTTTTTGTTTGTCTTCCGTAGCTCTCTGTGCCATGGTCGCCTGCGGATGGTTCTCCTCCCAGATCATTCAGGACTTCTACAACCCCTTCACTCCTGTGAATACAAAGTATGTGCGACTGCCAGAACTACAGTTCACAGCACAATCACTTGGCGATAAGCAGTTATTTGAAATTCAATTACAGATTCAGACTGAGGTGTTTATATGCTCACTATTCAACAACCTGATGAAAATCTCCATTTACATGCTCACTACAAGTAATCCACACGTGTGTAGAGAACCGCTTAGCGTAGACGTTACCATAACAACCAGCACCACGTGAGTCCAGTCAGAGTGAGATGAGCAGCAGTGAGCAGCGCTTGTGTTTTTAATTGCTTTAAAATGATGTCAGACTCAGGAAAACTTCCTTCACATGTCCTTATTAAAGAAGGATTACCCACCTCGATCAGTCGGATAGAAGCTGTATTCCAAATGCCCTCAATCAGACTAGACTATTCCGATTGAGGTGTTTACATGGACGTATTCTATTATGATTGAGCTATTAGTCGGATTATTAACGGATTAGGCTACATGTAAAAGTGGCTAGTGTTAGCATAACCATTTCCAAATCTCTGCACATGGAAGTGTAGTTTTTAGTTACCATCCAGTACCTGATTTATCTAATCAATCTTTCATTTAATTATGTATGTGTTTATTGCTGTACAGTGCTGTATAGAAATCAGACCACCCTTAATTCATTTAATTTCCTGTCAAAACGGCCATTAAGTACAAGTTATTCGTTAGTCAGCCTTATTAAAATACAAAAGCAGAAAACAGAAAATTACACAAACTTCTCAGTGTTCAGTGAGTCACCCTTTCCCTTTATTCCAACTTGCATTCTTTTCAGGAGACTCACTTTCAGTTTCTCCAAGAAATCTGTAGACACACCTCCAAAGTTCAGTCATAGAAGTTAGAGGTTTTCTGTAGAAGTTAGGTTGTTGTTGTTGTTGTTGTTGTTGTCGACAGACCCACAAAAACAGACCTAAATCTCTTGAACTGAAAATGTAAAACATCTTGTTAGGTCAGTATATCACTGCTGTCGGAAGAAAACCTTGTATCTCCATTTTTGACATTTTTCAGTTTTTGAGAGTTTCAAAATACCTCGGAAAAAATTCTGGTTCCATTGACTTACGTTAAAAGTAAAGTAGGTTTTTTCATTCTCCTGTAAAGTTACCATTTTGGAGATATGAGGTTTTGATCCAACAGCAGCGATATATGACAGTTAAGATGGATTTTCTAATTTCTTTTGTAAAAACTCCATTTCAGAGATAAAAAGGTTTGGTCTCACTTTATTTGGATAGTCCACTTTAATACCCTATAGATTACCTACAGATGTTCAAATTGTTAACAAACTATCTGTTGAAACTGATTCTAAACAGTGGTGGGGTTAGAGTTAGGATTTGGACCAGGGTGAGGGTTGGGTTTAGTTTTTGGGTTGAGGTTAAGGTTAGGGTTAGGATTAGAGCCAGGAATATTGAATCTACAAAGCATCTTTAGTGGACTATACAAATAAAGTGTTACCAATGGTTTTGTTATGAGCACCACAGTCTGTTCCTCACTGTATAAAATACTTGCATGATTGATGTTTATTTGTCCTGAAAGTGGCGTCAGTATGAAGTATTTCCCCCATTTGTAAGATTAACTGTTTGACCTGCTGAAAAAGCTCCACCTCTTTAATCTTCATCTACATTCCTGATTTGGTCAGCCTGGATGTTTTGAATGGTTTGGATGGTTGACCTTCCCTAAGCTGCAGCTGGGCGAGTGCCAAGGCCTCACTCTTTCCTCCCGTTCCTCTTTCTCTGCAGGTACGAGTTCGGATCGGCCATTTTCATCGCCTGGGCCGGCACCTTCCTGGTGGTAATGGGCGGAGCCATGCTGGCAGCGTCCTGCTCGAAGAGCCAATCCAGCTCCAAATACCCCGCGACCAAGTCCCGGCCGCCCAGCAGCTCCAGGGAGTACGTGTGAACGCCACCTGCTGGCCAGCTTTAAGGAGATCACGAACTGCAGGGTGGTGATGGTGGAACGTTTTTTCTGTACTGCTGATCTGAGACTAGATTTATATATGGTTTTTACACTGACTGTGGTCTCAGATCAGCGGTCGGGGTCAACGTCTACCAAGAAATTGAGCCATGTCCCTGAGTTTTTTTTTAAACTATAATCATTACTTCCATTTTTAAGGTGCCTTTTACCCTATTTTTTTAGTTTTCATTTACCAAAAGCCCTTCATAACTAACATAGCAGGAGAGGCCAAAGTAAGAGCCTCATGGTTTGACACTGATTGACCATTTTCTCTCTGAAGTGTAGTAGAACAGAAGAGCCTGTGACACTCAGGGAAAACCGTTTGTGTGTTCTAGCTCATTTCGTCATAGTTAAAGCCAGAGTAAAGTCTCTCCTTCCCTGCATTTCCCCTCTGAATACCTTGAGAGGCCAAACGCTAAGACTGAAAGCAAAAGAGGGCAACTAAAAATATACTGCAGCTTATAAAAAGATCAAAAATGACATTGTGACAAGTGTAAACATCTAACGTGTCTGCAATATATCTAATATCAGGTATAAGGACACCAATATAAGACTCTTATCATAATTATAACCAATTTCTAGACATTTTATTTATCACACTCGTAGATACCTTGGCCAACTTTTTAGGATTATTGTGCCTGATTTGATGTAAAATAAGTAAAAACATCCAGAAATTGGTTATAATTTCTTATAATAGTCTTATAATAGTCTTGTAAACAGAAATTTAGCTATATTGCCTTCATTCAAGATGCAAAGACCTCATTTTTTGCTGAGTTTTTGAAGCCTGCTGTGCGAGAAGCAGCTCACAGCTTTCAGCTTTTCCTTCTTATAAATGATGAAGTTTGTGAAGTTTGTAGTTTCCCCACCTTCTAGAACAAAGACCTGCTTATTTGCCGTCTAAGGCCGTGCCCTCCTGGGCCTGCTTTAGCCTCTGAATAGTGACTCATCTTTTTTGTAAACTGTGCCCTTTTCTTTACCTGTTCTGCTGTGCAAACCTGGCGGACGACTTTTTTTTTTTTTATGTATTTTTGAACTCTGATAGCGCTTCATCATCGAGCTGTTATAAAACCTCTTCTGTTTCCTTTCTTCACGACAAATATTTGTAGATATTTCTCACAGTTTGTCATTCTATCCCTGCCATGTCTTACACAAAGCCTCTTTTTAAATATGTTACGCAAATTAATTTTATGTAAATAAACATGAAAATGAATGAGTTGTTGAGTCTTTTTTCTTTTACCCCATTCAGTAGGATGCGGACGGTCCAGTATCAGGGAAAACCACATTTTCCTCACTTCTTTTAAAGGCACAGTATCAAAAACAGCTTATAATTATAAGGGATAAAGGCAGGCTGGAAAACGGAAAGCTCCTTGAAGTCTACTGACCTGCAGAGGTTTCACGAGGCTGGGGTTGGCTTGTAGTTCTAATTTTCTGTTCCACCTTAAAGCCACCTTAAGACGCCATCTAAAGCACTTAATTTGGCTTCTTAATCTTATTTTCCATTCCACCATAAGTAGTGCAGTAGCCACATTCTGGCACCTTAAAGTCAACAGAAAGTAACTGCTTTTCATTCCACCTTAAATAGTGTAGTTTTCACATTCTGGCGCCTCTAAGGCACTGATTTTTGGCTTCTTGTCCGAATGTTCTGTTCCACCTTAAATAGTACAAGAGTGACTTTTTGGCATCTTGAAGGCACTGAAGTTGGCTTCTTATTCAAATATTTCAGTTCCACCTTAAATAGTGCACCAGCCACATTCTGGCACCTTGAAGGCACTGAAGTTGGCTTCTTATTCAAATTTTTCAGTTCCACCTTAAATAGTGCACCAGCCACATTCTGGCACCTAAAAGTCAACAGAATGTAACTACTTTTCATTCCACCTTAAATAGTGCAGTAGCCACTTTTTTGGCGCCTTTGAGGCACTGAAGTCAGCATTTTATTCAAATGTTCTGTTCCACCTTAAGTAGAGCACCAGTTACATTCTGGTGCCTCCAAGTCACCAGAATATGACTACTTTTCCATTCCACCCTAAATAGTACAGTAGCCACGTATCGGTGCATTAGAGGCACCGGAGTGCAACTGGTTAAGTTTAAGGTGGAACTGGATTTTCCTCACTTTTTTAAAGACACAACATTATAAAACAGACTATAATTATAAAAATAAAGGCAGGTTGGAAAATGATTGTGTAAAAATGAATTAAAACTAAAACAACCACACAAACATGACATGTGGAGAGCTGGGAATAACAAAATACAAGAGAAAATGTAGGATATCAGCTGTTTAATACGTTGAAGATGGAAAAAGAGCAAATGAAGAGTTCAACAAGTTATTAACACGTAATCAGCAGCACTGCAAGCTGTAAATTAGGACTAAAACAGCAGCACATGCAGCAACAGCCACACATGGCTTCATTTCTTTGGATTTGTCGCCACCGTGTGGTCAATGCGAGTAATAGCACTCAGTCTATTCACTAAAACTGAATGGAGCGTAGGAAAAAAAATCACAAGTAAAGTCAGCTCGTGTGCTTTTGACCTATTTAACCTCGTTTCACTTTTCCTATTTGACATAACGAAGCAGCTTAGTGGTCCATATGCCTGCAAATATCACTGGTTTAAGCTGAAAATGTATTTTTTTCCAAAGTTTAGGTCACATGTTTAGTCAGAAAATTCAAGAAAGCAAACATAAAGCGTCACAGACAAAAACACAGACATGCAAAAGCTTTTACAGTGGCATCAATGGTCTCTTTCACTCATACAAGGGAATAATAATAAGGCATAAAATCTGAATAATGCAAACTTCTGGTGAAAAGTGCAATCGGTCAACGTTTTCTTTTCTGAAAGACAAAATAATAACAATCTGTATAATAATATTCTATATTGTATACATGTAGGAGGACATAATAATAATATAAACAAACAAAACGTACCAATAAGTTCAGTTTTTACCTAAAAACGTAGCTTATGCTTGAAGCCCCATTCATGTCATTCGCTGAGCTCTTACTTTGGTCAGTTGTTATTTTTTTTCGTACATATGTGCGCAAAAAAAAACATCACGCCTTTTGTTTCAAACCAGCTCCTTCCTTATCAAGCCCCACCTGAGCTCACCTCCACCACAGCAGCGCGGGAAACTGCCACTAAACTACAGGTGAGACGCATGCGCATGGAGTGACGCACTACAGGTGATTACGCATGCGCAGAGAGGGGAAATTGGATGCAGGTAGTGTCGCTCCTCAGGCTGGACCGTGGCTCAGGGGGACCGGCAGCTCTCCGTTGTTGTTCAGCACGTCGTCCAGGTCCTCGTCCTCTATCACGACTAGAAGAACAAGAGGAAGCAGAAAGGCTGAAAGTAAACTGTGGTCATCAGTCCTGCTCCTGGACATCTACTGACCTGCAGAGGTTTCACGAGGCTGAGGTTGGCATATTCTAATTTTCCGTTCCACCTTAAGAAGCCAACTTCAGCAGCTTTAAAGCGCTAAAATTGGCTTCTTGTTCGAGTTTTTCGTTCCACCTTAAATAGTGCAGTAGCCACATTCTGGCGCCTTTAAGGCACTGATGTTGGCTTCTTTTTCAAACGTTGCGATCCACCTTAAATAATGCACTCTGCACGTTCTGGCATCTTAAAGCCACCAGAATGCTACTGCATTCCGTTCCACCTTAAACAGTGCAATAGTCACTTTCTGGCGCCTTTTTTCGATCCAAGTTGGCATCTTGTTCGAATTTTCCGCTCCACCTTAAATACTACAGTAGCCACATTCTGGCACCTTAAAATCACGAGTATGTAACTACTGTTCCTTCCACCTTAAGTAGTGCAGTAGTCATGTCCTGGCGCCTCTAAGGCACTGAAATTGGTATATTTTTCGAATTTTCCGTTCCACCTTAAATCGTGCACCAGTTGTATTCTGGCGCCTCCAAGTCACCAGAATGTGACTGCTGTTCGTTCCACCTTAAATAGTACAGTAGTCATATTCTGGCGCTTTTACGGCACAGAACTTCTTATTCGAAGATCCGTTCCACCTTAAATGATGCACTAGCCTTATTCTGGCATCTTAAAGGCACCAGTATGCAACTACTTTTCGTTCTACCTTAAATAGTGTAGTTTTCACATTCTGGCGCTGAAAGGCGCTGGAGTTGGCTTCTTATGCCAATTTTCCGTTCCACCTTAAATAATGTACCAGTTACGTTCTGGCGATTCCAAGTCACCAGGATGTAACTACTTTTCCGTTCCACCTTAAATAGTGTCATTGTCACTTTTTGGTGCTTTTAAGGCACTGAAGTTGGCCTCTGATTCGAATATTCCATTCCACCTTAAATGTCGGCAGTAGCCACATTCCGGTGCATTAAAAGCGCTGGAGTGTAACTCGTGCACTCTTAAGGTGGAACGGAAAATTCAAATAAGAAGCCAACTTCAGCCTCATGAAACACGAAGCTCTGGCTGTTTCAGCTCCAACTCCGATCCACCACACCGATCCGGACGGAGCTGAAATGGACCTTAATGAGTTCTGGGTTGGAGGCAGAACCTGCAGGAACGTCAGTAGATCTCCAGACTGGATCACTGCTTAATGGGAATCTGATGACTTTTTTAAACAGTGTGTGGCTGTGATTGCTCTATCGCTTGTTTGTCGCCCCCTGCTGTTTGCCTTCAGCGTAGGTTAAAGGGAAATTCCGCCCAACTTTTAAAATTTCCTCCTGCTTAAATCATTAAAGGTCCTGTATTCTACATTTTTCGTGTATTTTATTTCATAACGTTTGCATGGCTTTATGTACCAAAAGCACTTGCAATTCCTGTTTTTATGACCATTTTCCAGTCTCTCTTTATCCCTTAGAATTAGACAGGCTATTTTTGTATTCTGTACCTTTTAAGACTGATATGTAAATGAACTCTTCTCTGATTGGATACCCTGTGTTGCGCCTTATTTAACAAAAAATATAGAGAGAAACTGGGCTAAAACACCGTTTATAACTTGCTTGAGTGAACGGGATTAAGTTACTGTAGGCTAAATAGGTGGATGTATGTAAATGAGTTCTTCTGACATCACAAAGGGTGAATTCAAAACGGGCTTTGCAGCTTAGTTTTCGTATACAGACTTATGTATACTTATATGGACTGGGGAGTGAATGACATGAAACTTCAGCAATGTTTTACGTACTACATCAGATTCAGATTTCTAATCTCACTGAAAAGCGAGATAAATTAGGTTTTCCATGTTACGGATGAGCAGTTTGATTCAGGATTGTTCACGGTGGTGGTGATAGGAACCAGACGTCCACCTCTAAAAGCTCCCTCACAGAAAGTTACTACATGAGATGGTTATGAATTCACTGCCTGATGACTGAGACTCTGTTTTATGATAGTTTTGAGAAGATTTTGGCCTTAAAATCCATTCATGGTGGAGGGATACATGATATGCAGGGCACTGTGAGGCAAAATAGTCCCCACAGAAAGCTTATTATTTCAGATTTCCACTATTTTCCATCATCAACATTCCATATAAACTCAGAAGACTCGTGTAGGTTCACTGGTGGTTCTGGATAGTAAATAAAATGTCTATATTTGTGTTGTAGTCATGGCGACCCCTGGTTCCTATCACCACCACTGTAAAGACATCAGAACCATTTCACACCAAACCACTCTGAATCTCTCTGTTTCCATCTCACACACTGAGTTATGCAGATATTTTGAAAATTGCCCTTTAATGGAACAGCAATAGAGGAGCTGCAGCTGTACATGTTCATTATTGTACTTTTTTTTAATATGGAAAATTATTGGTTAGATATAAATGTTTTTTTAAGTTTATCACTGTTAAGTGACATAATTTGACCAAAAGCATTTAAATCTCTTGGATAGATTAAAAAGGATTATCAAAAATGGAAAAGTAGTGCTTTACAGTGCAGATAACTGTAAATCAAAGGTTTTTCCATTTTCTCTGCTTTTACCACAGTGTATTTTCATTTAAAGGGCCTATATCACAAATTTACTGTATTTTTATTTATTTTTTATTAATAGGGACCATGTTACTACAGAACCCTTAAAGAACCATCTTTTTAAGTGCGTAGATTTTTAGAATTTATTTAAAGGGCCCATATCACACATTTCTCAATATATATTTCTTTTATTTAAGTGTATATATATATATATATATATATATATATATATATATATATATATATATATATATATATATATATATATATATATATACACACACACACAATTTTTTTTTTTTTTTATCGGGACCGTATTACTAAAGAATGCTTAAACAACCATCTTTTTAAGCGTGTAGGGCCCATATCACAAATTTACCCATGGTTTTTTTGTAATTTATTTATATCACAAATTTACCCATGTTTTTTTGTTTGTTTTTTTTTATTTATTGTTTATTTTTTTTAAAGGGCCCATATCACAAATTTACCTGATTTTACATTTTGTATTATTTATTTTTTTTAAAGGGCCCATATCACATCTTTTTTTAAATAAAAGACCTTGGTATATTACAGTACTGTGCAAAAGTCTGAAACCACCCTTTATTAATTTACTTCCAGTCGACACAGCTATGAAGCACAAGCTATTCATTTTTCAGCATCGGGGGAAAAAGCAAAAAAACATACATTTAACAGACGATTACACAACTAAATATCATATTTTTCAGTATCTAGTGTGTCCGTTTAGGAAGCCACTGAGAACTCGGCTCATTTACATATCAGTCTTAAAGGCGCAGTAACAGCTTGTTTAATAATGAGGTATAAATGGAGAGGGTGGAAAATGGTCATGTAGGAAAGAATCATGACTGTTTCTGGTGCGTAAAACCCACACAAGCGTCATGAGTGGACCCCATGAAAAATGCAGTATATGGGCCCTTTAAAGTTTCCTATTAGCCACTTTGCTGTTTCTGTTTCTCTTTTTTCTTTATGTTCTCAGTATTGATGTTCATTCAGGTGTTGTATTGCAGAATTTACCTCTCTTCGATCGCCCGATCTGCCCGAGCTTCGGTGCCCTCCGCTGCGGACCGTCTGGCTGGTCGTGCAGCCTCAGGCAGTCCCTGGTGGTCTCTGCGTGCGCGTGCATGGCCCGCATCAGGCGGGGGTCTCTGTCCGTGGGGCCGAACGTACTGCAGGGGGGCAGGAGCTCGGGCATATCGGCTGTCTCGTACATTCCGGTAACGGGAGCGTTCCTCTGGCTCTGCGGTTTTCCGCTCTTCCTCAAAGCCTCCCCCTCCTCCCTCTCCTCCTCCTTTAAGCCCGCGTGCTCCCTCTCCCCCTTTTCTTTACTTCCGCAGCAGTACAGCATGCAGCAGTGCAGCAGCAGGGCTTAGATGGATGGAAACAACAACAAATCCCTTAAAAAAAAAAAAAACCTTGAGGTTCCTTGTGGTGGAACTAAATGAAACAGGACATTATAGAGCTGATTAGGCTATAAACTGGTCTTGTGTCGTCTAAATGCTCGCAGGATTTTCCATACTGTTACCAGTTCTCTTCCTCTAGCTGTCTTCATGCGATGTTGCTGGAGGTCACAGTCCTTTATCTGACAAAAACCATCAATCCAGACTTTAACGTCGTCCCCTCTCCGTGCCTCGTGACTGGTTTCATGCTACAAGCTCCCCGTGGTGGCTGGAAATGCGCGATGCTCGCTGATCTGCCCCCTGATCTCCTCTCTCTAAAGCCCGCTCGGTCTTAAAGGGCCACAGGCTTCATCACGTCTGAGGGATTTCCCTGCCCAGCCCTCTGTTACGACACGCGCCCTGGACGCGGCCCAGCAGAGCCTTTTTCTGCGCCTAAATCCGCACGATAAATCCAGCAGAGCTGTTGTTTCCCCCTCCTGGAACATGATTTGTGTCTCCAGACGATTTGCTGTTGTCGCTCTGCCTCTCCATCCACAGCCTGCAGCCTCAGCTCCCCTTACAGAGCAGCAGAGCCGACGCCAGAGTTCAGCTCAACTGAACCAGGGAGGAGGCTGTTGTTCTGCTGCCATGGCAACACAGAACTCCAGAGCACTTTCATGTGTAGCATATTGCTTTTCTTTCTTTCTTTCTTTCCTTCTGTCTGTTCTTTCTTTCTTTCTCTTTCCTATGGGTTTTCTTATCATCTTCTTTTTGTCTTTTTTTTTCTTTTTGAGCTGATCGTCTTTCTCCCTTTTGCATCTTTGTTTTTCTTTCTTTCTTAGTTCTTCGCCACTGTCTGTCTGTCTGTCTGTCTGTCTGTCTGTCTTTTTGCCTTTTCTCTGTCTTTCTTTGTCGTTTTGTGTTTACTATTCTCACTTTCTTTTTGCATTTCTTTTTCCTTTTCTTTCTTTTTTGTTTTTATTTCTTTCTCTTTCTTTTTTCTCTCTTTTTTTTATATTATTCTTTTGTATTTTGCTCCTTTTTGTTGTCTTTCTGTCTGCCTGCCTGTCTTTCTTTCTTTCTTTTTTTCTTTTCTCTGCCACCTTCTACCTTTTCTCGCATCTTTCTTAGAAATTGTTGTTTTCTGTGTTTCTTTGATGTTTTCTTTTTTCTTTGTCTAATCATTTTATCTTTATCATTCTCTTTGCATTGCTTTCTTTCTTGTGTTCCTTCTTTCTCTCTTGCTTTCTTTTTTTCTTTCTTGCTTTCTTTCTTTCTTGTGTTCCTTCTTTCTCTCTTGCTTTCTTTTTTCTTTCTTGCTTTCTTTCTTTCTTGTGTTCCTTCTTTCTCTCTTGCTTTCTTTTTTTCTTTCTTGCTTTCTTTCTTTCTTGCTTTCTTTCCTCTTGCTTTTCTTTTTTTCTTTCTTGCTTTTTCTTTCTCTTTCTTTCTTGCTTTCTCTGTCTGTCTTTCTTTCTCTTTCTTGCTTGTTTTTTTCTTTCTTTTTCTTTCTTTCTTTCTTTCTTTCTTTCTTTCTTTCTTTTTGCTTTTCTTTTTGTTTTTTTTTCTGTTTTTTTACTTTCTTTTCTTTGCTTTCTTTTTTCTGTCTTTCTTTCTGTCTTTCTGTCTCTCTTTTACTCTTTCACTCTTTTACTTTTTCACTCTTTTACTCTTTCACTCTTTCTTTATTGCTGTAATTTGGATGGTTCCTCTGGTCAGTGAGCTCACAGTAAGAGTCCAGTGTCCGGCGGCTGAAACGCTGTGTGTTCACACTGTTAGATGTTACAGTGAATGTTTTGATTTGGTTTGGTGGTTTTGTTTGTCGTTCGTCTCGTGACGTCAGTTTCGGTGATCTGTGTTGTTTAAACTGAAAGCTCTTGTTGAATGATTCCTCTTTAGCCTCAGTGCTGCGCGGCGCTGCTCTCCACCCTGCTCAGGTGCGCACTGACTCAGACTGATGGGGCTGTGTTCTGGTCAGACAGGTTGAGGTGGATTTTTTTGACCACTCAGTATAAAGCTGAGATTTTGTATGAGCCGTCAGTCTAAATCAGGCGCTGATCTTCTGTCGCTCAGGTAAGTGAGATAGAAGATATTTATTATCTAACAGAGATTCGGTCTGAGTTCAGTCCCTTCAGCTGATTAGTGTGTGTGTTTTGTGTTGCTTGGATTCTCAAAGATAACTTTATGTAAGCTTTTGGTAAAAAGGAGAGATTTCACAGATGAGTTTAAAGGGTTATGAATACACCGTCGTTATTTTGCGGTAACTCAGACACATGCAGGATCACTGGTGGTTTAGACAGTAAGGAACTGCTGCTGTTTAAGGTGGAACCTTATGAGAAGCCAGTTCAGCCTTGCGGAAGTTAAGAAGAGACACTATGTTTAGCACTATGTTTGCCGGCCTGCAGGTCTGGTATTAGAAAGCTACAGTGACAAGGATTTTTATATTGTTTAGTCTTGTTTGTGCTGTTTTGTACAATAAATGTTTTCAGATTTACTTTGATTGTTAAATCAAAATCATAATCTTTATTCGCCAATTTGTTCAAGGAATTTCTCTCGGTGCAGGTACACATATAACACAAGATATGTATATATATAGTGTGGTGTATAGTGTGTGTGTGTGTGTGTGTGTGTGTGTGTGTGTGTGTGTGATATATATAATCGCTGCTCTTGGAACAAAACCTTGTATCTCCAAAATGGTAAATTTACAGGAGAAAGAAAAAACATACTTTACTTTTAATGTAAGTCAATGGAACCAGACTTGTAAAAAACTTATTTTGGGCCGTTTCTTTTAGTCACCACGAAATAAACACACTATGTAAAGACAAACAAGCATTTTCAAATTGTCAAATATTTATATATATATATGAATATAAATATTTATGCATTGTGTGTCTTACCTTTTTGCATAAAGGCCTTAACATGGTGAACGTCATAGAATCTTGAACATAATTTGAATAGTGATCTAAAAATAGTGCAGAATCTTCATTTTATTGCTCATAACTTTTCTTTGTTTTACATCTTTTCAAAATTCTAAACTTTTTTTTATTTTCAGGTTTAAACGAAAAACATCAGATTTTCAATATGCTCTCAGACTTTTATACCCCACTATATATTTGTGTATGAGTGTGTGTGAGAGAGAGAGAGAGAGAGAGAGAGAGAGAGAGAGAGAGAGATACGCACACCATGAAACGTCACACATTTTAATTCCGCTGTAATATCAATATTTAGCCATAGCGCCCACTACTGCTGGTAGTACTACCAGTTTGCGAGCAGATATCAGGCTACGTCATCCAGCTCAGTGCTAAACCTGTAAACCCGGTGTGATCTGTAGCTATATATGATCTGTCAGATTAACATGTAGCAAAATCAACAAAACTGGCATCCTGGACAAGCTCGTCTGTTTTAGTCTGTACCAGAGGGTAGATGGTAGCTGCATTCCAAAGCCGAGGCTGCAGCCGAGGTAGGGCGGCTCCTCGGCAGGACTGTCCTATGAAGACTCCTCCTTAGTAGCCTATTGGTCACACAAATGGAGCAGTCCTAACTAGGCTGCTTGGAACATCACCAGAGCAGCCTAGGCTTTGGAATGCAGCTAATGTGTCCCAGTTCAGGGGCTGCATCCTTTGAAGGATGCGGTCTACAAAGGCGTGTCCTTCAAAGGCTTTGTAGACCCGCGAAGGCTGAGCTGAAATGAGATGCTCTGCTCTGTGGCAAATGTCCGGTTTGTGTCACAGCACCTCTGTTCCCGCCCTCACCTCTGCGTCACAAAACACTGCTCCTGTCAACTTCCTTAAAGATGGAGCCAGAAACTTGGATGTTTAGTTGTAAGAGCTGGAGATGCTTCTCTCGGTCGGCTCTTTGCTCCCTAAAATAAAACAAAACATTAGCAAAAGTTTTGCTTCCGACCACATTGGCTTTTTTAACATTCGTATTGTGGCTATTCGACTCACTTCAAACCCAGTACTTGCATTTAAGTGTCGCCGTCGTTCGCTCCTCTGCTGACGGTGGCATGTTCTCGAATCCTCGTCGGCACTCAGTGAACCTCGGGATATGTTGGCTGGCGAAGGATCCAATTGTTGGATTCTTCGTTCCCATGGAAAAGCAGTACACATTTCTCAGCCGCATATGAAGGAGGCTTCGAAATGGGACCGCCTAGTCGCACCGCTGTGACGCAATCGGCCTTCAAATGCAGCCTCTGAATTGGGACACAGCTCTTGTGTAGTGGAGTTTTCATTTGCGTATTCCACAGCATCCTTTGCTAGACTGACAATCTACATTATGATCTTTCCAGATGGTGTTCAAAGCCTGTATGTGTGTAATTTGGCAGACATTGTTTGTAGCCCATAATTCGGTGAATCACACGGCGGAAGAGAATGAAAGAATAATTTGTACATTATTGGTACTTATTTTAATGATCATGACTCAAAATCAATTACTGGCCCAAGTTTCTTCCATATGGGTCTTCAGAAAGGCCCAAAGCAGTTCCCTCAACAGAATGAAGTGAAGCTCACTGTCCGGTGTTGTAATATACTGGTGTCTTGTTCACTTCTAGCTGCAGCCATGACGACTAAAGTGGTCATCACTCAGCCGGTGGTGCTGGACTCCAGAGATTCTGACGAGTGGGGCTCCGGGATCTGCGACTGCTGCGACGACGTCCCAGAGTGTGAGTGACTCCACGGCAGGTGTGAGGTTGTGTCAGTGATCTGGAGTGTAAGGTGGTATCAGTGTTACTCACTGGCTGCTCAATCTCTCTGTTCAGGTTGTTTTGCGTATTTCTGCTGCCCGTGTTTCGCCTGCGTCAAAACGAAAGAGTATGGACAGTGTTTGTGTCTCCCCCTGTTGGACATATTTGGTATCGTCCCACCGGCCACACTAGCAATGAGGGTCTCTATGCGCCACCGCTACGGCATTAAGGTACGGTGAAGGTTTTAGTCCCCCAACATCACAACGTGTGTATGTAGAATGAGTACACAAAAATCTCTAGCACAACACTTTATAGTGCTGTATAGACATTCATTCAAAAACCACATTGTTTACAGAAAAAAAAACTTATCTCCAAAATGGAAACATCTCAGAAGAAGAAAAAACAAACACATTTTCATGTTTTAATGCAAGACAATGTAATGAGATTTTATTTCAAGCACTTTTGCAATTTTTGACCTTTTTTTATTGGTCCAATTATGTTTTCACAGTGTAAATTACTCAAACAAAAAAGTTTTTTTTTTCTTTATCATTTGAAAATGCCACCTGCTTTATACATTAAATACACTACCAGACAAACTACTAGACATTTTGATCTAAAAGTTCATGTTTAAAAGTCAAATATATATTATCGCTGCTGTTGGAACAAAACCCTGTATCTCCAAAATGGTAACTTTACAGGAGAGGCAAAAAACCTACTTTACTGTCAATGTAAGTCAATGGAACCAGACGTTTTTCCAAGTAATTCTGGGCCGTTTCTTTTGGTCCATTTATCATGAAATTTACACACAATGTAAAGAGCAACAGGAATGTTCAAATTATTTCAGAAACTGAAAACGACAAAAATGGAGATACATTTACGGCATTTGGCAGATGCTCTTATCCAGAGCGAGTTACAGTTTAATCATTTTACACGGGTAGGTGAAGGTAGTGTTAGGAGTCTTGCCCAAGGACTCTTATTAGTATAGTGTAGGGTCCTCGCCCATGCAGGGACTGAACCCCCGTCTATAGTGTAGAAGGCAGAGATGTTACCCATTACACTAAACCAACCACAGATACAAGGTTTTGTTCTGACAGCAGCATTATATTCAAATTGATTCATATGTATGAGTTTGTTTCCAAAACAAAATATTTAATATTAAACATTTTTTTAAATGTAGAGTTGAAGCTACGATTACGTCATCTGGATTACTGCTAGAAGTTGATTCTCCTTAAAGGTTAATTGGTGCAACGTCAGTCCTCATTAATGCACGTAAGCCAATCAGTTGCATTATGAGGAGGGAGGGCAGAGTCTGAACAGCCGTATTTGGCCAATATTTCTGACTGTTGTTGTTCCATATAACCTACTTCACAGTTTTGCTGTCTTCATTTTTATTCTAAAATGTGGATTAAAAGTTGTTTGATTGTTAGGGATGTGCAGTTGTATCTGCCAATTTCAATATTTGCTTTAAAAAATGCAGTCAAATGTTTAGATATTATTTTGACTGATATATCTCAGGTGGATGTTTAAGTGATGTGGGTTATCACATTAAAATATCTGCATTGTATTAATTTTACTGCATTTGAAGCCCTATAGATTTATCCTAATCCAGTTAGTAATGCTATCCAGTTAGCTTTAGTTCCAATTTTTACATTTTACAAATCACTGTCCAAATTTTTATCATTATTTATTTTTTATTTTATTTTATTTATTTATTTATTTATTTTTTACAATTTTTAGTGTTCTGCATAAATTGAGCTCAGCAGATGCTCTTTACATTTTGTACAAAATTTGATAAGTGGACTAATAGAAATGCTCAAATATTGCTCAAAATCTAGATTTTAAGTTTGGTGCATCTGTGTTTTTTCTTTCTCGTGTAAGTTCAGCCTCTCTCAGATGGTTTTGATGATGTACAGTCCTGCATTTCTGATGTTTATGAATGCAACTGTGTTTTGTTCTCAGGGCTCCATCTGTAACGACTGTTTGATCGCCACGTTCTGCGTCAGCTGTGTCTGGTGTCAGATGTCTCGAGAGATGAAGAGGCGGTCTATTCCCATCGCCCTCGTCAACGCCAGGCCGACGATCTAGCAGCATACTGCGCATAACTTACCGATGAGTGTACAGCAGTCTATTATCTAATGAGAAATATATGAATCGTTGAGCTTCTTTGATAGTGAAAGTATTTTTGTCTTGAAATGTCTTCATCTTCAATGTGTTCGATTAACATGTTGCACATTGTATTTTAAGTGAACTTATACAATTACTAATATTAATAATCCTGGAGTTCTGTGAACTTTGTCTATTGCACCTCTTTTATTTGTAAAACTGAAATTAAGCTAAAAATAAAATTGGGGGTTTATTATGTAAACTGTCTGGACGAGGTTTATTTCTCTGGTTTGGATGTGATTTTTGTCCCCCCAGTTAACTTGCATGCCTTTTAAATAAATGAGCTGTAGCATAAATTTTGCTGTTTACATTGTTTGGTAACCCATATTATACTTATCTATAAAATCTGTTCTTTTTGTAAACAACCTGATAATGGTGCTTTGCTTTTGATACTATTTTAGACTAACATGAAGGACTATTGTCATTCAAATAAGGTCAAGTCAAATTGCTCACTAAAGTTTTTTTTGGTGCTTAAGTAGAATGTAAATAACTGGAAATTTCTGAGGAAATTCTAAGTCTTCAGATTAAAGTTTTGACAACACCACCCACCCCACCCCCCTCCAATTTACACTCACCGAAGTAAACCTGAAATAAAAATAACCTCCTTTGTTTTGCGCCCATCGTCATATTAAACATGATTAATCATATCCTTTATGGTGTTTTTCTGTAATCTTCCTTCAAAACGTAAGGACTTCTTGATGACATCACTGTGCACCAGTGTGTGGAGCAAAAATAATAACAATAACCGTAATATGTTTCACCTCCTCTTCCCACCACCCACACCTACAGTATCACAGACAGAAACCACTCAGTCAGCTCAGAGCCACCGCCCCCCCATTACGGAGTTTCATTCTCAAACACTTCTCATTTTTCCGAGGACATGTTATGTAATGTCATTTAAACTTGTACTGTAAACTGTATTTCCCTTTCGCTTTTTCTGTTTCTGTCTGACACCTATGTGGCATGGAAAAACACAATATCTAAAACTGAAAAACTATATTTATACTATACTATATTTATACATCTTGCATCTTGTTTTTGTATGTGGTGTCCAAACAACTACGGAAACTAAATACATTTGTCTGGCTGCCAAAGGTAAGTGCATTCCTCCTTTAAAAAAAATCCACTTCCTGCTAAAACCTCATACCCATCATATATTTATGATGAGCATGAACATCAGTGTGTTTGTCTTCCTCTACTGGACAAGAGTGGTAAAGGTTAGACCCTCAGTTTCCAAAGAAAAAAAAAAAAAAAAGTTTTTTTGAATGTATTTTGTCTGTTTTTTATCCAAAGCCTTTAAAATCACTGCTCTGCAGCTGAACCTTCATGGCCCGTGGAAGAGCATCAGTCACACCTCTGAGAGTACTCGTAGTGAATATTGACTAAAGATACTCTATAAGCCTGCTGAGCACCAGCATGTATTAGGATTTGCATAGATCACCACTGAATTCAGTGCCAACTGCTAAAATGAGGAGAAGTGATCTTTGGGTACTGTTATTCAGATTTTTTCCAATTTCCTCCCCAGTTTAGTCGTATCCAACTCCACCCACTAGTTAGGACTTCCCTTAATCACATGTTACCACCAGTGCTAGGAGGGCGAAGGCTTGCCCAGGCTCCCTCCGAGTCCTGTGAAGGCAGCTGCTGCACCTTTTTGAACTACTGTTAAGGCAACGTCATTGGACAGCTAAACACGCTTGGAGGAGAACACTAACCACCAGTTCTGTTATGTCAGCTAACAGACAGCTGTGCTGGCTAGCACCGTGCTGAGTGATGGGAGAGGGAGGGCCATCCTACCCACCCAGAGAGAGCGAAGCCAATTGCATTCTCTTGGACTCCCGGCCATGGATGGCTGTAGCATCACCGGGGATCGAACTTCTGATGACAGGGTTATAGGATGGTTGCACAGCTCCTGAGCCCTGGCTAGACTTTCTGAGTGTATTCTCAATAGACTTTCATAAACGTATTCCTGATTTCAGCAGAAATCAAATCTATTGTGTAACGGTGCAATATTAGAATATTACACTACACATTTTGATATTATCCTGATTCTATTTATCAGCTGGGTATGAAGCCATTCATGAGGGTGAAATCACAATGCAAATTACCCCCTGCTAACTTGGTAAGATCATCATGCTGGCTAGTTAGCCTCCAGATTGCTAGCTATCTGTCCTATAGTTGCTCACCCTAAACTATCTTAGCTTAGCATGGTGAGATCGGCAGCTGTAGATAAACCCCAGCAGTTTTCTTCTGTATTTGAATACTTCCAATAGCCCAGCATAAAGAGCTACATGCTGCAAGTGTGTGCGAGAAGACCAATAAAGAGCAGGGGTGTCACTAGGCCAGTTAAACCCCCCTAAATATTATTCAATCCCTTCAAAGGAATGTAGGATATTAATTCAAATCATCAGCGTAATTGTATTTATTTCATTTATTCTTCCATTGTGTGTCCAAATTTACACACAAAGTTCGGACCCAAACACAGCTTCCTGACCCCCACTCCCCAATACTGAACTCTGACATATCCAGGGACTGTTAGGCACCCATCACTTTACCTGCTCCATAAGCTCATTCCAATTTGCACTACTGTTTATATTTACACTATTTATACCCACATACCTTAATCTGTATGTGCCTTATGTCACTTTAGGGTTAATTTCAGGACCTTCCTATATTTATATTATTTATTATTTATTTTTCTTTTTATAATTCTATTTTTCTACAATTAGTGTTTGTTTTGTTTACGTTAAGTGTGTAGTGTTTACACCATGGGGTCTGAGAGTAACGCAGTTTCAATACTCTGTATGTCCTGTACATATTGTAGTATTGACAATAAAGCTGACTTGACTTCAAATTTACTGTATACCGTGTTAGCAGGGTGTGATTTAGGGGAGGTGCTGCTGCTGTTCTCATCCAGGTGGTGCTACCAGAGCTTTTCTAACGTAATAACAGGAGACAATCTTGCTGTTTAGCAGTGGGAAAAAGTGTGTCATTGGCTCAGCCAATCATATTAGACCATTTAAGTTGGTAGCCAATCGTATCAGACCTGGGGGAGGGTCTCTGGTGCTACTCACTCTATGAAATAATGTCAGTTAGCAACCGCTAAAGTTGTGACAGACGTTTAGCTAAAGGCGTACTAAACTAAAGCTCTTTTATTCAAAATGTATAATATACAGGCTGAACTAGTTCGTAGTCACAGAGTGCAGATATCTACCTTCACTCAGTGCAAATTGTGGTCAATATAGCTAGTTGTCAGATTTTTAGCTGGTTGCTTGTTAGCTAGCTCTGTTAAAGTTCGCATGAGGTAAAGAAAAGGCGATTGGCAATATAGCATAAAAGTTTTTTAAGAAATTTTAAGAAAGTTTACAGATTACTTGTTTTTGTATTAAGTATTTTTATTCAGTCACACTAGTATTTATAGCTAATACTGAGTTGTGTTGATCGTGACAGTTTTATATCGCTGAATTTCTCAGTCTGTAGATGGTAATTAGAAGGTGGCAGCTCTGAATAGGTTGGGATTTTTGCCAGTTTAAACAACAAAAAAGATCTCATGGATCCTTGAGATCTTGTAGATCTAAGTTTAATGAAGACAGACTAGGATGGTACTAAACAGACAAGCACAGGACGAGAAAGAAGGTGAAGAAGCAGGTCTGTTAGAGTTGTAGATGAAATTGAGTGCATGTTGTTTAAGCCATCAGGTAAAATAAATGATAATTTTAATAATAGTCACTGAATGTGAAATTTCAAACTCAGTCCAATGCTTCATTAAAGCAAAGTTCACAGTAGGGGGTGCTGGTGCGCTCGTCAACATTGTCTGATGGAGTCTGTCGTTAGCCCATGGATGTAATGTAAGTTAGCATGGCTGAAAATTCCCCCAAAAAAGTAAACTAGACTCGTAGATGTGTGTTGTGTGTGTGGAGAACACATTACATGGGGTAAAAATAAACATTAGCGCTGGTTATGAAGAAGAGTTCCATTAGGTAACAATAGCATTTAGCTAGGTAGCTTGTTTTGCTTGTGTTATTGATTGTACTCTGGACGTTATAAGAGGAATTTTGAGGCAAGTTATGGTTGTTAGCTGAGAATTTCACTGCAATCAAGCACCAAAAGTTTAACAAGGTAACCACAGACATGTATTTCCATTATGAGATCACATCTGTTCCCGCTAAACTATGTAGGAGCTAGCAGAAGATAGAACTAGCTTCCTAGAAGCTAAAAGCAGAGAACTTGTAGAGAGGAAAATTTCCACTCTGTAATGTCTTCTGGGTTTCTCAAACGCTAGAGGGCGCTCCCACGTAAGTCCAAAATGAATGGGTTAATATGGAGCATTTGAGCAAAATCATAGTTTATAAATACTTTATAAACTTTTTAATGTACAAGAATTCATTCATATCCTGAACAGCATAAAACATTTTAACGCTCTGGTTATATTTTTGAGTGCTTTTGAACTTGAGTTATAGAAGTTTAGAACAGTGGCTAATGCACGAACAGCCAATGAGCTGCTCCACTCGCCAACCAATCAGCACTCAGTAGCAGTAAATTTAGCAGCCTGCTGCCCAAAACCCGTTTGCTGTAGAAAAAGGAAACACACAGGTGAGTTTTCTTTGCTTTTTTAGTGAAATCCATCCTTCTACTGTCTAAAATTGAAGGAAAGTTCTGGGTGAGTGATTAGAAACTATTTTAACTTTTCATTTTTAGCCATTTAGCTCCTTTTACCACCATTCACTAAAGACTCGCTCACGCTGTTTTGCAGTATGTATTTGATATAATGTGGGAAATAGGAAGTGGCCAGACTCCTCACAAACTGGTTCTGCTAAAAGTAAAATGGCTGGTTTGCTATAGCTACAGAAATTAAAATGAACGTCAGATTCTCTGCCTAAAACAGCGATGTTGGAGCAGGAAACACTAAAATGTTCAGGTCAGGGGAAACTCACAAGGAAGACTGACTAATTAATCTTTATTAAAATGCATACTTTGTATTTTCATACCTGTCTCCAGAAAATGGAAGTTATACATCCTGGCTTTCTTCAACATGATTTTCAATAAGAATCAAAACTTTATGAACTAAGACTGACTTGAGATTGTAAGTGATATGAGCAGTCTTGGACAGCGTAGCCTGTTTGTTGACATACGGGTTGTGATGTGCGTTCTTTGCATTGCTGGTTTGAAAATTCCACCCAGAAAAAGTCTTATTGTTTCTGCTCGGCGACACAGGTGAGACCTCAGAAATCAAATTAAATCTTTTGTTTGGACTATGAATGTAATGACTTATTTATGTTTTTACAGAAAGTAGGGCTAGGAACTTAAGTTAGCGTCTTCTGTTACCTTTAGTGGCATGAAAGCAGTACCATCATCTCAAAACTGAATCATTTCAACAGATTTTGACGAAAGGCAGTCAAGCAGTAGAGCTGTGGAAGTTTCAGTTGTTCTCAAATGCTGGACTGTCGAATTAAATTTATGAGAAATAAGTGCAAGTAAACCACATTGAATTGAAATTTTTTCAATTCAATCAAATTTAATAGAGATTTTTTAGAACATTTTAATGTTTTCCTTTTCTCATTTTAGTTCCACAAGCTAAAAGTAGCTCTTCACTGACTGCTAAGTATAAACTGGAGGAGCAGGTTGAAAAATGCTGCATGCCTGCTGCCTTTTACTTTTGCTTAAGATAACAACAGTGAAAACTGTTGCTGTCTTTCTCTTCCTGGTATTTTTAATAAATCTTGTCAAAGTTAAACTGCCTGCACTGAAAAACAGTAATGCATTGAATTTCCTGGACTCAAACGTGTCCATCATTTCCACATGAATAAAATATATTAGATCAACATTGACCAGTCTCTTGGTTTACTTTGTTTTAGCAATAATTGTGTTGCTGTAATACATGGGTGCTCAGTCCTGGTCCTAGAGATCTACCACACTGAAGAGTTCAGATCCAACACAGCTGGCTCTATTAACATGGTTGAGATGTAATGGGCTGCAAGTATTTGTGATACATATTTTAGCGTTTGCACAAGTCATGGTGTTTTTTTCCAGCTGTTGTCGACCACATTCACACCATACACACACCCACACACACACACACACACGGGGCAGTTTCTAGTTCCTCCAATCAGAGTCCAGAGCAAAATGAACCAAGTGCAACAAACGCTGGAGGACACATATCCCAAAACAATTTTTGAACATGGTAAAACATTTAGAATACCAATATTAGGTAACTGTATTTGGTCCAATTTATATTTTGTAACGGCAGAATTCAGAACAGAGTTATCTTTTACATTTTTGCTTAAAAAGACAAACAAACAAACAAACACACAACAACAACAAATAAAAACCAACATATGATTAGAAGAAGTGTTACTGAGCTCCACTAAAGCCTGAGTAGACTGATAAATCAATGTGATCAGTTATTAATCTCAGTGTTACTGAGCTCTGCTAAAGCCTGAGTAGACTGATAAACCAGTGTGTTGAACCAGTTATTAATCTCTGATTATTAATCTCTTAAAATGATGCTTTCATTATGTTCTCTCCTGCAGTTTCTGTATTTGCTCTACACAGTTGATCATGGCGGCAACGACTATAGTGGTTCAGCAGGCGCCAAAGGTCGTGCCTCGGATCACTTCATGGAGTACTGGATTGTGCCACTGCTGCCAGGACATGAGCTCCTGTGAGTGCACATCATTATACGTTCCTCACCAGCACTTTCCACCAATTCCTACTCTAATAATTCTGAATAATTTACTGCCACTGCCGTTCTCACTGTAGGTTTGTTTTGAGGAGTTCTGTTGAAGTTTTTCCTTCACTTGAAGGTCGAAAGAACATTTAGAGATGATGGTGATCGCCTGAGAGGCATGCTAATCATAATTTGGCAAAACAGTCAATTGGACTAAGAATGCACCTCAAATTAAAGGGCTGTCTGGATGTCAGTGGATATTATAGCATCTATATGTCTTGTCTTTAGGTTGCTATGCATTCTGGTGCTGCCCTTGCTTTGCTTGCTCCACGACAGCCAAGTTTGGTGAGAACACCTGTCTTCCTCTGGTGGATATTTGTGGCCCAGGAATAATGGCGGCTTTTGGGTTGGCCATTTGTGTGCCACCGGTCACTCTTTCCATGCGGGTGGCAATACGCCACAAATACCAAATCTCGGTAAGCTTCGAGGTTTTTACACTATGAACAGATAGCAGATGATGACCAAACAATTTATGAGGCTTGTCTAAACCACAATATATACTTAATCCACCAATCAGTACATACCTTAATGGTATGAAATGCGGGAAATATTTTTTTCATTTTTGTAGTGAATTTAAAGTAAAAAACAGTGCAGTTTATAACTGCTGAAAGTTTTTTTTATTCTTTTGGTGCTTTTTTTTATTAAAAAAATTCTTTAAAGAACCTTATAAAACTTGTCCATCATAGAGAAGAACCATTTGACAAAGAACTGTTTATGCATTCAAATGGTTCTTTGAGTGTCACTCAGACTGCATAAAATTCTGCGTACTGTAAAATGAATAACTAAAACAAGATATAATAGAGGAAAAAATGTAAAAATATTTAATATGCACAGTACTGTGCAAGTCAGAGACCAACCTGTGTTCATTTAATTTCCAGTCTAAACAGCCATTGAGTACAAGTTATTCATTTTTCAAGTGATATTTCTGAGTTTATTAGATTAGATTAGATATAAGATAATCCACTTGCAGAAGTGTAGTGAAAAAACTGGAATTTCCAAACCTGGACAAGAAATTATAGAGAAAATGAGATTCCTAACAACCACCTGGAAGAGCTGGTCGACACCAAAACTGCCCCCATCAGATAAACAGCACTTAAAGCTTTCATCTCTGAGAGAGAGGAGAAAATGAAGCTGCTTCAGATCTGAAAACATCCACAGGTGTTTCTGTCCATCCTTCCACTGTGAGAAGACGACTCAGCGCTATGGGTCTGAAAGGATGTGTAGCTGTCAAGAAGAACCTCACTGAGAAAAGGAGACGGACACATCAAACAAAGAAGCTGAACGATGGACTGACCACCCCAGAGTCCAGACCTCAACACCACTGAATGTGTTTGAGTACTTCAGAAAATGATCAACCAGCTTCTAAGACTGAACTTTGGAGGTGTGTCTGCAGATTCTTTGAGGAACTGAAAGCGAGTCTCCTGAAAAGAGTGGAGGCTGGAGTGAAGGGTGTGATCTGAGCTGCACAGTACTGTAAACACTGAAATACATAACTATGAATATTATTTCATTTTCATATGTTTGATATTTCAGGGCGACATTTGTGAGGACATTGCTATCTCCTGTTTCTGCATTTGGTGCTCTTGGTGTCAGATGAACAGAGAGATAGAGCACCGCCAAAGGTTCGCCATGGCCGTCAACGCCCAACAAACGGCCCCCATCGTCACCACGGCCCCCGTTGTCACCACAGTCCAGCCGACTGCAGTGGTGGTCAGTGCAGTGTAGGTGGCGGAGGTCGTCTTGTCTCGCAGGCTTGCGTTGTCTCTAATTATCCATTATGCTTCGTGTATGATGCACTGTTATGAGGGTGAAACAGTAATTTGAGGTTTTATTTAAGGGCTATTTGGAAAAAGGGGAGCAGAAAAATAACAAAAGACTCTTGTATTCCTGTAATAATCCAGTGTTTGTAAAGATAATAAACACATTTATTTTAAGACTTGCTCTGGTTTTTAAATAAACATCAGAAATGAGTTATGAGACATGACCTTTTCGTAATCACAGGTGGTTCGCAGCATATTAAAGTTTATCCAATGTCAACAGAGTGAAGTAAAATGTATTTTTTTTTATTATTTTTTTCTGTTATTACAAATAATAATATGATTATGGGCTCACTGGTCAATGTTTGATAATGAATATGGAAATTCTCAGCAATATAAATATGACCAAATTTCCCAAATTATCAAGGGCCACTTTTTCACTATGGAGCCAAATGGTTCTCATGGCTGTACTGGGCCTTTCCATGCTGGTCCGGACTCGTGAGACCGGTTACGGTTTCTTTTTTCCATCTGTTGTACCACTAAATCAGAACCAGGAAATACTGAAGAAAACTGCACAAACGAGTGGCTAACTGCTAACAGGCTAATAACCATGCACACACCACCCACCACATGTTGGATTCTGTCTGTCACTCCAACTCCGGTCTCTTTCGGCTGCACTCATCTTCTTTATCCTCTAAACGGTATTATTTGAGCATCTGTTACTGAAACAGACTGTACTGCGGGGGGTTTCACCTGTAGCTGGATAACTAGCTACATTAGCATTAGCATCGCCGGGCAGGTTACAGCTCAAAGTACCACAGAGCAAGTCTATTTTGTATCTGTCTATCACTTCAACACTTGTCATTCGAATTTGTGCTCTCAGATTTGAGTCTTAATCTTCTAAACGAGTGTTTTTACTGAGTCCGTACTGCAGTGGGTGGCACCATACTCTCACGTTAGCTTAGCCTAGCAGGCTACAGCTTAAGCACTGCAGAGCAGGTTTGATTTCGGCTTTCTGTCACTCCATCATCAATCAGTCCCCTTTACTCTCGCTGTTGTAATTACTTGTCATCTATACTTGAGATAGCAGAGCACCAGTCCAATCGAACCTACACTGGGGTGTTTTGGTCGCTTCAGCTATGCTAATTTAACTAAGAGAGATGAGCCGGCTGGCATTAGCTTAGCTAAGAGGCTCCAGCTCCAGACATCAGAGAACAGGTTTAATTTCAGCTTTCTGTCCAACATCAGCCGCTCAACTTCGCTTCCTCAGAGGTGAGTCATAGTCATCTAAATTTGTGTCAGTAAAGCTTTTGTTAGTCAAAATCAAAGCTGTTCTGTGGTGAGCAGAGCTGACAGCAAACTACTCTCTCCCGGTTATCAGCACCGTTTAGTATTTAGAAATTGGTGTTAGACTGAAGCTTTGATGTTTATTGAATTGTGCACTGAAAAGAGGCCAATGAGGAATCAACTCTAGGAAGGCCACTCAGGGGCTTATTCAATCTCTTGAGGCTTGTCCACTGCAGCCAGGGCTGGACTGGGAACCAAACGTTGTTGAGATATGGCTTCTGCTGTGCATAGGACAGTCTCAAAGTGCATTTGTGGATCTGGCGATGAACAACAGTCAAAAATATTCATAAAAACATTTCCGAGCTCATGCGGCTATCCATCCATCACCTAAGCAGGCAGGTTTTAATGCAGATTCCTCTGAATATTTTGATGATATTATGCACGTATAGGGTAAAATAACTTAAATCCTTTCAAATGTTTATTGAGGAACGTGCTGGACTGTCAAATCTTCTTTCAAGTCACTTTTTTTACTACTTTTGTCAAGTCAGGCTTTGTGAGAACTAATAGTGAAAAATATGGAAAATGTATGCAGTTCTGAGGTCAATGAGAACATTTTTACTGTGTTCTGTCTTTCATTTTACTTACACAACTTTATAGAGTAACTTTATCTGTGCTTTACTGACTGTCAGGTATGAGCAGGATGAGCTGCTGTCCTCCTCATAGTTAGTGACGACAACAGTGACAACTATGCATAGAAAGTTTCCATGCTGGTCTTCTGACTGTTCACCTGCTACAGTGAAAAACAGTAATATTGAAGAAAATACACCAACCAGCCACATTAACTACACCTGTTTCTACACCTGTTTCACTGTCCATCTTATCAGCTCCACTGACCATATAGTTTCACTCTGTAGTTCTACAGTTACAGACTGTAGTGCATCTGTTTCTCTGCATACTTTGTTACCCTGTTCTTCAGTGGTCAGGACCCCCACAGAACAGGTGCTATTTGGGTGGTGGGTCATTCTCAGCTCTGCAGTGACACTGACGTGGTGGTGGGGTGTTAATGTGTGCTGCGCTGGTACGAGTTCTGCTGGAGTTTTTAAACTCCTCAGTGTCGCTGCTGGACTGAGAACCTAAAACACCCAGCCAACAGCGTCCTGTGGGCAGCATCCTGTGACCACTGATGAAGGACTAGAGGATGACCAACACAAACTGTGCAGCAGCAGATGAGCTATCGTCTCTGACTTTCACATCTACAAGGTGGACTGACAAGGTAGGAGTGTCTAATAGAGTGGACAGTGAGTGGACACTGTGTTTAAAGAGTCCAGCAGTACTGCTGTGTCTGATATACTCAGTGGTCCTGTAGGGGTCCTGACCACTGAAGAACAGGGTATATAAAAATGCTAAAATATTGATTTGTCAGGGTGGCATTGTCAGTGTTTTATATATATATATATATATATATATATATATATGAATCGAGTCATGTGCGATGAATTTGAAGGAGATCTTTCAGTAGTTTATTATTATTATTATTATTATTATTATTATTATTAAGTGGTTTAAGGTGGTTTGATCTAAAGAACAAGACTTGCTTGGGTCTTCAGATTCAAATGTAGCTTCATGAGGTAAAAGCATCCTTAATAATCACTATAATTTGATTATAATTATAATAATAACTCAATACACATTCATTCAGAAAGGCCACTAACAAAGAAACTGCTTTATGTCTTTTCAACAACAATTTTCACAGTCATTCTGAAGAAAGCACACCAAAAGCAGTGAACTTGTCTGTTTTTGTTCTACAAAGATAAAAACAGCTTGAGTAATCTTATCTCAGTACTGTACAGATCAGTGGATGGAGTTACTACATTTTTATCTGTAACCTGCATGTTAATGACACAAATGGCAGAAGCTAAGGTCAGAAAACTGCAACCCAAGGAGTTGTAGAAGCGTAATCTCTGCCGGATCAAGCAGTGTCCAGTTTCTGGCACCTTCCAATGGATCTTTGTACGTTAAGCATCACTTCCCAGTCACAAAGATGACCAGTTGCTAGGGGTCCTTCAAGCTAATGGGATCATGCAGTGCTCAGTCACGACTGAACTTCAATGCAGAACATGCAGCAGATGGTCATGACACGGTTAGAAGAGCTTGCAGCATAACCTCCACTTTTGTGGGTCACTGTTTTTACATGTATTACGTAGAATATCGCTGCTGTCGGAACAAAGCCTCATATCTCCAAAATGGTCACTTCACAGGAGAAGGAAAAAAACATACTTTATTTTTAATGTAAGTCAATGGAACCAGATGTTTTTCCAAGTCACTTTTGGGCCGTTTCTTTTGGTCCATTCACTGCACACAATGTAAAGGGCAACAGGCACTTTCAAATAATGTCAAAAACTAAAAAAAACAACAAAAATGGAGATACACTGCAGCCAGGGCCGGATTGGGAGCCAAACATAGTTGAGATATGGCTTCTCCTGTGCATAGGACAGTCTCAACGTGCATTTGTGGATCTAGCGATGAACAACAGTCAATAATATTCATAAAAATATTTCCGAGCTCATGCGGCTATCCATCCATCACTGAAGCAGGCTGGTTTTAATGCAGATTCCTCTGATTATTTTGATGATATTATGCAAGTATAGGGTAAAATAACTTTAATCATTTCAAATGCTTATTGAGGAACGTTATTCTTAAACAGTTGGACTATTTTCTGATGTAATTTTTTGGTAAAGTGGTGAGCCTCAACCCATCCTCACTCATAAAGGACTCGACCTTTCCTGGATGCTCCTTTAAACCCAATGGTATCACCTCTTTTAAAAGTTTCCTAAATATTTAACAGCCCTACAATTGCTCCAGTCCCACCTTTTTGGGGGTTGCCAATATAAAGCATCAAAAATCTTGTCTTTGCACTACTTTTGTTTAAAAACTGGTCAAAGTGGATTTAAAAATCACTGCTTTTTTTGCATTTTACATACTGGTTTACATAAGGTTTTGTTCCGACAGCAGCGATATGCACCTGCAATGTCATTTCTGAGAATTAAAGTAAGCGTGGATAATAAATAATCATAATGTTTCTGCAGAATGCTAGTGTGGTCTGTGGTCAGTCCACAAAAATGCGATAATTCAAGGTTTCCTGGTGTCAGTCATTCCATCAAGCCATTTTTATTTTACTGAAGTGCCAACTGAAGCAGGACTTCAAGTATTTCACAACACAAAGAGGCCGGTCCCCCCTGGCTTAGCAAAGGGATTACATTGTACAAGCAGAGCTAATCTAGTTGTCCCCTCCCCGTGCCATAGGATGGCAAAGTAGTCCAAGTATGCATGTTAATGCTTACTCAACTCTCTCTTTGCAGAAAATTAGCACTGCACAGTGAGCCTGCACTCTTATTAGCTGCATACTGTCTGGTAAGTGATTGAAAGGCAAAAGAAGCAGATTTGATTAGCGAATGTAATTGTCTGAACCAGTCTATGTGGAGCAGTGCTTCTGTTACTAACTATGACAGCAGTTTCATTAGTACTTTGACGAAAAGCAGAGTCAAGGCAGAAGTACTATTGTGGTGTACATTGAATGGAAGCCAAAAGGCGCTTGAAAGCTAGCTGTTAGCATGACCTGCTTGCATCTATTTACTGAAGTGACTTTGACTGAACCATTCCTTTGATACTTTGAGACTTTTATTCTGTAAGTTCTGGTCCAAACTTGGGATGTTGTTTTGTTGTTTAAAGGAATAGAAGCAGAGGGATGTTGGGGTGTGTGAAGCCTCTACTCGCCCCTCTCCTCATACCCTTCTTCTCCACTCTGTTCAGTGGTTGCCATGGTGGCAAGATCCTGGTGTTTCCCATGGAAGGCAGCCATTGGGTGAACATGGAGGTACTGCTGACAAAGCATATGGCACTTGCATTTTCCCTGCTCTAACATAACTCGGTCGACTCATGAGGTGCTTAAAATGACCTGGTAATTTGAATCAAGTGTGTTTTAGCAGAGAAGTGTGTGGATAGCTTGGGAACCACTCAGTGACAGTAGCCAGCACAATCAGAACAAAAACCAGAGATGATTCCAAGGGATTTCTTCATTTACTTGCCAAGGTTAGCTCACTTGCTTTATGCCATCTTCAGCCTGTTCTTCATTTATCTTGTCCAGGTGCTGGTGAAGGAGCTTCACTCCCGTGGGCACCAGCTGAGCGTGATCCGGCAATCTAAGAGTTGGTTTGTGCAGGAGCGCTCACCCTACTATACCTCTATCCCTGTGAAGCTGGTCAAGAAGGAAGCTGGTGTAGATCTGTTTAGCACTGCCATGCACAATGTACTGGAGGGCCGCAGGAAGGGCCCATTCGCGGGAGCTCTGGCCCAGGTGTCAGAGCTGAGCCGAATAATGAAGATGGCCCACAGGTTAACTTGTGGGATGCTGAGCACCTTGCTGGAGGACAAAGATCTGATGGCTCAACTGAGGGATGACCACTATGACCTGATGCTGACTGACCCTGGGATGCCTGCAGGGACTATTGTAGCACACTACCTCAATTTGCCTTTGGTCTACAATGTGCGATGGACCACTTTCGGTGAGGGCCACTTCTCCATCGCTCCCTCGCCCATCTCCTATGTGCCCGTGCCTGGTACTGGGTTGACGGACCACATGGGGTTGCTGGAGAGAGCCCACAACTTCCTGTACTACAGCCTGAACCTACTTCAGGAACGCTGGTTGATTCTGCCAATTTACAATGACCTTCTACGCCATCATTTCCCTCCAGGTGCCAACATCCCGGCTATGCAGTATGCTGCTGACCTTTGGCTGATGCGAGTGGACTTTGTGTTTGAGTTCCCGCGTCCCTCCATGCCCAACTTGGTATACATTGGAGGCTTTCAGTGCCACTCAGCCAGAGAGTTGCCAGCTGAGCTAGAGGCATTCATGCAAAGCTCTGGTGAAGCTGGGGTGGTCATAATGTCTCTGGGTACTTTGATCACTGCTTTGCCCCAGGAAGTGACTGAAGCCATTGCTCTTGCATTTGCACAGCTCCCTCAGAAGGTGGTGTGGAGGTTTGTGGGGAAGAAGCCATCCACATTGGGCAACAACACTCTGCTCATGCAATGGATGCCACAGAGTGACCTTCTGGGTCACCCTAAGACTCGTGCCTTTGTGGCCCATGGTGGCACCAATGGCCTCTATGAGGCCATCTACCATGGGGTGCCGGTGCTAGGACTTCCACTGCTCTTTGACCAGATGGATAACGTGGTGCGACTAGAGGCTCGTGGTGCCGCTCGCATGCTAGATGCTGCCACACTTACGGCAGAAGGTTTCCTGGAGGCACTGCGGGAAATCTTAGAGAATCCATCTTACCGCCTCAACATGCAGAAGCTTTCCCGCCTGCACAGGGACCAGCCAATGCGTCCTTTGGACAAAGCCGCATTCTGGGTCGAGTATGTCATCCGACACAAGGGGGTGCCCCACCTTCGCACAGAAGCTTATACCATGCCCTTCTATTCATACTACAGCTTGGATGTGGCAGCACTCTTGCTATCTCTGCCTCTGCTGGCCATGGGAGGTTTCCTCATGCTTCTTTGGACACTGATATGCAGGAAAGACTGGAAGACAATGAAATACTCCAAGAAGAAGATACTGAAAGAGAACGTTGTGAAGGAAAACTGCAACATTTTAAGGACTTCATGATCGCTAAGCTGAGAGCAGGCAAAAAGCAAGCTTGACTGATTAACTGGATTACTGAGAGATAAAAGATGTTTATCAGAAAAGGACAGAAATGCCCTTATTAAGATGTTCTAATGATAATTACGGCACCACATTAACCACATATTCGCTTTCATAATTCACTTTGCTCTCATTCTCTCTCCCTTCCTTCCTATCTTTCTCTCATTCTTCTCTCTGTGTGGACGCAGAGCTGTGCCCCTCTCAGCTCCAAGGATTCCCTGCCAAGACCAACTGAGTGCTTATGATTAGGCACAGACCACTTCCTGGAATCATTAAAGTTTCCACTAATCCCCTCTTTGCATAACGCTAGGAACGAGAGTAATTGTAGAAAAAAAAGAAGTGAGGATCATCTGTTCAGTAAACAGACTGACTCGCCCGGGGTGATGTAATCACGCAGTCGGCCGGATAAGATCTGTGATCACTGAATAATTTGGTGATTATCTCATTTATCCCTATCTCGTATAATCCAGAATATGTTTCTTTCTCTTTTTGTCTATTTTCAGACACGTATACACAAACACGCAAGGCAATACGACTGGATTGCAATCAAATAAAAACCTATTTTTGATGACAAAGAATTTGTCTGTGGTCAGCACTATTTTCTAAAATCAGCGGATGTGATGGCATTTCACCAGTAGGTGGAGCAACAGATGCATTTTCAATAGATAGTTCCCATGATGAATCTTTCAGGTGGAGCGACTAAAAACAGGCCTATTATGCTCAAAGACAAAGATGAATCTACCACTTACAAAACAAATACATTTCAGGTAAGAAGCTTATTTTTGCTTCAGAAGAAATCCCAGCCCGAAGAAGCTCCTCCTCCTCATCAGATACGAGAGGAGAGATGGACAGATTGACGGACAGAACAATAAGAAGAAGAGAGCGGGAGAAAGGAGAGAGCTAAAGCTGATTGAGAGGGCATTAGGCATGGCTGTAGACGCTAATGTACGCTTCTAATGACTCATTATCTCATTATCAATCTTTCTCTCACTCATCTTTTCTTTTTCCCACTCTCTCTATCCCCTCCCGATCGACTAGCAATGATGGGAATAGCAATTAGGACGCTGGGCTGCCAAATGGCTATTTTAATTAGCTTTCCTTAAGAGAGACAAGGAGGTGGGAGGGCACAGACAGAAAGAGAAGGGGGAGGGGCAAGTGAGAGAGAGATGGAGAGAGAGAGGGAGAGAGACTGATGTTCTTAATAAGTGTATTAGATTAGGAGGTCATTAGACCTATGCTCGGATTGATGATTAGGAATTCCTGCAGGTCATAGAAACTTATTAACGCGGCCCACTCAGTGTTAATAGAACTATCCTATTTGTGTTAAACACAAAGAAATTAAAACTAAAAAGCAATTACAGCGTGATGGCATCGTCCGCCGCCCTCCCGTGGTCAGCCATCATCTCAGTGAAGAGCCAGTAAAAAGCTTTAAGGATGAAAAGGAGTCCCGTCACCTCTGGACCTTTTCATTCTTTTTCAATTTTGCTCAATGAGTGTTTCCTACAGTTCTGAAAATTGCCTAGCAATCTAGATTCTACTTAATGTTCTGAATTTTACCTAATGTTTGGAATTTTTCCTTACATTTTAAATTTTACAGAATGTTCTGTATTTTGCATGAATTTTGCCTAGTGTTTTGAATTTTTTTAATGTTCTGAACTTTGACGTCTTAAATTTTGCCTAATGTTCAGAATATTGTCTGATATTTAGAATTTTACCTTATGTTCTGAATTGTGCCTACCATTCAGAATTGTTGTCTAATTTTCTGACCTGTGCCGATTGTTTTGAATTGTGCCTAATGTTCTGAATTTTGCCTCATTTTCTAAACTTTGCCTAATATTTCAGATTTTTTTAAAAGTTTAGAATTTTTTCGAAGTTTTTGAAAGTTCTGAATTTTGACACTTCTTAAATTTTGACTAACAACTGTTCTGAATTTTGCCCATTTTCAGAATTTTGCCTAATGTTCTAAATTTTGCCTAATGTTCTGAATTTTGCCCAATGTTCTAAATTTTGCCTAATGTTCTGAATTTTGCCTAATAATCAGAATTTTGTCTAATGTTCTAAATTGTGCCAATTGTTCTGAATTTTACCCAGTATTCTAATGTACTATTCTAATTCTAATTTTCTAATGTACTGAATTTTTTCCCAACATTTTGTAGTTTTTCCAATGTCCTGAATTTGGCCATGACAATAATCAAATGCTTATCATACATCGTACTGGTAGGGATGACAGTCGGTGACCAATCAGTTACATAAACAGTTCAGTTAACAACCAGTAATTTGAAAATACAGGACCAGAAACTGGATTCAAGCTCTTTAATGTGTGGGCAGTGGATGGTCCGACACGCAGCACTGAATGTGATCAGAGATCTGGTGGTGCATTATAACACAACACCCTGTATGCTTAAATAATCACGTTTCAATGTTCCTGTTTCTCATACTGTCCTCTCTCTCTCCCTCTCTCTCTCTCTTTCTCTCTCTCTTTGTCATGAAGTGTCCCGGGGTTATGATTGTTATGATTTATATGAGTCTGCTCTGAGATTTCTCTCTCTCTCTCTTTCTCTGTCTTTCTTCTCTGTCTTCATCTCACTTCATCTCTCTCGTTCCTCCTCTCTCCTCTCTGTCTTATTCTCTAATCATTTATACTTGCATCCCCTTAGGCCGATTCTGAGAGTAATAATGAAAGAGATTTAACCCTTTAATGCTCCAGCACTCTGACCCCAAACACTCTTTCACTCTCTCTTTGCACACAGACTCTCACACAGCTGTAATTCTCTCTTTGTAGGAGAATTCGACTGATGTGTTTTTTTCTTTTACTGGAGCTAAAATGTCTGCATATAAACTTTAACCTGAGTAACTAATTATTGTCAGTGGCTCTGGGGCCCATGGGGCAGGGAGTAAAACCTTTTCTTGACCCTTCATATGGATACCGACACAGTTTTACACCCACGACTCACAGAAAGATTCAATTTCTTAACCTACCTCACCCCATAACTTCCATCAACACTATACATACAGTCCTGACATCTGCTCATCTCCCTCTTATTCATAATGCAGGCAACCATTCATAATGCATACCAACCATATTCAAACGGACCCATATATTCGTTATTTTAATACAATCTTAAAAATTCTAAACTACTGAGTTCAAATATTGTATCAAAACATATTTTTAATAAAAACTATGTGTATGTTACCCTATTATTTGGCCAGTTGCATGTCAGACTGCTAAACATGACATATAACTATAGCCATCCAAATATTTAGTCTAATGTAAACATTCAGGTGGCTGGAGCAGTATACTTTGAGAGCATTAACTTGTTTGATGTGTGACGATAGTGAGTAAACAAGCAAATTACATTGTCATTATTTAATCAACAAAAGTAATATTTGGCAATATGAGGGGCCCATTTTTTAACTGTGGCCCATAAAATCCTAGTTACATCAATGGCACTTAAAATCCTACCTTAATAGTGGTTGTAACTGTGTTCCATGGTACTGTAGTTAAAAATATCTGTACATGTCAGAATTTACTTGTTTTCCGATTATGATGGGGTCATTTGAACATGGTAAAAAGGAACAAACAGCTGGTGTTTTAAAATGGTGCTAAAAAAAAATAAAAAATGGAAATGAGGTTTTGTTACTGCTATGTAAACTGTAACACATTGAGCTTACTTTAAAAAAAAAGTAATTCATTAATTAAATACAATTATTAAATTGGATGAAAGTAAAATTTCAAGAAAATGTTAAGTAATGAGCAAATTTACATACATTAATAATTAAAAAAATTTCAGTCATATTACAAATTTTTCTTTTAAACACATACATTGTTTGAGTAAAATAACAATTTGGTCTTAAATAAGTAGCATGCAACTTTGTAATAACATGCACTATTGCCCTTTACAGTGTGTATTCTCTTAGTAAAAACGGTTTTATGTGATTCCACAATATATTCTAAGACTTGTAACAATAGCATAACCCTTTCTTGGTGCTATTTCTTGGGGCAGTCATGGGCTGGAGGTTAGAGAACCAGCCTTGTGACCGGAAGGTCGCCTTGGCCGACAGTACGTGACTGAAGTGCCCTTGAGCAAGGCACCTAACCCCCAACTGCTCCCCGAGCGCCCTGGATAGGGGTGCTCACTGCCCCCTAGTGTGTGTGTTCACTGGTGTGCATGTATGTGGGTGTTTCACTGCATGGATAGGTTAAATGCGGAGGTCTAATTCCTCTGTGTGCAAACACAGTTGGCTAATAGGGTCACTTAACTTATACAGAACCATTTCTTTAAAGAGCTATACAATAGGCATTACATTGACAATTTAACCATTTAAATGCTGTTATGGTTCTATGTATAACCATTGCCATTACTAAAGAACCCTTGAAGAACCACTTTTTTAAAGAGTGTGGCTAAAAATGGTGACACTTTATTTTGAGTGGTCCTTTTTAGATAAAACAAACACTCAGTGGACTCTCAGTAACATGTCAAAAACAAATGAGGGATAGGATTAGGTTTTGGGTTGAGGTTAAAATTAGGGTTAGGATTAGGTTTTAACTTTTAACTAAACTTTAAACTGAATAAGCAAAAGCTTCAAGTTTTCAAATGATTAAAATGCATTATTAATAGTTTAAAAAGCATTCTTCCTCAAGGGGACCTATGCAATATGGGGACCTATGAAATGGAGGCCTATGAAATTTAGGTGCCTATGAAATTTGGGATCTTATGAAATGGGGGGTTTTGAGATGTGTGGACCTATAAAATGGTGGATCTATTTAATGTGAGGACCTACAAACTGGAGGCCTATGAAATGTTGGGCCCTATGAAATGTGGGACCTAAGAAATGGAGGCCTAGAAATGGAGGCCTATGAAATGCTGCATCCTATGAAATAGGAGCCTATGATATCCAAAAATGTCAGAACAATTCCTGCTTTTCCATTATTATGGAAAACTATTATGGGAACATTTGGTCTGAACAAAGTGAAAACAACAAAACACACAAACGCACACGCCTTTATTTGGGTTTCAGCTATGTTACGTATTACTGCAGCTAAAAATCTGCATTAAACTTAAACCTTTTCAAAAAGTTTTCAAGTAATGTTGTTTAAAGAAACCTATTTTTCCTCCTGAAGAGTGAGGACGTGTTCCCACTGTGTCAGAATTTTCTTGTTTTTCTGCTATTATGGGGACATTTGGTCTGAACAAAGAGCAAACACCACACAGCCTTCATTACTGAGTAGCAGTTGCCTGTGTTGGAATTTGGGTTTGTTGTCAGAAGCAGCAGTGAGTAAAGTACCTGAAACACTGGCAATAATTCTAATAAGCCCTGAGAGGCTCAGGGCCCTGTTTGGCCTCGTTGGGTTTCTGATTGAATAAACTTCTCCAAGCTCCTCTGCCGCGGTTTGAGTGCGATAGCTGGTCTCTTTCTCCTTTTTTGGCCATTTTTCCGAATCTACGTCCATCCCTCTATCCGCTCTAACTCCAGCACAGGCGGAATTGCGGCTAATTACGCTCTGTTAATTACAAATTTAGACTAATGTGCCTAATTAGACGAACATGGCTCGTGTTTGGATGCGGGACATCTTTCCTCTGATTTGGAAAATGATCTCTTTAACAAACAATATGACTTAATTGCATACATTTGCATAAACAAATGAGCTAATTAATTACAATCAAGCACTTGCTGATGAGTCGGAGGACAATGAGGCTGTGGAAGTTTTCCCTGGAGAGGGAGCGAGAGAGAATGTGTGTGTGTGTGTGTGTGTGTGTGTGTGTGTGTGTGTGTAAATATTAGCATGTTTATGAGCTCATAAAGTTTCATTTAAACACACACACAGAATGTATCTGTGTCAGGGATGCTACAGTACTGTGCAAAAATCAGAGACCATTTATTTATTTAACTTCCAGTCTAAACAGCCATTAAGCACAAGTTATTCATTTTTCAAGACATGTTTCTGAGATTAGATATAAGATAATCCACTTACATAAAAAGGAGAAAGTCAATGGAAAAAAAAAAATAGAGCTTCCAAAACGAGTTCAAAAAATTATTAAAGCGACAGAGAAAATGGGGCTCCTAACAACCACCTGGAAGACCTGGTAGACACCAAAACTGCCCCCATCAGATAAACAGCACTTAAAGCTTTCATCTCTGAGAGAGAGGAGAAGATCAAGCTGCTCCAGATCTGAAAACATCCACAGGTGTTTCTGTCCATCCTTCCACTGTGAGAAGACGACTCAGCGCTGTGGGTCTGAAAGGATGTGTAGCTGTCAAGAAGAACCTCACTGAGAAAAGGAGACGGACACATCAAACAAAGAGGCTGAACAATGGACTGACCACCCCAGAGTCCAGACCTCAACACCACTGAATGTGTTTGATTACTGCAGAAAATGATCAACCAGCTTCTAAGACTGAACTTTGGAGGTGTGCAAAAATATCCCAGAAAGAATGGAAGCAGTAATAAAGATAAAGGACAGACACACTAAATAATGTAGGTAAATTCGAAGTCAGCAATCGTGAGTTGTGTTTAAAATCTCATTTTTTGTGCAAGTTCCTAATGTGGGCTACTACTTAGCTAGATAGCAAGCTAATTAGTAAAACTGACAGTGGGAGAAAAAAAACAAGGTTCAGTACTGTAAAAAAAAACATTAAGAACATCACAGTTGTCAGCCGTTTGTCCTGAATATCTACTGTTTTCCTGCTATTTGCAGTGCATCATGTTCAAATAATGAACGTTTCATTAGAGAAAATCTTTCAGTCTTCCAGAAAAACCAGCGCAGACTAGCATAGCTGGTCAACCAGCATGACTATGTAATCAGCTAAACCAGCACTAAACCAGCATAAACCAGCACTAGACAGGCTTAGACTAGCATAGACCAGCACTAGACCAGCATAGACCAGCACTAGACCAGCTTAGACCAGCATGGAATCCATGCTAGTCAAAGCTGTTTTTTTGTTTTTAGCAGAGAACAAAGCTCTACATGCAGTAAAGGAAAAAATGGCTGGCATGTAGTTTGGATAGTGCACCAGCTAATCCATGTGAAGTTCTCTGCTAGTCTAGCTGAAGCTTTAGCAAGTTACAGATCACATTTCTACGGAGCCCTGCTGGTGACATCCCGTATAAATAACAACGTTCGTTCATGGGAATGAGATCATGCCTTATTAAGCTGTGATCAAGGATTAATTATCTCAATCCCATGCCTTACTAAGCCGTGGCCACGACTTACTTGTATTTATATGGGATGTCGCCAGCAGGGCTCTGTACAATTCTTTAAAACTTCCTAAAACTCCGTATGGATCAGCCGGTTCATATATGCTGCGTAAACAACAGACTAACCAACCATTTTCAAATAGCTTTTCCTTTAAACACCATATTTACTGCATGTAGCGCTTCAGTTCTTTCTGCCCTTCAGACTGAAAGCTTTTCTAAATATAAAAGTCTCGTTATTTGAAGCCACATCGAACCTGACAGGTTTTTTAGGGGTTACTTTTGTACCACGCAATGTCTGTAGCTAATAATGAGACTAACCTAAAATTCTTGAGACTTAACAAGACTTGAAACTGTTGGGTAGCATGTAGTTTGGCTAGCAAGTGTACTAGCAAATCTAGCTAAATGTTTTGTTCTCTTCCTTTAAACTTCATAATTTCTTCCTGTAGAGCTTCAGTTCTGTTCTTCAGACTGAAGGTTTTTCTATAATAAAAGTCTTGTTCGGCTGCTCTGAAGGCATGTCAGACCTTACAGGCTTTAATAGGAGTTTACTTTTGTACAAATGCAATGTCTGCAGTTTATAATAAGACTAAACTAAAATTCTCTACTAAAGACTTAAGACTCAACTCTGACTCACATAAATCAACTTGTGAACATCTCTGCTAGCTTAGGTGCTCTGTAAACAATATAATAATCAACAGTTTCAAGTTATTTTGCCTTTTTCTTTAAACACCACATTCACTGTGTGCATCGCTTCAGTTCTTTCCTTCAGATTGAAGCTTTTTCTGTGATAAAAGTCTCGTTATTTGAAGCTGCAGTGAATGGCAGGTTTTTAGTAGGTTTACTTTTGTACACAACTTTCTCTGTTAGCTAGCTTAGATGCTATTTAATCCACAGACTAACTGACCATTTCAACTTGTTTTGCCTCTTTCCCTTAAACACCACATTTACTACCTGTAGTGCTTCAGTTTTTATATAATAAAAGTCTCATTATTTGAATCTGGCAGGTTTTTAGTAGGTTTACTTTTGTACAGTGCAGCTAATAATGACAAAAGACATCTCCGTTAGCTAGATTAGGTGCCATATAATCCACAGCCTAACTGACTGTTTCAACTTGTTTTGCCTCTTTCCTTCAAACACCACATTTACTACCTGTAGTGCTTCAGTTTTTTATATAATAAAAGTCTCTTTATTTGAAACCGTGTTGAACCTGACTGGTTTTTAGGGGTTTACTTTTGTTCAATGTAATATCTGCAGCTAATAAGGAGACTAAACTGCAACTCTCTACTAAAGACATGAGACTTGAGTCAGACTCACACAAATCGACTTGTAAACAACTCTGCTAGCTAGCTTAGGTGCTATGTAAACAATAGAATAATAAACTTTCCAGTTGTTTTGCCTTTTTCTTTACACAACACATTCACTGTGTGTATCACTTCAGTTCTTTTCTTCAGAATGAAACTTTTTCAATAATAAAAGTCTCATTATTTGAATCTGGCAGGTTTTTAGTAGGTTTACTTTTGTACAGTGCAGCTAATAACGACAAAAGACATCTCCGTTAGCTAGATTAGGTGCCATATAATCCACAGCCTAACCGACCATTTCAACTTGTTTTGCCTCTTTCCTTCAAACACCACATTTACTACCTGTAGTGCTTCAGTTTTTTTTATATAATAAAAGTCTCTTTATTTGAAACTGTGTTGAACTTGACGGTTTTTAGAGGTTTACTTTTGTACAACATAAGTTCTGCAGCTAATAATGAGTCTAAACTACAACTCTCTACTAAAGACATGAGACTCGAGTCAGACTCACACAAATCGACTTGTGAACATCTCTGCTATGTGCATCTCTGTGTGTGCCTGTAGGTGTGTGTGTGTGTGTATGTGTTTAAATTAAACTTTATGAGCTCATGAACATGCTAATATGTTGCTCTCAGCATGAGAAATTATCGCACACGTGCGCGTGAGAGAATTTGTTGCGAGTGTCCACGCAAATAACCTTCTGCCTTTTCCTTATTGGCCACAAACATGCACGTTTCTGCATAACACCGGCTTGCTGCTAAATTCCCTTCGCACATTCATCTCTTTTTTCCCCCTCCGTTTCTCTTTTCTCTTTTTCTGGAGGCTTTTGCAGACGGAAGGACCTCTCCCCTCCTCTTCTGTGTTGGAATTTAATATGCAACTTTTTATTGGAAAACAATCGTGCGTGCCTGCGTGAATCCTGACCGCAATATATCTGTTAGCGCGTCTAATCCGATCAGGCCAGGGAGGGCTATTTATCACCGCAAATCCAGGGCATTTCAGCCTTCTTTTTATTATTTTAATATATTTCTCAGCTATTAAATCACCAAAATGATGAATTAGAACTGTCTGGCATGCTTTCAGAGGCGTGACAGAAAATGATGCACTACCCAATTTGAGTGGTCATTTGGACTTTTTAAAGACAAAAAATGATGCGAGAAAAAGTCCAATATTTTTCCCGTTCCTAGTTTTCCCCCAGCCCCTCCGAGAGAGTGTTTTTAATAAACACTGTAAGTGGGCTTTATTGCTGTGTTAGAGAGGGCAGCATCACAACTATCTTTAATATACGGCCAATTACCAAACACATAGACACACACACACACACACATATTGGAACATGCACATGCATGATTATTACGCACTCTAGAACATGCATGTACGGTTGTGTGCGAAAGTTTTGGCACCCCTGGTCAAATGATGTATTTTGTCAACTTTCTAATTAAGGATAAATTAGCACCACCTCTGCGTGGATCTTACATTTGACACATTTCTGCAAATGTGAATGTATTTATTTGCTGAATTTTACATACTGGACAAAAGGTAAAATGTAAAATATAGTATAACTTTGGACACCTTTCAGTTGCTCAACTAGTGTTATTTTATTGGGACCTTGCATCAACATGTGTTTTTGGTGATAGAATCGCATTCAGATTTTAATTGACTGCATGAAAAACACCCCCCAGGATGCATTTTGATCAAACCTCATTTGGCAGTGGTCAGAAGTGTATCTTGACCACATTTAACACAAGTGTAAATTGAATGTTTTCGATATCTGTATACAGTCATGTAGGTGGAAATGCATCAGCCCAATACAGACTAGCAGACCTAAGAGGAAAAACTAGGAAATGAAAGATGGAGGATATGTGAGGCTGGAGTTATCCCCAAACCACGAGCCTTCTCACATGCTAGGAAGATGAAAGTGTCCAAGCCGAGCTTGTCAACTTGTAACATAGTGATGGAAAAATGTAAACTCAGGTGCCGATATGCTTTTTTATGTGGAGAAAGTAAAAAAGTAAATTTGGATATGTAACTTCTAAACAATTCCTTAAAGTCTCAGCGCTTATTTGACTCATTAGGCCCTAATCCAAGTCAGGTGTGGAGAATCCCAAATATAATAAATTTTGCACTTACAATTGAACAGCCATGGGCTCCTCAAGCAGCTGACTGAGGATCTGAAATTAAGGATACCTGACTCCTACAAAGCAATAGAAGATATTAAAATGTATCTAAACACTTCCTGCTTACCAGTTTCAAAAAACTCTGGAATGCTATTAGGAAATGGAAATGAAGGAGAAATGTTGAAGTCCAAGGTCAAGAGGGACCAAGAAATATCTCTGAAAAAACACTGCTCATAGACTGGTCGGGTATGCAAAGCAAAACCCCCACATCACTGCCAAAGGAGACTTGACTGGCACAGGAGTAGTAAAGCACTGGTGTAGTGCTGTTGGACAAACATCATCTACAAGCAAAAGTTAGATCAGAAAGTAACTTTAATTGTGATTTCAGTACAGAAGTCAATATCCGAAGAATGCAAAACAACATCTAGAAAAGCCAGAGTTTTTTTTTGTCTGATTAAACAAAAAATGTATGTTTGAAGAGAAAAAGGAGCAGCATTTGATGAAAAGAACACCTTGCCAACTGTTAAGTCTGACAGGGGTTCTATTATATTTTGGAGCTGTGTGGTAGCCAGAATATTGTCAGGTTAAAGGGCAGAAAGGATTCCACCAAATATCAGCAAATTATGGAGTATTTTAACAAGACAATGACCCAAAACAAAAAATCAACCTCAAACTACTTTGAGAAATAAAACAAAAAGAACTGCCCATAATAGATTGAAATTTTTACGTGTGGCATCATATTTAGTAGAAACAAAGCCAGCTGGTAGGGGAGCTTCAAAGCATTCTTAGGGGTTTGTTGGTTCCTGTTAATTAGCACTTATTTTTCTGTATTTTTTTATAATATTGTCATTAAATAAAGTTAATTCTGGTTTATGACATTATATTCATGGTACATTTTAGGTTTGGATGCATTTTACTGGAATTTATTACGTTATGCATGATGGTGTTTTGTTTTGCAGTTTACCAGGTCAGTCTATTAACGATATGAAGGTAAACAAATTGTTTTGGTCAGATTCTGATTAAGACTGGCTTAAGTACAAAACCAGTGTTCAATACAAGTTCATACAGTTTAAATATTTTGAGCTGATAGTTGTATCTCCATTCATTACACCCGGATCAGATGTTTTGGACACCACATTGTATGTCCAGCTCAATGTTTAGGTCTCAAATATCTCAGAATCAACATTATATGAATGAAGATATGATGACAATAGTAGATAATTAATGCACATCCTCAGAAGACGCAAGTTCTCTTTGAACTCTCTTTCAGTCATCAGATTCATCCGTTCCGTTATTTAATTTGTTATTACTTTAAAGGTTTAACTATATTTGCTTAATTACATTTTGAGTTGCATTGACTAAAAATATTTGTGTTGCCTTTCTCTATAAATGAAGTATACACACTTCTGAATTTTGCTATTTTATGAGGGTTTACACTGATATGATCATCACACACACACAGAAATATGCACATACATGATTGTCTCTCACACACACAGATCTGAACACATACATTAGCGGCCGTTCAGCCTGTACACACCCACACGCTGGATGATAAATGATGCGACGCCATGCTGTGACCTCATCCAAACACCTGTTTACTCCCAAAGGTAAACCGGTACTTTTCTGACTTTTTCATATTTCATGCAATTTTGCTCTTTTTCTTTCACATCCGCTGCATCTGCAATTCAATCTCTCGTTCTCTCGCGTTGGTTTTAAATACTGTGCATGTATTCACAACCTCTGTCTGTATAAACATTCCTCTTCATCATCCGCACACTCATTTGGTTTGGAATTTTCCTAAGAATGCCTAGATGTGCTCATCTCAGCTCTTAAATCTAAACACTTTAAGCTTGGTTTGTATTAATTCACCATTTATCAGCGTTAAAGCTGTTCAGCTGCCACAGTAAATCATCTTATCTTCACCGTCGGGAAAAATCTCATACTCCCAAAATGGTAGTGTTACAGGAGAAAGAAAAAACCTTTTCTGGACCATTTTGGACCATTTCTATTGGTCATTTCATCATGACATTTTGACATATTGTAAAGGCCAACCGGCATTTTCAATGTCAAAAACCTACAAAAATGAATATTTAAGGTTTCGTCCCTGAAGTGCCATTATGCTAAAAGTCATGATGAACTGCAACGGTGTCTTAAGGTGATTAAATCTATAGTATTAGTAAAAAGATGAAACCCACTTCATTCAATGTATCCTTTTGATCATTTTAAAATATTTTTTAAAGACTCCAAAACCTTGTTTGGGTTCTGAGATCATTTTTCAACTGTTTGTCGAGTTTCTGGTCTGGTTTAAAATGGTGTTTAAGGTTCTCCCTCCAAACAGAATATGGTCATTATCTCACTGAATGAAAAATTGCTACAATCATTATTTTATCTTAATAACAATTGCAGAAACTGACCATTCTACTTTTACATGTCATCACTGTAATATCAAATCCTTGTTTTTTTTTTTTTTTTTTTACATTTTTTGCACCGTTTGAAAATGGTGGTTGTAGTTGTCCTTGACATTGTGTGAATGCTTCATGATACTTTTTTTTAATTACTTGGAATGAGTTCAGAATTTTGTCAGGAAACAGCCAGATTCAGACAGAAGTCTGATTCAGATCAAATTTTGTCAGACTACAGTTGAATTGGAAAATTTTGTTGGGCTACAGTTAAGTTCAGACAAAATTTTGTTGGGCTACAGTCGGATTTAGACAAAAAAAATTTGGGGCAACAGTCAGATTCAGACAAAACATTGGGCTACAGTCAGATTAAGACAAAATTTTGTCAGGCTATAATCGGATTAAGACAAAATTGTGTTGGTCTGCAGTTGGATTCAGACAAAAAAAAAATTGGGCTACAGTCGGATTAAGACAAAATTTTGTCAGACTACTGTTGGGTTCAGCTAGAATTTTTTTGGTCTATAGTCAAAGTCAGACAAAATTTTGACTGTCTGATTCATACAGTTTTTTATAATATATTAATATTAATAATATACTTTTAAAATATAATATATTTAATAATACAATTTAAATTTGAAGGAGTTGTTGTGCACACAGTCTTGTTTTATGGAACCTGTTGCTACCAATTGTAAATTGAATGCAACTATAGTTAGTTTCACAAATGACTACGAAATTCTGTTTACCTAACAAAATAAATCTATAAATAAATAAATAAATAAATCTTGACCTCTAAGGGTTAAAGGGGTTAAAGCTGTGCTGTGGGGCAGTATGCTGGTGTCCAGTAGGGGGCATTAGATGCTCCCTGCTCTGCTGCAGGTGGGTGGTGGGGGCCACGCTGCTCCGGGACAGCTGGTTTGACCCCTTGTCCCCCACGAGTCCTCACACCAATCAGCCCAGCGCAGCCAGAATCAATTAGCACCAGGAGGGGGGGTGGAGAGAGGGAGAGAGGAGGAGTGGGGGTGGGGGGACAAGCAGGACCCAGGCTGGACGACTGGGGGGCACACCTGGCCTCCATCTCTCCATCCTCCAGCTTTCTTCACGCTCTCCTCATATCCGCTCTGTCTGCCTGCCCGGCCGTCCATCCGTCTTCTATTGTCTTCACTGGGCTTTGAGACCGAGACGGCCCTGAGCTGGATTTATCATCTGCTTTTATATGCTTATGTGTGTCTGACTCTCTCTCTCCCTCTCTCTCTCTCTCTCTCTCTCTCTCTCTCTCTCTCTCTCTCTCCTTCCCTTTCTGTTTTATCTATCTATCTATCTATCTATCTATCTATCTATCTATCTATCTATCTATCTATCTATCTATCTCCTTCATTCTGTCTATCTTTCCTTTCTTTGTTCCTCTCTCTCTCTCTTTCTGCCGTCTCTTTCTCTCTCTTTTGATCTATCTATCTATCTATCTATCTATCTATCTATCTATCTATCTATCTATCTATCTATCTATCTACCCCTCTCACTCACCCTATCTCACTCTTTCATTTTTCCTCTGTCTCCTTCTGTCCTTATCTCTTCCCCTTTCTTTCTCTTGCTTTTATTCTCTCTCTCCTATTATATATATATATTTTTCTCATATTTCTCCCCTGTCTGTCTCTCTCTCTCTCTTTCTATTTATGTATCTCTTCTTTCCTTTTGTGTCTTTTTTTCATCCCCCATCTCTCTCTCTCCTCTCTCTCTCTCTCTCTATTTTAAAGATGTGTGTTAATAACTTTTAAATAGTCTGGCAGTAGAGGGCCAGAGGGCCAGTCACTTTTCTTATTGCTCTCTCTCTCTCTCTCTCTCTCTCTTTCTGCCTTCCTCTTTCCCTCACCTACGCTATCTCTCTCCCTCTTCATGTACTCTGTCCATCTCTCTCTCTCTCTCTCTCTCTCTCTCTCTCTCTCTCTCTGCGACAGCAATACCGAAAGGATGAATAATTTACTCTTGAAAAAGCAGCAAGGATACGAAAACCGCTCTTTCTTTCATTTCGTCTTCTTTCTATTCTCACTCTATCTCTCTTTCCGCTCCTCTCCTCCTTCTCCAGCCTTCCTTTCTGCTTCTTTCCTCTTTATCTGCTCCTGAATGATACCTGAGCATATTCGTATTCATAGAGAAGAGTGAAAAACAGCTCATGGTTACGGCGCCTCGCTGTTTAACTCAAAGAGAAGCGTCGCATTAAAACAAATCGCCCTTCTTGTAAAACACATACACGGCGATGAATATTTATTGAGCTCGGAGCCTCGACTCCATATATTGCTTTGTTGGTGCGCGGGACGGTGTGTATGATTAAGAAGCTGCTGCGAGAGCGTAACCTCGCTGAGCCCGGGACACAGAGCAGCTCTGGATAAATGTGTGTGTTTTTTATTTTGGGTAAATGCTGCTCTAAATGAAGCAGAATACATATTTTCCAAACTAATACATACTTTCTGCTTCTGTGGCACAACCCGTTCCACCTCCCAGACGTGTATTCGCTTCTAAGCCAAGCAGCATCCTAGTAGAAATGTGCATTTAGTTCTGGTTCAAAAGTCCCAATCAGATTCTCTGCTATTTGCAGGCCAATCTGTAGCAACAACTTTCATATAATAGACTCAATATGTATGTTTATGATGTGCTCCAGTCATGTGTCACTGTGGCACCAATTTCTGGGATGTAAAGCAACTGGCAGGGATGGGGACTCGGACCACAGGTTAGTTCGATTCTACCAGTAAACCTACTAAAAAACTGTCCGTTTTAACCCTCAGGGGTCTCGATTTGTTTATATCTTCTTAAATCCTCCTTTAAAGGCTCTTCATATAACATGATCCTCATATGTTTCATATCTAAATGCTCCGTTATCTTCATCACTACTTTCCAAAACCGCTGCAGCAGCTTCAGCAGCTGTAAACTCTCTGCACGCCGTTTCACATGAGTCTCCGATGTGCACTGAATGAAGAATGAAGGGTTTCCGGCGTGATGGTCAGTCCTTAGTGATTTCAAGAGTGTCCATTGGTCAGTTTCACACAGAATGTAGATGGACACACGAATCCACCAGTTCCACACGGTGAGAGGCAGATGACGTTTATCTCAGCCCCTCTTCATAGGCTCATAACTCTGGACCTAGGACACCAAAGTAGTAGGCTAACAACACCTTAGCAACTACTTGGGATAACATAACAATGACCTAGTAACACCTTAGCAGCCACCTAGGATACCATAGCAATAGCCTAGGAACACTTTAGCAACCACCTGGGATACCACAATAATGGCCTAGTAATACTATAGAAGCCACGTAGAATACCATAGTAATAGCCTAGCAACACCTTAGCAACCACTTGGGATATCATAGCAATGACCCAGTAACACCTTAGCAGCCACCTAGGATACTGTAGCAATAGCCCAGGAACACCTTAGCCACCACTTGGGATACCATAGCAATGGCCTAGTAATACAATAGGAGCCACATAGAATACCATAGTAATAGCCTAGCAACACTTTAGCAACCACCTGGGATACCATAGCAATGGCTTAGGAATATCACAGGAGCCACATAGAATGCCATAGTAATAGGCTAACAACACCTTAGCAACCACCTGGGACAACAAAGCAATAGCTTAGCAACACCTTAGCAGCCGCCTGGGATACCATAGCAATGGCCTAGTAACACCTTAGCAGCCACCTAGGATACCGTAGCAATAGCCTAGGAACACCTCAGCAACCACCTGGGATACTACAACAATGGCCTAGTAATACCATACGATTCACATAGAATACCATAGTAATAGCCTAGGAACACCTCAGCAACCACCTGGGATACTACAACAATGGCCTAGTAATACCATACGATTCACATAGAATACCATAGTAATAGCCTAGGAACACCTTAGCAACCACCTGGGATACCATAGCAATGGCCTAGTAATACCACAGGAGCCACACAGAATACCATAGTAATAGCCAAGCAACACCTTGGCAACAACCTGGGCAACATAGCAAAAGCCTCACAACACCTTAGCAACCACCTAGGATAACATAGCAATGGCCTAGCAACACCTTAGCAAACACTTGGGATTCCACAGCAACGGCTTTGTCAAGCCACCTTAAAGTTCATTCTTGGACATTTTCCTTCCTAGTTAATGCTGTAATGTTGATGCTGGTAAATTAGTGGTAAACCTGAAAAAAAAAAAGTTTTCTTTGGGGACTATTTTGCCTCACAACACCCTCCACGTACCTCTCCAGCATTAATGTCAATGCATTTTAGGACAAAACCATCTAAAATATGTCATCAAATTAGAAGCACTGAACTCAGACGTCTGGTTCCCATCACCGCCAGTGTGAACAGATCTGACTGCATTTCCCATCAAACCATCCCGACCGACTTTGTTTACATTCATCCATTTAATTTAGAACATCTCTTTAACAACCTGACACGGTTTGAGGCAAGTGTTTGGTGAGTTAGGTGTGCAGTCCGACGCTAATCGGTGGGGTATTCGCTTCCATTACTTGTTAGCTACATTAGCTTCATAGCTCGAGTCGTCATGCTATTCCTAATGTTACTAACAAAATTAAGTAAATCACTGCTGTCGGAACAAAACGTCGTATCTCCATTTTTGTCGTTTTTTCAGTTTTTGACGTAATTTGAAAATGCATGTTTCTCTTTACATTGTGTGTACATTTCTTGAAGATTGGATCAAAAGAAACGGCCCAGAATTACTTGGAAAAAACTCCGGTTCCATTGACTTGCATTAAAAGTAAAGTGTGTTTTTTCCTTCTCCTGTAAAGTTACCATTTTGGAGATACGACGTAGCGAAATGCTAAGAACAATGCTCCTTATTGTAGATGGCCAGCAGGTGTCAGTGTGGCAGGTGGTCCAGTTACGGCTAGATGTTTCTCCTTATGGTTCTACCATCAAGAAAAAGAGGAAAGAGACGGCGGAAAGTTGAAGAAGCAGCAGCAACGAGTGTGTGAGGAGTGGAGGGACGGAGAGAGAGAGAGAGAGATGGAGGGAGAGGAGGAGAGGGAGTTGGAGATAGCCCTCTCCCACTCTCCGACACTAATTGCGTTTTCCCTGAGCAGAATTGAGTTCCGGAGAAAGAGAGAAAGGCCAGAGGCTTTTCATAATTGTATCGACAGGAAAATGAATATGATGAATGGCGTTCATTCAGCACGTCCTGGATTTATTGTCTTTTCCTCAGGGCGTTAATCGCCGTGAAAAGAAAGATCGGGGAGGGGGAGAGAGAGAGAGAGAGAGAGAGAGAGAGAGAAGAGGAGAGAGAGAGAGAAGAAGAGAGAGAGCGAGAGAGAGAGAATCATATTCTCGACTCCAGTCCTGTCAGTGCCCTCCTAACTTACAGTGCGACAACTCTACAGCTTTGTGTCCATTACAAACTTTTCCAGCAGCGTTTTTAAAGCGATACATCCTTCAGCCGAGCCCATGATTGCCTCTCTGATGAGTTTTAGGCCCCAGAGCGAGACAATGATTGGCATTTTACTGACACGGAGTTAAACCCTGTAAACGCAGTTAGCGTGACAGCGGGGTGGGGGAATATTAACTTTAAACTTAAGCTTATTGTGCTTTATATTTTATATTTTTGGGGGGGAGAAAAATAGACCTCAGACTTTGGCTGCTGTTCCTGCTCCAACATTTATATATCAGTCTATACGGTGGGCTTCTTTCACTATACTCCCCCCCCCACCACAAATCTCTCCCTCTCTCTTTTCCTCTCTCTCCCTCTCTCTCACAGTTAAATGCGGTTGTGGATGCTGGGGATCCAGATGAATGCGATGCTCATAAAGTGTGCGTTTGAAAGCCATCCATCATGGAGATGTCTGAGGGAGAGGAGCACAAAGCACAAACTCCGTGTGCGTGTGCACATGGGGCTTAGTGTATATATGCATGTGTGCGTATGGGAAAGTTATTGGTATGTGCTATAGTATGAGAAAGTATGAATTTCCTATAGAAAACTCAGTCTGTGCTAACTCTATGGTCATTACTGTGTAGTAATGTTATTATTATTACATTAACCATAATGTGTTGTTCTTAATGGTGATTATAAGTGGTGAACTGTTACTATTAGTGTTCGGCCTTCAGTTCACCGAAAAATGAGAACCACCTATACGGTACTGCTAATGTCTGCTAGCACCACTATGGGATTTCTAATAGTGTGTTAGCACTATGTTAATGCTTGTTCTACATTAACCACAGACATTTGAAGCTTATAAAACACAGTTTTATAGTTTTAAATTGGATCAAAGTGCCGACGCCTAGACTGCGGCTTGTATTCACAGTGAGTGACGCATGTAGAACTTCCTGAAGGACTAGAGTGATGTTTTTCTCACTATATTGGTTCCATTATAAAACCAGACGTGATCGGTTGGTTCCTCTGTCACTTTCTAACGATGTTGGAAGTAATCTAACATGTGAGGCCTTCAGTTCAGCTCCTGACCAATTGGAGAGCTCGATTGGCTGAATCTACAGAGAAAACAGGCCAGATTGGATAGATTTTAACTATTTTGTTTCCAAGCAAAACTAAACCATGAAATAAGAGTATTACTAAAATCCATGTCTTTAATGCTAAAAGCTATAGATGTATTTTTAAGCTCCCAGATAATGAAGAGAAGAGGTGACATAATCAAACGACTTCTGAGCTGATAATCATTTGCAGTACTGTATTTTTATTAGAACAATCAATTATTTATTCTGATTTTATATATATATATATATATATATATATATATATATATGTATATATATATATATATATAAAATGGAGATACAAAAATGGAGATACAAGGTTTTCTTCAGCAGCGATATATATATGCTAAGTAATTTTGGATCAATTTTATTGGTTATATTGAAATTGTCACACAGTGTAAAAGGAAGCCACAATGGAGTAAAAATTAGAAAGAAGAGTTCTGATATCATAGTGACAATATGCAGATAGATTATTCATTTACCCAGTAATGTTAAGAAAGGTATAATAATAAACCATATAATAATAATTATTGGTATAATTATATAGTAACATGGTAGAATTAAAAAAAATGTAAACTTTGCAAGAAACAGGAAAAAATTGTTCCCTTTTAATAGTAATAGATGCTAATTTAACAAGATTTAACAAGTAATTTTGGACAGTTCCTATTGGTCCACTCATTAAGAAATTATGAAATTATGCAAATACATCAAAAATGATATATATATATATATATATATATATATATATATATATATATATATATATATATATGAAGTCATTAATTAGAATTATATGCAAAAAAAAATAAAATCATCAAAACTTCATCACATTTATTTATTGAGCATGAATGAGTTAATAAGCTTTATTTATATTGCTTCAAACCACAATTAACTCACTTATACTTTTGTTACTTTGATACTTAAACATGTAAAGATCTTATTAATGACAACACAGTTAAATTAGACTGAATGTAACACATAGTTTGTAAATAACACATATAATACCAACATTTTCAAATCTATCAGGTCACTGTGGACTATTGGTCCATTTCATCATGTAATACAATATAAGGGGCAGTTTTTCGAACAGTACAGAAAGCGTCAGCGTTCCTCTGCTTTAGTTAATGAGCTGTGTATGTTTATTGCTTCTCTGCTGTTTAGAACTGTAACACAGTGTAGGCGATTAATATAAAGTTGACCTTCACTTTCAAAAAGTGCATTTTAATATAAGCACATTCATTGAAGTGGACTTTTTAAACATGCTGGATGTTTGTATTTTAACATCTTTCATTATTTCTATTTTTCTTAGGTGTAACTGTTGCTTTTACATGAAATAATTCCAGTTAGTTATATATTTATCACCTTAAAGTAGATGTAAAGAGGTTAATGTGCTGCCAGTATGAATAATAACTCCTGATTATTACTGAAGCAGCGTCTATGGGATAAACTACCATCCCATGGTAGTGTTATATCACTCTCTCCGGTCTGTAGTGATGCTTGGCCGACATGGTGTGTCAAACTATCAGTGAAAAGTGAACTGAGTGCTCTAACAGTGTATTAAACAGGGCAGGAGCTGATCTCCATTACAAAAGGGCCTTTAGAACGACTGAGGCGTCTAAAAGGAAGAGAGAAAAACAGCAGAACAAACAGAGAGAGAGAGAGAGGGGAAAATGCCCCAGGCAGTGCTGAGACACAGAGATGGGAGTGTGTGTGTGTTTGGGGGGGTGAAGGCAGGTGGGGTGGCAGAAGGAGGCTGGTGGTGGAACTTAGTTTCAAAAAGCAGAACAAGATGCAAAATATTGTCAATATCATTAATGATTGTACAACAGGAGGAGAATATTATTTTGTCTGTTCATGAATATTTTTTGCTTTTGCTGATTTAACTATTTATGCAAATCTGGACAAAATTTTAAACTGTGGACTTAAATCATTTCAATATGTGTGTGTGTGTGTGTGTGTGTGTGTGTGTGTGTGTGTGTGTGTGTGTGTGGGTGTTTATTTTTGTAGTTTGTTTTTATGCATGTCTTGAATCTGAAGTAAAACCAGAGAAAACCAGGACTAACAATAGGCTTTTTTTTGAAAAAAGTTTAATTTTTTAATTTAATTTATTTTTGATATATATATATTTACATATCATCAAATCTCCAAATTTATAACTTTCTTATCATTTTTAACTTTTGAATGAATAGAGCAATTTTGAAACTCTGAACCATTTGTTGCTCCATTCATATTGAAATTATATAATTATATGTATGTATAGGACATATTATTATTAAAAAAAAATTTCATATATATATTATATATATATATATATATATACTACAAATTAAGCATATTATTATTACATATAGACACCCACTTGTTATCATTGTCACAACAAAGTTTCGTATTTCCAAATGTATATGTGAAGTGAAAGGAAGATTTTTTGTTCCCTGAGAAACTTTGAACCTTTTCTGCTCCTTCAAAAATAAAAAAAAACACATCAAAAAGGGCGGCTGGCATTTTCCAATTCTGTAAAAAACAAAAACCAAAAAAAAACAATAAAACCAAATGAAAAATTGTAAAAAGTGTAAAATTACACTTAGGTATCAATATAATCATAAAATACATACGGAATATTTGTGTGAGCACATGTTCTGATGAGATATAAAAACAAACGTGCATGTGTGTGTGTGAGGGAGTGTGAGTGAGTGAGTGTGTAAGGGCAGGTGGGACGGCGGTGGGGGGGTGTTGGGGGTGCTGGTGGATCAACAGCTTGCTCCACCCTGAGGGCCCGCAGAAGCCTCTGCCAAGGAGCGAAGGGCAGGACGGCTGGTGGCAGCTGGTGCAAACGCCCTGAACCCCCACCACACACACACACACACACGCACACACACACACACACAGCAGGCAGGGTGAGAAGGTCAAAAGCCCGTCGTTAGGAAGACAAAGAGCGGCATGGCCACACGCCGGATAATCGGCTTTTATTGAGTGCCTCCGACAAGACCAGCAGAGAGACTGACACTGATACTGAGCGCGCACACACACACACACACACACACACACACACACAGAAAGAGAGGCTGTAAGTGTCGGAGGCGGGAATGTACACAGTGAGCTGAAACACTAACACTAAAAGCAGAGATCATTCAGAATCCATGAATAAATCATGGTCTACATGTATTTTGAAAGAGCCCTTAGCTGCTCTCTGCACCCCCCTAGTGGCTCTAACTCAAATACTTTAAATTAAATTAATCAAATAAAAAAAATCCCTGCAACTCTGTTATCAGATCAGGACTCTGTTGTGACTGTGTTGAGCTGCTACTGGGCAATGAGGAGTAAAAGGGGCAGCGGTTAAACCCCCTGCTGTGAAAAACAATTCACACCTCTACACAAAGACGGCTATGCTGAGATAAAACAGTCTGCAGTTTTCTTCATATCAAACGATCCTGCACAACTGACACAGTAAAAAATGTAAACACAATAAAACACAGAATGTATATATATATATATATATATATATATATATATATATATATATATATATATATATATATGTAAATTTACAGCATAAGGAAAATATTCCCTAACTTGTAATGGACTTTCTATTGTTATATATGAAACTCTTTTGAATGGATGAACACAAATGGTTCAAAATTGCTTGGAAGAAATTGTGGTTGCATTAACTTCTGTTATAAATTAATAATGTTTTTATTTCTCCTCCTGTAACAATATTATCATTTTGGACATATGAGGTTTTGTTCCAGAGTAATATATACAGACATACACATACATATGTCCCATTTGTTTCATGTGCATGTACTTCTCTCTCTCTCTCTTGCTCTCTCTCTCTCTCTCTCTCTCTCTTTCTCTCTCAGACAGCTATGAGCTCATCTCTGTCTCTCATTACTAGTCTCGCGCTGCTCCATTGACCGGAGAGGCGGAGAGACAGTTTAACTCTCCACGCCACTGCACTCGGAAGTGTGTGTGTGTGTGTGTGTGTGTGTGTGTGTGTGCTGGTGTTTGATGTTGAGTGTGCGGTTTTGTAGATGTTTAGTCCGGCGGATGGATCCTCTGAGTTCTGTCCCGTTTAATAATGAGAGCAGACAGGAAACGCCTCCTGATCGGACACAAGTCTAAACTTTAATTCCACATCACAGCAGAAGAACAAAGGAGCTGAGGAGAGGAGTAGAGGAGTGGAGGAATGGAGGATCGGAGGGTTAGAGGAGTAGAGAAGTGGATGAGTAGAAAAGTGGAGGAGTGGAGGGTTAGAGGAATGGAAGAATGGAGGAGTAGAGGAGCAGAAAAGTGGAGGAGCAGAGGAGTAGAGGAGGGGAAGAGTGGAGGAGTAGAGGAGTGGAAGAGTGGAGGAGTAGAGGAGTGGAAGAGTAGAGGAGTGGAAGATTGGAGGAGTAGAGGAGTGGAAGAGTGGAGGAGTAGACTAGTGGAAGAATGGAGGAGTAGAGGAGTGGAAGAGTGGAGGAGTAGAGGAGTGGAGGAGTAGAGGTGTGGAAGAATGGAGGAGTAGAGGAGTGGAAGAGTGGAGGAGTAGAGAAGTGGAAGAATGGAGGAGTCGAGGAGTGGAAGAGTGGAGGAGTAGAGGAGTGGAAGAGTGGAGGAGTAGAGGAGTGGAGGAGTAGAGGAGTAGAAGAATGGAGGAGTAGAGGAGTGGAAGAGTGGAGGAGTAGAGGAGTGGAAGAGTGGAGGAGTAGAGGAGTGGAGGAGTAGATGAGTAGAAGAATGGAGGAGTAGAGGAGTGGAAGAGTGGAGAAGTAGAGGAGTGGAAGAGTGGAGGAGTAGAGAAGTAGAAGAGTGGAGGAGTAGAGGAGTGGAAGAATGGAGGAGTAGAGGAGTGGAAGAATGGAGGAGTAGAGGAGTGGAGAAGTAGAGGAGTGGAAGAATGGAGGAGTAGAGGAGTGGAAGAGTGGAGGAGTGGAGGAGTGGAAGAATGAAGGAGTAGAGGAGTGGAAGAATGGAGGAGTAGAGGAGTGGAGAAGTAGAGGAGTGGAAGAATGGAGGAGTAGAGGAGTGGAAGAGTGGAGGAGTGGAGGAGTGGAAGAATGAAGGAGTAGAGGAGTGGAAGAATGGAGGAGTAGAGGAGTGGAGAAGTAGAGGAGTGGAAGAATGGAGGAGTAGAGGAGTGGAAGAGTGGAGGAGTGGAGGAGTGGAAGAATGAAGGAGTAGAGGAGTGGAGAAGTAGAGGAGTGGAAGAATGGAGGAGTAGAGGAGTGGAAGAGTGGAGGAGTAGAGGAGTGGAAGAATGAAGGAGTAGAGGAGTGGAAGAGTGGAGGAGTAGAGGAGTGGAAGAATGAAGGAGTAGAGGAGTGGAAGAGTAGAGGAGTGGAGGAGTAGAGGAGTGGAAGAATGGAGGAGTAGAGGTGATCAGAGCAAACATGAAAGCAGTTCATCTGAAAATCACTTTAACTTTTAGAATATTTTACAGTGTTTTCAGTGCATTTTGCTCTGAATGTAGAAGAACATTTTATAAACCTTATTTAGAGACTCTTTCATTAACACTCTTCTTTTGTTGTACAGGAAAGACTCATAACAATAAACAGAGTGCATGGGCCTCCATGGGTCAGTAAGGGTCAGTGCATGTATTTGCGTCTCTATGAGCAAATACAGCACTGTAAGAAAGTCTTAGGCACATAATTTGCTTGAAATCTTGGTGAGAAGTGTGTTTCTGCTGGTAGCATCTCCACCTAATGTTAGAATAAATACTAACAAACACCGAAACGGTAAAAAGTAACTACAGTGTTGGATGGTAACTATGCGGGCTTCCTCGAGGAGAGGTCTGGAAATGGTCAAATGAATACATGGACATACAGTAACTCATTACGTACTGAGTCAATGTCATTTGTATTTATAGCAATATTTGTGCTTTTCTGAGCCAATAAACGCTGACTGCTCAATTATAGAGCTTTTTAGATAGAACTTCCTCAGCGGACAAACTTTTACACAGTACTGTATATGGATTTCTATGTGTGTGTGTGTGTGTGTGTGTGTGTGTGTGTGTGTGTGTAAAAGTGGTCGTCTGATGGTTGAATGCGTGACTGCTCTTTGCTGTAATGAATGAGCAGTCAGTGGACCACAACAGCTACACTCACATGCATGCACACAGACACACACACACACACACACACACACACACACACACACACACACACACACATACATGCACAGGCTTATGTGGCACAAAAGATTCTATGTCTGAACATCAAATAACTCTTTAATACATACTGTTAATAATACATACAGGAGAACTTGGTTGGCACAGGGATATATATATATATATATATATGTACCTGTGACATACCTACCATTATTATATATCAGCACTTTCGTTATATAATGCATATATAACATAACGTATATAGTCAATAAAATCTGATGTATATATATATATATATATATATATGTGTGTGAGTGTGTGTGTGTGTGTGTGTGTGTGTATATAATATTATATATATATATATATGTGTATAATCTGAGACATATTATTACTACTTAATACATAAGGGACGTTATTAGTAAGTACAGATACATATACAATTATCTGCATAATAACACATATATTATTATTATTACTACTACTACTATTATTATTACTATATTCAATACATATGGGATATATACACACATACCTGGGACATACTATTACTATATAAAGGCTATATATATTTATATTACAATATAAAATATATACAGGATTATGTGTCTGTGTCCTGACAAGGTATTAAAAAATGTGTGTGTGTGTGTGTGTGTGTGTGTGTGCAGACAGCAGTCCGAAAGCTGTGTTTTTGGTCCTATAGAAGCCGTCGCTGATTAAAGGACAAGGAAAGAAAGGAAACAGAGAGAAACACTTCCAGCAGCAGATAATGGAGCGATGGACAGCTGTTTAAGACAATAGAGCTGTAACCTGCTCACTGGGAGTATTAAAGTAACAAAGAGCTGAAGAGAATCAGCCTCAGGGAGGGAATGGATACCATATCACACACACACACACATACACACACACACACACACACACACACAGGCCTGTCTGTTTCTCAGTAGGACGTCCGGCTCTAAAAGCACTGCAAATGATTTGCTGCTGTGAGTGTCCTGGTTTGCCTTGAAATGTTGAGTTCACTGATAATAAGTGACTCCAACCCAAATCCCAGACTATAATGATCTATGATTAGAACGGTGGAGTTTAAGCTGATGTAAGCAGAAAAGCTCTGATACAAAAAGAAACATCATGGCTTTTATAACAGCAGCTGTTAACTTTCATGTAGGTTAGTGTGAGGAGATTTTGGACCGTTTCTGTAGAACAATAATCTTCCCGTGAACATTCCGAGAATCATTTTGCGATTTGAAATTAACACGTCATTCATTTTTTTTTACAATGTAGAAGATGTAATGACTAAAATCAGAAAAAGGACAGTGACTGGACGCTTAGACGGAGGCAGCTGAGGAGAATGGTGACGTGAAAAAAATTATCATTACTTTTACATCATGAATAACTTATTATTTATGTTTTTTTTTCTCTTACCATGCTATAATGAAGGGTGTCTGTGTTCTATACCCTGTATTCTCTTTATTTATTGTAGAAATATCCTTTTGTTAACAGAAAATGATGAAGTTTAGTACAAAATGTCTGTTTATTTGCTGACATATACATGTTGGAACTAAAACATTAAATATAAAATGAGCCATAACTTTTGCACAGGCCACATTTATGTTTTATTTTTTGCCCCAATAATTTTAATTCGGCAGGTAAACAGTATTGCACCCAGACTTTAGCATACAGCAGTGTGTGTGTATTTGTGTGCGTACTCACACACATGCACACACACACACACATTCACATGTATGTATATATATATATACATACATATATATTGCTGTTGGAAGAAGAAAACCTTGTATCTCCAAAATGGTAGCTTTGCAGGAGAAGGAAAAACCACCTTTTTAATGTAAGTCAATTGAACCAGACTTTTTTTCCCAGGTCATTTTGGGTCGTTTCTTTTAGTCCATTCATCATGAAATTTACACACAGTGTAAAGAGCAACAGGCATTTTCAAACTATGTCAAAAACTGAAAAACGGCAAAAATGGGGATACGAGGTTTTGTTCCGACAGCAGCGATATATACATTTAAACTTATTTCATATGTAAATATTCACTTGCATTTAAGCATACAATTGTAATAGTGTTTATACTGCTGTCAGAACAAACCTTGTATCTCCAAAATAATAACTTCACAGAAGAAGGAAAAAACATACTATACTTTTAATGTAAGTCAATGGAACCAGAATGTTTTCCAAGTAATTATGAAATTTACACACAATGTAACGGGCAACAGGCAAAAATGGAGATACAAGGTTTATACATTTCAACTGAAACATGAAATCATGTCCCATATATATATATTTATTTTTAAGCATCTATACCTATATTTACTAATAATATATATGTGTGTGTGTGTGTGTGTGTGTGTGTGTGTATAAAAGTTACTGCTCAGGTGAGCTGAGGGCAAAACAGTCGTGCATTTAACTCTAGATGTACATATTGATATTGATGGCTGAATTGGTGTTGTGAATGTGCTGCAGAGTGTCAGGCAGCATTAACCCATTTGTCCTACAGCTCTGAACACGCACTCAGCCAGAGACGAGTCCGTGGGGGCCGTCTATAGTGACACCGCACTCATGTTCAGCCATATGGTGTTTGTCAGTGGGTGAAGGGCCGAGGGTGTGTTAGGAGAGTGTGATATTGGATCGTTCAGCATGACGGCGCTGTCCATTAGAAAAGATACAACACTATTAGCTTTACGGAGAGACAGCGCTGGAGTGAATGAGCCGAATAAACCAACACACACACTGAGGGTGAGTGGGGGTGGTTTATTGTGGTCCAGTGGCAGCCTTGCTGTAATTAACACACTGTAATTGATTGTAAGCACACACTTGTGATGTCTCTTGTTAATTGTTTCTCAGGTCCATATATAACATTAGCATTAACTTAATCAGGCACTGTGTCCAGAAGTTTGTGGACACCTGCTGACCTAGTGTTTCTTCTGAAAAGAAGGGTTTAAATAGGGAGTTTGTCCCTCTTTGCTGAAGTAACAGCCTCTACTCTTCTGGGAAGGCTTTACACTAGATGTTGAACATTGCTGTGAGGATTTGATTGACCATTAGTAAGGTCAGGTACTGATGCTGGATGGTCAGTTCTAGATCACTCCAGCACATCCCAAAGGTACTGGATGGAGCTCTGCTTCACAGCCAATGCTGGGGGACTTTATACCCCTCTAACCAACGCTTGGCATTGGACATGGTGAGACTGCTCCAGAGCATCCCACTGTGTGGTCAGTGCTCTTCTATGGAGAGTCCATTCTGTATAACAAACTCACTTTGTGGGCCTTCTTCTGGCTTTCTGTCCAAGTACTTTTTTGCCATGGAGATGGTAGCTAGTTGTAGTTGTAGTTCTAAAATGCTACCTCCTTCTCCATGACCTTAGTAGAACATTTTGCCATTTCCTCACTGTGTGGAATAAAAATAAACATACATCCTCCTCCAGGCCGGTTCACTACGGCTCCAGTTGTTTTAAACATCCTAATTACTGCCCTAACTGTGGTCATTTTCAGGCATGTATCTATTTTTTAAAAGCCACTGTCTGATTTATGAAGGTCAACATACTTTTATCTCATTTTACTATTGTTCAATGATCTTCCCTAAATTGACCAACGAGGGAATTTAACCTCGGTGGTACCCTGAACAATCATGCAGCAGTTAAACTTAAGACATTTCTGAGAAGATTAGATATGAGAGAATCCACTTGCATAAGGAAAGAGAAGGTTAAAGAAAAAAAACTAGCTCCAGAGAAATTGAGACTTCTAACAACCACCTGGAAGACCTGGTAGACCCCAAAACTGCCCCATCAGAAAAAAACAGCACTTAAAGCTTTCATCTTTGAGAGAGAGAAGAAAATCAAGCTGCTTCAGATCTGAAAACATCCACAGGTGTTTCTGTCCATCCTTCCACTGTGAGAAGACGACTCAGCGCTATGGGTCTGAAAGGATGTGTAGCTGATCAAGAAGAACCTCACTGAGAAAAGGAGACGGACACATCAAACAAAGAAGCTGAACGATGGACTGACCACCCCAGAGTCCAGACCTCAACATCACTGAATGTGTTTGAGTACTTCAGAAAATGATCAACCAGCTTCTAAGACTGAACTTTGGAGGTGTGTCTGCAGATTCTTTGAGGAACTGAAAAGAATTGAAACTGTATATATATGTATATATATGAAGATTAAATTAATGGAGGGGGGGTCTCTGACTTTTGCACAGTACTGTAGCATGTAAACCCAAATGAAAAGCAGCTCTATTGCAGCTCCGACAATAATCAGCAGGAAAAAGAGCAGAAACAGAGGGGCTTTGGGCTCAGAGCTGTGTGGAAGCCTTTAGTTAATATTTCATAGGCAGAGATAGAGAGAGCCTCTAAACTTTCATTAAGCAGCAGCCGTTTGGCTGGGAGGGAATCTCACTCTTTTATTGCAGTAATGCTGATGGCTCTCTCCCTCTCTCTCTCTCCCTCTCTCTCTCCCTCCATTCCTCCTCCTCTTCCTCCCCCATCCTCCTCTTCTCTCTCTCCGTCTCTCCCGCTTTAAAATTTCGTAATAAAATCGTACTCGATCCTTTTTTAAATGCACTATTACTTATCGTGGCCTTTTCATATTGCAGCATGGAGGAAGTTGAGCGCGCGCTCTAAAAGCGCCTCATTCATTATTCACCACCAGCAGCTGCAGCAATAGCAGCAGCAGCGCGGCTGCCTTTATTTTCTATTTTTTACTTTATTTTTTATGATTTTTTTTCTTCGTAGATTTTGCATATGCTCTAAAGCGCAGGATTGATGAGCGCGGGAGCGCGCGCAATAATAACCCAGCGCCCCCGGGAGCGCGCACACGATCAGCTTAATTACTGCAGCGATTTTTAGCTGCTGCCTGATGGAGGGACTTTCATTCAGCTCTTATCTTTTTTTTGTTTAAGTGGAGACAAAGATGATGAAGACAAATAAGACCTACATAATACATTCATAAATGCGTTATTCTGGTTTTCCAAACAAGTTTTTTTTTCTTAATTCGCCTAAGTGTGTCGTTAATTGATATGCTAATTTCGAAACAGTAGATCTGGACCTTTAAAAATGCTTAATTAAACATTCTGCTGTGATATTTATGTAATTACAGATTTCAGTGTTGCCGCATGGCAACAACAATGACAAACTAATAATAATAATAATTAAAAAATGAGAATAACACCATCGATAGTAACAGTAACATCAAGAGTACCAGAGACAACAACAAAACAACAACAAAAGTAACGATAACCAAAAACAAATCATCACAGTACCCATGATAATAATAATAACAATAACAATAATAATAATAATAATAATAATAATAATACAGAGTCGTAAGAGGTCACACCTACTTAAATTTAACAGATATAGGACATGTTGTCATTTTACATATATATATATATATATATATATATATATATATATATATATTATTCCATGTAGGTACTTACATGTATATAATACATCTATCTATCTATCATCTATCTATCTATATATATATATTATAATGATAAAAAAAATGATAAAAGGGCTTTTAAAACACTTCAGAATGCTGAATTAGCGCTAAGTTGTGTGACGTCACTCTTACCACTGGTTCCGCAAGGGTTCATTGATAAAGGCTATATATATATATATATATATACACATATATATGTTAACCTCCATTTAAGCATACAATTGCAATAGTGTTTCTCATATATATATATACGTCAATATGCTCATTATATGTTTCAAGTTTTATAGTTTTATACGTTTCATAAATGTACAGGTTCTTGTCTTGTAGCGTAAAGAAATTGCGCCAAACATTAGTCAAAGTGCGTAAAGAGAACTCACTGGTGATGAAAAGAGCATCAGAGTAGTGGCTGCTGCTGGGACACTCACTCTGGGGTGAAGTCTTCAGCCCTGTCCCGGGGGACCGGGGGGCTGGAGGGGTAGGGGGGTGCTTTTTAGCATCAGCACACTCGCTAATGGTCTATTAAACTATCCACTGCTGGAGAGTAAACGGATTTGGTGCTCGGCCCCTGAAGCTAATCAAACACGGCGGCTACAGGCCAGAGCAGCGCACGCGCTTTTACGCGGCGGATTACAAGGAGCCACTTTAGATCAGCTGCCCCGGCGCTGCTGATTAAATAAGCGCGTGACAGCGTGCCTCCATATCGCTGCGTTTTTTTTTTTTGCGCATTTCTGTTTCCTCCACAGCGCAACTTGCGCCCTTCTATTTTGTTCCATTGTGCTGAGCTTTGATTTGCGCGTTTTGTGCTCTCCGCGAAGCATTCTGCGCATTTCTGTTTTAGTGCAATTTTCGCGCCTGCATGTTCTCTTGTGCACTGTGCGCTCTTCTGTTCTCCCTTAGCGTACTTTGCGCAATGTTGTGTTTTCTATAGCGCCAAAAAGGCACATTTTCCAAATTGTGCGCTCTCCACGGCGCTTTTTGCGTATTTCCGCACAACATGACGAGCTTTTCCTTGTCTGATGGTTTAAGGCTTATTAGTCACATAAATAGCCAAAAATGAAGTAAAAATATCTTGAATAAATGCGCAGCAGATTCATTGACATCTTGCGAGACGACGCAGTTAAAACTAATTAGAAATTAGTTCCTAGAAAGACTTTCCTAGAACGCACAATGTATTTATAATCAAAAGACTGAAATGACACATATATATGTGATCTACCACAATAGGTGTACCTGTATTATTATTATGATTATTATTATTATTATTATTATTATTATTATTATTATTGGGCGCAGCATATGCGCTATCAACAGTCATTAATTAGAAGTGCATTATTAAGGACGTCTCAGCAGCAGCACGGCCCTCAGCCAGCAGCAATCAATAAATGCAGCATTAATCTAGATCTCCTTCAGCCAATAAAGCGCAGTGCTCAGTGCGCAGTGAGCGGCACTGGGGCAAAAGCACCAATTTCCTGCCGCTTCAGGCCACAGCAGGCCCGGATGACGGAGCTGCTTTTAATCCGCAGCTCGAGTTTCTCACCCAGGATCGATGGCCAAAATATGAAGCTCATCAAATTAGAGTCTCCTCAAAGAGGCTCGCGCTCATCTGATTAGTCTAAACGGTGGGAGAACACCAGGACGTGCGCGCACGCGCGCCCACGCTGCCCATTTCGTATTCCATAAACAAGCAACAATAAAACGTGATATAAAAGCCTCTCCGGTGTTTTAGTGCCATCCGAGGTCACGTGACAGTGGGGAAAAGTATAAAAGAGCTTTTAAAACACTTCTGAACGCTGAATTAGCGCTAAGTTGTGTGACGTCACCCTTAAGAGTGGTTCCTCAAGGGTTCTTTGGAAAAGGCAATTCGAAGAAACCATCGGAATACATATGTGGTTCTAGGCAGGGTTCAACGGTTCTGGAAAACTAGTTCTACATAGCACCAAAAAGGTTCTGCTATTATTAGTCAAATAAATAAATAAACAGGGCACCACATAGCTATTTCTACTACACGAAGATGGTTCTTCAAAGGTTCTTTAGTAAAGGCAATGGTTCCATTTAGAACCATGAGGTCTATATAGAACCATTTCATGCTTAAATGGTTCTTTACATGGTGAAATGATTCTTACAACAACATTAATATTTTATAACAATAGAAGAGCCCTTTTTGGTTCTATTTTACCATGCAAAGAACCATTCAAGCATGCAAATGGTTCTGTATGGAACTCGTGGTTCTAAATAAAACCACTGCTTTTATAAAGAACCTTTGAAGAACCATTTAATCATGCAAAAAGTTCTACATGGAACTACTGGCTCTAAATAGAACCACTGCCTTTACTACGGAACCCTTGAAGAATCATCAGTGTACTACCACTGCTACTACTACTACACTCTTTAAAATAAGGTTCTTCAAAGGTTCTTTAGTAAAGACAATGGTTCTATTTAGAACCATGAGTGAGTTCTTTATAGAACAATTTCGTACTTTAATGGTTCTGAAATGGTTCTTCAGGTGGATGGAGAATATGCTGTGTATGGTTCCATATTGAATCTTTTTGAGTTCTATATAGCACCAAAAAGGGTTCTGCTGTTGTTACGTCAAGCTTGTAATAACAGAAAACTTTTTTTTGGTGCGATATAGAACAGTTCTCCTTTTTGAAGAACTATTTTAGCATGCAAAGAACCATTAAGCATCTTTATAAAACTCATGGTTCTAAATAGAACAACTACCGTGACAAAAGAACCCTTGAAGAACCATCTTTTTTTAAAAGTGTACTACCACTGCTACTACTATTACACTCCAAAAAAATTGTTCTTCAAGGGTTCTTTACTAAAGACAATGGTTCTATTTAGAACCATGAATTCTTTATAGAACTATTTCATGCTTAAATGGTTCTTTGCATGGTGAATGGTTCTTCAGACTGATGAAGGATGTGTTGTATATTGTTCTACATAGAATCGTTTTGAGTTAGCACCAAAAAGGGTTCTGCTGTTGTTAAGATGTCAAGCTTGTAATAATAGAAGAACCGTTTTCCAACAATCTGAAGAACTATTTCACCCTGCAAAGAACCATTAAGCATGCAAATTGTTCTATATGGAACTAATACTCTATTACTACTACTAATAATAATAATAATAATGATTATGATGATGATAATAATAATAATAACACAATAATAACTGGTGTTTCTTATTTGTCCGAGAGCTGTAGGTGGTCAGTTTTCCTCAGGAGCAGTTAAGGAGTCCTGCTGGATAAAAACTGGTTTCAGTTCTTTCTTCTCATTAAGAAAACACCGAGCACGCGCTCACCCCGCGCTGTCAGCCCGTGCTTGTCTGAGGGTCATCCTAACGGACGGATCTCAGAGAGAAGCCCTGCGAGACCAGAAGAAAGAAGGAAGCAGGAGCGCTGTTTGGGACTGGGGGGTGACGTCATCCGGGCATTTAAGCCAATGGGGAGAGGAGAGGCCAGAAAGTGACCAATGAAAACAGGAAAGAGCGCGAGGAGAGCTCGTGCAGGGGGTTCTGCGCGCTGAGAGGACGCCAAAACTTTTCCAGCCGCTGACCAACGCGCCCCAGCAGATCCGATGCTGAAGACCAGAAGATCCGAGAAGATCATTTAAGCTGGATTTTTTAAATAGATTTTCTACTCAGCAGCGTCTGAGTGGTGCGGTTCCTCCTCTGCAGACCGTCTTTGTTGGTGGAATGAGCTCCAAACGGCGCTGGTGAGATTCTGGATTTCTCTGAAACTGCGCTCGCGACCATAACGCTGTAAATAAGAAAAGCGCGCTGAGTCGAATTCGCGCCATGGAGCAAGCCTCAAGCTCCAGCCCGAGCGGCACCGGCCACACTCCCCATCCCACCCAGCACGAGCCCATCAGCTTCGGCATCGACCAGATCCTCAGCGGAACTGACCAGGATTCTCAGCAGAACTCCTCGAAGGCCAGCTCGGACTCTGAGCGGGTCAGCGAGGGCGGCTACCCGCTGGGCAGCCCGACCGGGGCCAGCGCGACCCCGTACCCAGCGGTGACCGGTGCTTTCCATGGCATCGCAGCTCCGTATGAGGAGGCCAGGCCATACGGGGTCAACCTAACCCTCACCCCTGGTGGGGTCATAAGGGTCCCGGCCCACCGGCCACTGGCCGCTGCTGTCCCACCGCCTTTGGCCAGCGCGGCGCCCGGTCTGGGGGGCATCGGCTTCCCCTGGATGGAGAGCAGCCAGCGCTTCGCCAAGGACCGGTTTGCAGGTAAATAACATCGTTGATTTTCGGTTCAGTTCAATCGAGCGCCCACAGGGCGCGCGCATTTTATGGAATAAATAAAATAAGAAGATTTATAGATGCATAAAACGTGCAATTGTGACAAATAAAATGGGATCCATACATGAGCATCATATTTCTGCCTATAGCTGCATATCTATACATTTATTTAGAAAAGGTATTATTACTCTTATTTTTAAACAAATTAAAAGTCCACTAATGTTGCGTTTAAGCATCTCTACATAGAATTCATATTTAGACAATATCATTAGTTTTCCAAGCCAAGTCCACTACATTCTACGGGCTTTATGGGAAATAAGTTAATGAAGGACAATAAAGACTTTGAACAAAACTTCCAAAAATTACAAACACAATGAAAGTAAATATTAATATTTAAAAGATATTGACATTTAAATTTTATGTGTATATATACATAATTGTTAAATGCTTCATTTACAAGTAGACTATTAATTTAACTAAACTGAGATTTAAAACCTTATTAAATTCAAATTTCGTTTTCTATTAGAGATTAAATACCAAAAGAAAATCCTACGAAAAAATCCCACTAACCACCAAAAAAAGCAAAATAAATTCCCAATATAATAATAAATACACAAAATATAATAATAATAATAATAATAATAATAATAATAATAATAATAATAATAATAAACTGTAGTGTTCAACCTGCACTGTCAGACAAAAAGGTAGTAAACTGTCACTGGGGTGGTTCCTCCAGGCTCCATCTCAGTACCTTTAGTCAGGGAACATAACTGAACCATAATCCACTGAAATGATATGTTCTAAGCTGTACTGACTCCACACACCCCGTCTCGTCTCCAGGCTTTTATTTTACTGTTCTGTTTAAAACATTCGGTTATGAAAAGGTACAAATACGAACTTTTCACCTGGAAAAACATATTTAAGGTTCACAATCAGACCTTAGAACCACTGTTGTACCTTTGAGGGAACATTTACGTTGTTTGTACCTTGATGAACAAAATATGTACCTGAACAGAACCTTTATTTCTAAGAGTGTAGGATGAATGCAATGCATCCAAAACCCAACAGCGCAGAACCTGTAAATTAATGGCCGGTTTAAAATGTTAAGTCCATTAAAACTCACTGAAAACAAAGAAGAACAACAGAGCCAGATTACAACAAAGCCAGTAAACTAGATGAAGGAATCTGAGCTGTAAAAGATGAAGAGAGAGGAGAACACAGTCATTTTTAATGGTGAACTGATTTGGCTTCAGTGACGCTGTTTTCGCGTAATTTTTGAATTGGCGCTAAAAAAGGAGCGAATCGCAATTTATTTTTCAAAATCTACACAATAAAAAAAATCTGTTCTACAAAGGCCATCAAACCCCGATCATACATCATATAAAAGAACATTCATTTCGCTCGTACTCTCTGAGGCACGTGCTCCATCACGGAGGCTGATGGCAGGCTGTAGCTCTGAGCTTTATTAAAGCCTGTAAAAACGGGCTGATTGATAAAGAATTCAAACGCTGTCTTCTTTAGAAAGGCCAATCTCAGCGCTCTGCTCTTATAAAGAGATATCAATATTTCAGCAGGGTTATTTATGGATGCCTATAGGCGCTCTCCACACTTTAAGAGAAGGGAGAGAGAGAGAGAGAGAGAGAGAGAGAGAGAGAGGGAGAGAGAGAAAGAGGCCCAGAATGACTAATAAATACAACAGAAATACACCGAATGTCCAAAATGACATCACGCGCAGCTCTGACTTTAGAGGTTTGTGTAATTTAATAGAGGGGGGTCATTTTTCATGGTAGAGCTCATTAGCTTACAGCTGAATGAATAAATGAATATATTCAGGTCCTACATGAAAATCAGTAGATAACCTTGTGACAAAAATTTAGCCCGTGCTTGTACATTCTGCACATTCTTGGTTAAAAAATAAAAATAAAAAATACTATAAAATATCATAAATAAATGCAATATATTCACAGTAGCAAATAAATATAGAAAGAGATGGTGGCAAAACAACTACCGAAACAGTTGTCTATAAAAAGATTTCAAGAAAAAAATAGAAAAAAGAAACCCGAAAAAAAAGAAAAATGACCGCATTTCTTTAAAAAATTGCGTCTAAACTTTTAAACAATACCTCAACGCAGCACCTGCCCGCTAAAGTGCGTTTTAATGCCACGTTTTCACTACTACAGCTTCATCAGAGCGTCTAGTTTCACTTTACGAATTATGTGAATTATTTCTCCTGTGAAGAGATTTTTAGATTTACGTTTTTTTTTTCAAAATTGTGAACAAAGCCTCAACATCACCAAAGACGATATATTTACTAAATAAACTAAATAATGCATGTTATCCTATAAAATAGTCACTTGTACCGAGACAGATTAACAGCACAACCTGCATTATGATCTCTACAGAAATTACAGATTATGATCTCTAAAGAAATTGAAATTCTTAAATAAGAAGAATCTATTAAACTTTTAACCTTTTAAACCAAACCTTGTCCACTCAGTGAGCCACCACCAAGAGCGATAACTGTACTATCCTGGCCCTTTCAGTGCCCTCATCACCATCTAAAACACTGTAAGAGATGATCTGAGAGATTAGCAACCTCCAAAAAAAATTAATTGTGGTCTCGGCAAAAATCTGTTTCTTAAAGAATGAATAGATTTTAAATCAAACCTTGTCCACTCAGTGTGCCATCACCAAGAGCAAGAAATGTAGCAACTCATGCCACCCTATGCCCTCCCCCAAGACATCATATAAAAAATGAAGCAGATGAGCAGTCTGGAAAAAAAAATCTGAACACTGCTGCAAAATTTGTGGTTTCTTAAAAATTCTTAAAAATATTGTATTTAATTGCTTTTAAGCTTTTAAACAAAGGCTTCTGTGCCAAAACCAAGGCCAAAACATGCACAGACTAACACCACCATCACCATCTATAAAACACTAAAACAGATTAGCTGTCTGCAAATTTTTGATTTTGAAATTAATGTTGGAAATTTTGGTTAATTTTAATTTTGAAATTCCTCCAATAAGAACAATTTCTTGAAGAATTAATTTTATTTCTGAGTTTACCGAAGTGTACATTTTTGGCCTACCAAAAAAATCCCACCTCCTCACCCAGTAAAAGGACAAACATTAATATTTTAAAATATTTACTACATATAACCTCAAACAGCAAATTCTTATTTTCATTCCAAAATTGCATTTTTTAAATTTTTTGATAACAAAGTAGAGTGTAGTGTTATACATCACCTACTTTATTTGCATTTTTATTTGAATATTTTTTTGTCTTTTTGGCCCCCAAGACAAAAAGTTTTGGCACTCCAAATTCCACTTTAGCCTTGTCCACTCAGTGTGCAGCCAGCAAATGCAATACATGTGCCAACTAATGGTAACTTAACCCTTTCTCTTATTTCCCTCTATGACCCCCTGCTGCCCCCTTCCAGCGGCCCTGGCGCCCTTCACTGTGGCCAGGCGCATTGGTCACCCCTACCAGAACCGCACGCCCCCCAAGAGGAAGAAGCCCCGCACGTCCTTCTCCCGCGTGCAGATCTGCGAGCTGGAGAAACGCTTCCACCGGCAGAAGTACCTGGCCAGTGCAGAGCGGGCAGCACTTGCTAAAACCCTGAAGATGACGGATGCGCAGGTCAAAACCTGGTTCCAGAACCGCAGGACCAAATGGAGGTGAGAGAGAGACACTTAGCTGGAGCCGGTGTGGCGGATCATGGCTGGAACTGAAATTCTGCATGGAGTGAGGTTTACTGTAAACATGAATTATTAGAATTATTATTAACATCTTCCCATTTTGTCAACTTTAGTTTTCAGCAAATACAATAACGTCCTCTTGAGTTAGACGCAGAAAACAACATCTCCATAAACCCTAATCACTGTTTGACAGCACTTAAAAAAGATGGTTCTTCAGGTGTTCTTTAATAAACGGTTCTATGGTTCTATTTAGAACAATAAGTTCTACATCGAAGCATCTTGTGGTATGGTTGAAATGGTTGTTTGCGTGGTGAAATAGTTCTTCAGATTGATAGAGAATAATTACATATAGAACCTTTTGGAAAATGGTTTTATATAACAACAAAACGGGTTCTGCTTTTGTGACGACATCAAGCTTGTAACAAAAGAAGAACCCTGTTTGGAACCATTTTCAAAATGATTCTATACAGAACATCTACAGCACATTTTCCATCAATCTGAAGAACCATTTCACCATGCAAAGAACGCTTCAATCATGCAAATGCTTCTTTGAGTGTTCATGTTGTTTTTCTTTGCTAAAGAACCCTGAAGAACCATCTTTTTAAAGTGTATACGATATCAAGGTTTAAACAATGGTAGAACACTTTTTTGGTGCTATATAGAACCATGTTCAAAAAGGTTCTATATAGATCTACAGCACATTTTCCATCAATCTGAAGAACACTTTCACCATGCAAAGAACCCGTCAATCATGCAAATGCTTCTTTGAGTGTTCTTGTTGTTTTTCTTTGCTAAAGAACCCTGAAGAACCATCTTTTTAAAGTGTGTACGATATCAAAGTTTTAACAATAGTAGAACACTTTTTGGTGCTATATATTACCATGTTCAAAAAGGTTCTATGTAGAATATCTACAGCACATTCTCCATCAATTTCTTTACTAAAGAACCCTAGAAGAACCATCTTTTTTAACGTGTATGATATCAAGCTTGTACTAGAAGAACCATTTTTGGTGCTATATAGAACCATGTTCAAAAAGGGTATATATATAATTTATGAGTCTAAACAGAATTATTTATTAAGGAACCCTTGAAGAACCATCTTTTTCTGAGTGTGCATGTTTATGTAAGTTCAGCGTTTTGCAGATTTGCTGTTTAGTTTGAATATTTCAAAGTTAATTTCTTTTTACTAAATTAGAACCGAAGGTCTGCAGGTACAGAGAGTCCAACAGTTTGGTCATTGGCCTTCTGCGTTCCTGTCAGGTCAGAAAGTTTCAACTCGTAGATTTGCGGACACAAAACCTTCGTATCGAAGCACCGGTTACCGAGAAGAGGACGTGTTGCGGATTTATTAGCCATGAGTCTAATAAACGTGAGGCGTTTTCACTGATGTGCTATTGGTAAACAGTGAGCTGATATGAAGTCAAGTTTCAGTCTGACTTCACATCATTTCAGCTCTGGCCTGCATTCTTAAATAATACGGTTCTTAAAGGGAATGTTTCTGTAGTTCTATATAGAACCATGTGTATGCTTAAATGAATTTTGTTGTTACAAGCTTGACACTGTAACAGCACAAGAACCCTTTTTGGTGCTACACAGAACCATTTTCAAAAAGGTTCCATACACAACACATTCTCCATTAATATGAAGAACAATTTTGCCATGCAAAGAACACTTTAAGCATGAAAATGGTTCTATATAGAACTCATGATTCTAAACAGAACCACTCCTTTTACTAAAGAACCCTTGAAGAACCATCTTTTTAAAGAGCGTATAGCTCAATCAGCAAACACAGCAGAACCGCTCTGTTTAGCTGTTTGCCAGCACTTTCACGAGTTGCTAGTCACACCTAACATTACAGTGATGGCTGAATATGAGTTGAGTTCAGTTCCAAATTAGGTCATAATGTGAAGGTGAATCAGGTGCGTTTAAGAAGGAAAATCACTCTGACACTCCAGAACCAGAGTTGGGTTCTCTTGATATTTACATATAGATATTTACATGTTGATGCTATGAAGAGAAAAACACCTATTTTTGAAATTAATGATTTCTAGATAGGTAGGATCTAAAATAACCAACCAACCAACCAACCAACAAATAGATAGATAGATAGATAGATAGATAGATAGATAGATAGATGAATGAATAAATAAATAAATAAATAAATATATAAATAAATAAATAAATAAATGTGCTGTTAGGTTCGCCACTTCAAAGCTTGGTTAGGAATTTCATACTTCAGAATGTCAAAGTTTCAAAACATCATTTATTTATTATTATTTATTTATTTACTTACTATTTTGACTAAAAACAAGTAACAATTTTCATTGAACTCCTAATACTACACACTAAAAATATGGTTCTTTAAGCGTTCTTTAGTAAAGAAAATGGTTCTATATAGAACCTGAACACTCAAAGAACCCTGTACTATGATTTATGATTAAAGAGTTCTTTGCATCATGAACAGGTTCTTCAGATTGGTGGAGAATGTGTTGTAGATGGTTCTATATAAAATCTTTTTCAAAAAGACTATTTAGCACCAAAAAGGTTCCTCTGTTGTTATGATGTCAAGCTTGTAACAAAAGACTTCGCACTCTTTGGTACTAAAAAGAATCTTTTTCAAAAAGGTTCCGTATAGAACCATCTATAGCACGTTCTCCACCGATCTTAAGAATTTATGATGCGCTTTTATGATGCAAAAACTTTTTAATCTTGCAAAGGGTTCTTTGAGTGTTCATGGTTCTATATAGAACCATTTTCTTTACTAAAGAACCCTTGCAAAACCATTTTTTTAATGGTGCAGCCTAATTACCAGAACTAAAAGGCGTTTAAGCCACGGAGTAAAGTGACTCTCAAAATGTGTCTCATCATAAATAGTAATAACGTTATTAAGACTCATCAATAAGAGGCACGAGACGCACGTCTGACAACACCTGGCCCATTTAACAATATGAGCTGCTACATTTTCTACTAAATGTTCTGATTCTCTGAATTTTCTGTCTGCTGTGGTGAGAATGAACCCAGGTTGTGTCTTTAAAGACGACCGGCATCAGTTTTCAAAACACAATCGCTGATTTTTAAGATCAATTACGCTGCTGAGGTCAGTCCCGCTGAGATCCTGCTGGCACTGTAATGTATTTCTTACCACTGTAGCTGTAATTCAAGCTCAAGTCATAAACACTAAGAAGAAATGAGCAGTTATTGTTTACATTATCAGCCATGGAGTCTGAGTGGATTGAACCTCACCAATTAAAATAATTGGGTGACGCAATTTATTTCTAAATCTCTGGCAAAGGCAGCGTTTCCAGAGATGAGCTAAATTTTTGTACTGCAGCCCTGTTCACTAAAGACATCGTCAAAAAAGTAACCAGGCTTCACATTTTAACTTAAATTTGTATTTGTGAAATGTTCGGTTAACCTGTAATCAGAATTCAATAAACTCGGTATTTTAAATTTTAGGTTACTTTACAGTGCAGGACCAACACAAATGACACTGATATCAGGTTCTAATACAGTGCAACACATTAATGATTAGGCTTTGAACTCAGTTAGGCAGAACTGGAAGTGCTGATCTGTAATTTGTGAGTTTGTGAATTTTGGTGTGTAAAATGTAGAAATGTGAGCTTTTATTTGTTTACTTATTAATTCATTTTTTATCAGAGCTCTGTCTGAATAATTTACACATTGCTTGTGCAAAGAAGAATATGTAATGCAAAAATATGACATCCCAGTCATATCACATGTTCATTTTCTAAGTGAAAATAAGTCAACACACCCAGGAAAAAGAAAAAAAAGAAAAAATTACACATTTTAGTGCGGAATTTCTATTTATTTATTCTTTTTTTTTTTGATGAATCTGACATATTGGGAAATAATTATATTTTCAATATATTTCCCATATTTTTAAAAATACAACAGAGTATAAAATGTGGTATACATTTTGCACAGGCCATATTTTATATTTAATTTTTCCCCAATATGTTAAATTCACCAAATAAACAGTAACTGAGCATTAAAATATGTCAACTTAGTTTCACTTAGAAAATCAACAAAAAGTGTTGTTTGATGAGAGACGTTAAAACTTTTGCATACAACTGTATGTATTATTTTGTATTATTTTGAGAGTGGGACTGATTCTAGCAGCAATTTCTCTTTTAATGAATTTGACATGCTGGGAATTGAATATATATTTTTTAATATTTTTCATATATTTTTAAAAATGCAACTTACAACTTAATTTGAGCTGTATAAATTAAATTTCACATCACCAACATTATCTGTGGTTTTAATGTCTCTGTATGCGTTACTTGGAGAACCATTATGTTCTAGCTGTTACAAATGAAGTCAGACTAAAATCCCTGGCTCTCTGCTGTTCTCCTTCAATCTCCTCTCCACTCTCTCTGCCAGGCGACAGACGGCTGAGGAGCGGGAGGCGGAGCGCCAGCAGGCCAGCCGGCTGATGCTCCAGCTCCAGCACGACGCCCTGCAGAAGTCCCTGAGCGACTCGGTCCCTGCCGACCCCCTCTGCATCCACAACTCCTCGCTGTTTGCCCTGCAGAACCTGCAGCCGTGGGCGTGTGGCGACGAGGGCACCAAACTGGGTGCGGCACTCGTATGAGCTACCGACTCGGAGCAGCGGTCAGCAGCCTTCGTCCTGGAGGAGATCGGAACTTTTTGAAGATTTGTCTCCAACCCAAATCTCACATGCTACGATTTTAACAATAAAGGTGGCAAAAGAGCTTGCAGGAGCGATGCCATAGAAGAACCGCTTTGGGTTCCCTAAAGAAGTGGTTCTCAAACTTGTCCTCGGGGACCCTACAACTGTGCTCCAACCCAACTCGCAACCACAGAGATAGAGCAACAGTGTGGACCGTCTGGGAGTCCCTGAGGACCAGCTCGAGAACCACTGTCCTAAAGAACCTTTCAGTGGATGGTTCTTTAACGACGATGATTGGCATTAAAAGGATTAGGTCAGTGACTCCTAGACATCCCACAGTTTTACTTGATCCCATTTCACAATATATATAGAGCAAAAATGTGGACCATTTGGGGGTCCCCAGAACCACTGCTTTTGGTGGTTCTTTTGGTTCTTTTGTAAAAGAGATGGGCAATTATAAAGGAACCTCCGCATGATGTAAACATTAGATAACAGTACAAGACTCTTTCTAAAAGTCCAAGCCAAAAACCTTTCAGGAAATTTTCAAGAATTTGATCCAGCTAATCAAGAACTTCCAAAGACAATCGTCAGCTGGATAAAGGCCCAATCCCATTTTCTATTTGTACCCCTACTCCTTGTTTTCGAGTGTCTCTTTGCCCCTTGGAACTGAGTTATGAGGGGTCGTGGTTGAAATCTTTCCCTACAGAATAAGACCCTTAAATAAAGAGAGCATTACTTCATTAACAGCTACTGGCGCTGCTCTGTAGGCGACACTGCCAGTCTGCAGTGACAGCAGAGGAGGGTAAAGTTCAGCTCCTCACTGCTGGGCTTTAGTTACATTTAGGGACTCATATGCCTTCAAAGAGGGGGGCAATTATTTATTATCACCCACCCCTAATTCTTCAGTGATATCAGTCACTGAAGTCAGATATTCACCAGCTTCTTGTCTGAATTTTCCTGTTCCATGGGAAATTTAGCTAGCTAGCCACCGAAACATCAACAAACTACTACCGATTTTAATGCTTGTTATGAAGAAAAGGACCATAATACACTGAAACGACATTAAACTAAGATACAGCGCAGTTTTTAAACGGAGAAAATACTAACATTTGTGTTTTTGGTCACTTGTTCAGCCGTCGTGCTGGTTTTTCATTTTTCCCATAACACTCCGTTTGGAGTGTACGTCTGAAACCATCGTTTGGAGGGTCATGTAGCCCTAACACATCGCCCTCCCCCTCTACCCCTCAAAAAATAGGGACACTTTAGCTCTAGGCGTGAACGCTCAAAACGGAGAAATAGGGCTAAGTGTTAGGGGCAAGGGGTGAAATGGGATTGGGCCAAAGTGTGGAAGATTTGGGTTGGAGCTGAAACTCAGCAGGGCAGCAGATCTCCAGGAGAAGGGCTGGTGACCACTGGACTGGAATGAAGTACTGGCACTTCGATGGCCAGGCTGCCCAAAGTCAAGGACTCCAGCAGAAAAAAACAACGAGCGACTGATTTTGGCCAGCAAACAGCAAGACCCTCTGAAGAAGTGGACGTTTTCTGTATGAGCAGAATGAAAAAGGCCGACATAGGGATTATCCTTCTTGCTCCAGTTAAAATGACATGTTATAAATGACCCATGGAGTGCAGTAGGTCAGCCTGGCCCTCCGCTCCACGCTAACATATTGACAGACCGATGCATCACGTCTCTGCTACTGTGCCCATATGTCTCTCCATCTTTACCTCCATCTTGCACAGGACTAACGATGGAGAGACACATAACGGAGGATAAATTATTCAGAATGTCAGTTGCCTGACCTCTTATGGCCCTCTTCTGGGCATTTTGACCATTGGTGGAAAAGCTAACAGGCATATAAACACATATGAACACACAGATAGGCTAAGACACATAATCCACCCTGCACAGCACAGCTGATCAATCGCTAATCATTCTCGTTATTACAGTAATGCTTAGATTTTTGTAAAGTCAAGGGCTATTCTGCTATAACACACTAATTTTACTTTGGACACCAGTCCCAAAAGGGCCCATATTCTACAATTTTTATGTATTTTATTTTTTGTGTATGTTTTTATGTCATGGTTCATTATTACGTGATAATTGTTTTCAACCTCTGTTTATCCCTTAGAATTAAACAGGCCGTGCCTTTAAGTCTGACACATGTAAATGAGCTCTGCTCTGATTGGCCTTGTAGAGTATCCCATTCAAAGGCTGACAAAATCCTTATAACTTCAGTGTGAACAGGCCGAGCGAAATTGCTGTAGGCTGAAAACGGATATATGTAAATGAGTTTTCATGACATCACAGAAACAGACTGTTTTTACAGCTTAATTTCCAAATATGGACTGTATGGACTGGGATGTTTTTTTAAAGTTATGTATAATTAAGTGGTTCAGATGTAAACAGAGTCATTCAGAGGGGTTTAGTGTGAAATGGTTCAGATGTCTTTACAGTGGTGGTGATAGGAACCAGACGTCACCATGACTGCAACACAAGTTTTATATTGAATGTTGATGATGGAACATATTGATAAATCTGAAAAAATAAGTTTTCTTCTGGGACTATTTTGCCTCACAGCGCCCTGCATATTATGTATTCCTCCATCATGAAAGAATTTTAAGGCCAAAATCTTCTCAAAACTATCATAAAACAGTGTCTCAGTCATCAGGCAGTGAATTCATAACCATTTCATGTAGTAACTTTCTGTGAGGGACCTTTTAGAGGTGGACGTCTGGTTCCTATCACCACCACTGTGAACAATTCTGACTCAGTACGTTTCTCTAGAACGGAGCATTTCACACCAAACCACTCTGAAGAAAACTGTTTACATTACTAACTAATTAATTATGCAGAAACTTTGAAAAAATGGTGGAATTCCCTTTTAACAATGTTTATCGAAAGCTTTTATTTTATAAAATGGTGGAAATTTTGGTTTTCCATAAAATGGGCCCTTTAAGGTTTTAGGCTCATCATCTTTCCTTGACTAGAGAGATTATTTCAACACGAATCAGTGAGCGGGAAAGCACTGAACTCTTTTAAAAATGGTTGTACAGTGATGAAGGAGGGTAAAAATGTGTGATAAAAATGGTAATGAATAAAATGTCTGTAAATGTAATGAGATAGGAGCACAGTTGCATACAAATGAGTGTATTATATATTGTAATTCATATGTAAATAGCCAAAATGTAATTAAAAACTCCTTTTTGACTTTAACCTGAGTCGTCTGGGCTATTTTCTTTCTTCTTTTTTTTTGAATGCTTTAGTCCAAGGCTCTCAGTGAGCGATGAAGCCTATACGCAGTATCGCTGTTTGGCCGAAGATGATTATGCCTGCCACAGCAAAGAAGCACTTAGGTGCCTCGCTGAGATAAATGCAGGATCCTATGGGATCATAAACATGCCTTTATGCCCTCTACCACCCCTCCCAAACCCCCCCACCATCCTCCAAATGCTGACTCTCAGGAATTGACCCGCTTGAAAGAGCTGGGTGGGGGCAAATGGAGCAGTGTCCATTATAAAGTGATTTAACATAGCCCCCTCCCACCCCCCCCTGCATTAAAATACTTGGTAGGTGAGTCTGGAGTCCCGCCATAGAGCTCTTTGGACCGGCTATATGGATGTTTAACGCTGGCACGTGCCGGCTCCTCTTCGACATGCAGGAGGTGCTGCTTGATAAGGAGCTGAGTGAGTGCAGTCTGGGACGGCGGTCATTAATAAACACTCACTGACCTGACTAATCCACACAGGAAGTCCTCTGACCTGCTGGACCCCCTCCAGGCCCACTGGGATGATGAGATCATTCAGCGAGATGAATGGAGCATTAGTGCAATACTGTAGCACCCTCTGGTGGCTGAAGGTTGAAACAGAAAATGCACTTTTTTAGACAAAACATCTTTCCAGACAAAACAACACCATCAAACACCAAAACAACACCAAAAAGACATCAAAACATTACAATACAGTCCTACATTAATATTTCTGAGTTGCATTTTATGATAACAGCATAAACCCTCAAGCTAAAATATTACATTGAACCAACACAGGTCTTAATGTGCAGCACTGGATCTTAGATTATATAAATTATGCATGTAAAATAAGCTGACTTTCTCTCAGAGGTTGCCAGATTTTCAATGTCAGCATGGTTTCCAGTTTAAAACCACATAGAGAGAGATGCCCCTTAAGAACAACGTACTGTAAAATTACAATAGACTTTAGATCTGCTCGATGATGATGCATAGACCAGACCTCAGTTTGAGGAAATAAACTAGAGCAACATTTGGGTCGCATTTTATATCACAAAAATAAAAATACTAGCCTGTCACCATCGGGTAAAGATGCCCCCCTAACAGGGATAAGAAGACCCTCTGAGAAAATCCTTCATATCATCTGATTTTTACAGAATGTACGAATAAGGTCATTTAATTTCTAATCTTTGCATTTTTAACTTTCGTCAAAGTTATTTCTCCGATGTTCAACACTAAATACCATACTTTAAAGCTGCACTACGTAAAATGTATGGATTTGGAGGCCTCTCTGGTGGAAATGTGTAATTGCACACAATTGGATCTCTTCACTGAGAGGTTGAATCTGATGGTTGCCTTGAAAGAGTACACAAAGTTCAAATTAAGGGCCCTGACTAAGTGATGTCTTAATAATTACAGTTAATAATAATAATTTCTGACAAAAGACAAATCATAGTAAGACAGAAAGTCTACTTTGTAAAACTGAATGACAGTTTTCCTAATTATTTGCATTAAACTCATTTAAAACTAATACTAATAAATAATTACAGTGCAACTGATTGAAAAAGCAAAAGTATTTAAAGGCAATATGTATAAAAAGAACCTTTACCGCAAAGGTATTCATTTAAGTTTTCATTTCAAAAGACATAAAATATACTATATTCATATTTTTCCCCAAGTTAATCTACCTCAGATATGTCTGTGATCATTCCGGTCCACTTGGCTGAAGTTGTCTTCTTAGTCAAAGTTGCCATTCTACCTTAAATATTGTAGCAGTTACATTCTGCTGCCCTGTAACTGCAGCATCATTTAAGGTGGAACGGGGAAATCCAATAAGATGCCAGGTTCGACCATGCCAGGGGTCACAACCCAAATGTTAAGGAAAGCCATTTTGTTCTTTCAACAAAAAATTCAAACCACCTTGGGAGCCACAACATTTTATGTCAATTTCACCATCTTGGCTGTAAATATGTCTCAGTATGTGCTGATGTCCTAGTATAGGCTAAAAATATAATATAAACGAAAACACAAACTTACTTTGCTTTGCTTTAAGCTTTAGCTCAGCTATAGCTGCTTTTCTCGCATCTCCGGCAGGAAACTTTTCCTCAAAAGTGGAATATTTTCTTTTAAAATCTCTCTCGACGTTTGATTTCTCAGCTTGTCATTCCAGCTTCTTGTTCAAATGTCCTCACTCCACCTTAAATTGTGCCTGAGGCGCCAGAATGTAACCGCTGCACCATTTAAGGTGGAACGGGAGAATTCCAACAAGAAGCTGGAACTAGCTGACTTAAATTTCGTGAATTTTTTAATGTTTGACAGTTACTTGTTGCACATTAAACGTATCAGGAAACCAGCTGGGGTGCTTACAAATGCAAATAAGTCAATTAATCTCCAAATTATCAATGTTCGTAATAAATCTTTGTCTTTTCGTCAGCTACTAGTTAGCAGGGTCGGCAACCCAAATGTTAGGAAGAGCCCCTTTGTCCTTTCCACAAAAAATCAAACCCCCTCGGCAGCCACATTTTATGTCAATTTTACCATCTTGGCTGTAAATATGTCTCAGTATGTGCTGATGTGCTAGTATAGACTGAAAATATGATATAAACGAAAATGCAGACTTTGCTTTAAGCTTTAGCTCAGCTGTAGCTGCTTTTTTCATCTCTGGTTCGAACACTTTTCCGCAGAAATAGAAGTTTCTTGTAAACTGTCTCTCAACCTTCTAGTTTTTCCGAGTCTTAGGTTAGCTTCTCGTTCCACCTTAAATGTTGCCAGAGGTGCCAGAACGTAACTGCTGCGCCATTTAAGGTGGAACGGGAAGATTCGAACAAGGTGACTGAATTTTTGCGAATTTTTAGTGTTTGTCAGTTTCTTGCAGATTAAACGTATTAGGAAACCAGCCGAGTGCTTATAAACGCAAATAAATCCATTCATCTTCAAATTATCGACGTTCGTCTTAAATCTTGCTTTTTGCCGTTTCGTTAGCTACTAGCTAGGCGTTTGCCTGCGTTGCTATGGTGACCAGCTGTCTGCGCGCCAATCCTCAGGGTTAAAGGTTGAATTAGCATTTGTAGGCTACATTAACTCCAGCGTTTAAGACCATTTATTGTTTAAACTGTGACCAGCAGAGCTGTTTTTTTTACTGTAAAAGAAGGATTATTTTATTTTAACCTAAAAATCTAATTCTGTAGCAGAGCTGTAACAGGGCAGTACAAGAGCCGAAAAGCTGAGCCCTGGTCTATGCTGTAGTTGTGATGCTATTTACTTGTTTGTAACATCAGGCTATGATTATTACTTTCACCAGTGTGTTTTGCTGCCTCTGGAATATCACAGACCACAGACTGGACAGTTTGTGGCCAATTTTATAACGAATTCCGTGCAAGTTCTAAAACTTCAGAACAAACACAAAGATAATTCTAGTCTCTTACAGCAACATCAAACTCTATTAAACTCAAAATCATGTCAAAAGCCTATTCATAAGTCTATTTTGGATATTATTTTCACAGTGTTTGAGGCAGGTGTGAGATTTAGGCATGCTAATTTGTATAAACTTTCAAAATTAAAGTGTGGACAAACCTTGCATTTGGAGTTAAGGAAGAAATGGTGAAAATGGCTAAAACAGTGCTTTACGCAAAAAAATCAACAATTTTTCAGAATTCCTGCATAATACACTGATCAGGCATAACATTATGACCACCTCCTTGTTTCAACGCTCATTGTCCATTTTATCAGCTCCACTTACTATATAGGTGCATATGTTAGTGTGTGTTGCTCTGGTGCGAGTGGATCAGACACAGCAGTGCTGCTGGAGTTTTTGAACACTGTGTCCACTCACTGTCCACTCTATTAGACACTCCTACCTTGTAGATGTAAAGTCAGAGACGATAGCTCATCTGCTGGTGCACAGTTTGTGTTGGTTATCCTCTAGTCCTTCATCAGTGGTCACAGGACGCTGCTGGCTGGAAGACTATTCTCAGTCCAGCAGCGACACTGAGGTGTTTAAAACTCCAGCAGCACTGCTGTGTCGGATCCACTCATACCAGCACAACACACACTAACACACCACCACCACGTCAGTGTTACTGCAGTGCTGAGAATGATCCACCACCCAAATAGTACCTGCTCTGTGAGGGTCCATGGGGGTCCTGACCACTGAAGAACAGGGTAACGTATGCAGAGAAACAGATGGACTACAGTCTGTAACTGTAGAACTACAGAGTGCACCTATATAGTAAGTGGAGCTGATAAAATGGACGAGCGTAGAAACAAGGAGTCATAATGTTATGCCTGATCGATGTATATTAGAAGCAGAGTCATTGAGTGGTTTGGTGTGAAATGCTCCGTTCTAGAGTCAGAATTGTTCACAGTGGTGGTGATGGGCACCAGACGTCCAGCTCTAAAAGCTATTAACGTTATTACATAAAATGGTTATGAATTCACTGCCTGATGTCAGAGATATTGTTTTATAGTTTTAACAAGACTTTGGCCTTAAACTCCATTCATGGTGGAGGGATACATAATATGCAGGGAGTTGAAGCAAAATAAGCCTCAAAAAAACTTTCATATTTTCCACCATTTTACCATCTTCAACATCCCATATAAAACTCAAGACGTGTGTTTAGTACAGAAATCTGATCAATGAACCATTTCACACAAAACACAACTTCGCTTACATCTTGACTGAATTAAGCATGAATTTTGAAACATCACTGGAATTCCCCTTTAAGACCTGGGGGGGTTGGATTTAACAAGGTGACTAACTTAAGCCAAAAGTACACTGTTGTCCAATATGTACTTTTTTGCTCCAAGCCTGTTAATAGGCTTGTTTTCTTGGCCTAATTTACCGAGAAATCCCACTGTGTGAAACACCCAACACGCTGTAGAAAACAAGAGCAGCAGTATTTTCCCCAAAAACATTTATTCTTGCGCAGTAAAATGTAACTTTTCATTGCAAAAAGTACAGGACAGGTTGTATGCATATGTGGACAACTGTACTCCTGACAGGCCCAACAACGAACCAAACATACTTCATTCTCTGGTTATATTACTGCATATTCACTAACGCTGCCGAGTTTGGACTGTCATGCTTTTAAAACACATACAACCCTGAAATGTTCAGAGACCTCCATTTAACTGCACTATAAGAACATGTGCACACATGTGGATGAGGATATTCTGTCTTTGATGGTGCAGGACAGAAATTACATACAGCCTCAAAAGCACTGGAAACTGGCATGAATCAGAACTTAAATCAAAAAAGAGAAAAAGAAAGAAAAGAAATTAAAAAAAGGAAAAGGAGTACGTGCTCCCAAGCATCGCCACTCCCTCAGTGGCCACCCTGTTACTGATCTCGAACACGAGCAGGAAAAAGAGGACGAAGCGGAAACAGTTACAGTGAATGGATTTCAGAGCTCAGTCTGAGTAAAGTCACTTTTAAAGGAACTTTAAAAGGAATGGCACGGATTTAACAAACTCAAAAGGGACCGTAAAATAAAAGAAAAAAAAAAAGTGGAAATATAATTTAACAGAATAAAATGATTCAGTTCTTCTCCTTCACAGTCTGTCTCCACTTCCACAGCTCTTCAACTACCTGTTGAGGGGAAACAAAGAGATGAGATCTGTTATCCCAACAATGCGGTGCACCATGAGTGCTGCATTAGTTTCATATTTCAATGTCACTGATATCATATCCTTCACAAAAGAAGGCGAATACACCTTTCTAAGCGACAAGTATTGGAAATAATCCATGGGAAACAGTGCAAACAAGTGAATACCTTTGGATCGGTTACTTTGAAGCCGTTCTTCACGTAGTTCTCAAACTTGGGTTGAAGTTTTGGTAGCGACACTCCCTATAAAAAGACCAAAAGGCTATTTTAATACCTTTAAGCTCTATGCACTGCAACCCACCCAACCCAGTTCATAAGCAAACATCAGCTGGAGATCTGCTTGTAAAGGCTCGTAATGAGTGAGTGATGAGTATAAGCAAATATATTCACAACCTGAAGACAGCACACAGAAGAGAACTGGCCAAGAACCGAATCAGAGGCCGGCTTCAAAAGTGTCTTAAAAAAACCTTACGTGTGTTTTTGGTTCTTAACTTCATTCTTAAAAAAAAGTTACAAAAAATATTTATTCAAATAAAGCAAAACAAAAAATAAATCCCACACAAATACATGAATAAATAAAATAGGTTCTTATAAATAGACGGACTCTTGTGACCCTTCCTCTCCGTAAAAGTACATATTAAGTGTGACTAAAACGCAGTCACAGTGCAAACTGTGGTGCACGTGCGCTACTTCAGACTCACGAGCTCAGCAACACAATGAGGACTGCTGACTCCATTAATTACTTCTGTAATTAGCTAATTGCTGGGGCCATAATTTCTATGAATTGTAAATAGTATCTCACAGACATAACTACTTTTAATAACACTGGAGACTAGGTGAAGGTCTTTGTTTAAACTAGATGCTCTAAAAACAACTCATAACATCACAATAGATGTCCTTAATGTTTGTAATCGACACGGCTTCCATTAACACTGGGAAAACCACCATGATCGACAGAAGCTACAGAACCTGTTATTTAAAAAGGTGGTTGAAGCTTTAAACTCTATTCGATATTTAATCTGTTTAGAATTCATCTTTTCTTTGACTCGCTCGTTCCTCTACAGGCAAAACAAACAATAAAAGACAAACCTTTTCAACGCTGGCCATCATTTTGGCCTTAATCTCCGGGACGGTGAGAGGCGCCTGTGGGGTTTTGGGGGACTTCGGGCTTTTGGGTGTCTGTGGTTTCTTCTCATTCTTCTTGCCGGACTCTGGCGTCTTGTTCTGCCAAAATACAAAACGTTTAATAACTTTAATCTGACTGGAAGTTGAGACAAAAACCACACTGACATGGAGTTGTAGATACAGCAAAAATATTACACTTTCTCAGAGAATCGATCTCACAATGAAGCATAAAGGTTTGGTGAGTTGGAACAGAAACAAGAACCAGTAATGTCACTACTGGTTTAAAAGTATCACACTGCACTTAATCAACTTAAACATGCAGTTGGTCCAATTACTGATTATATCCACGATATGCATCTTATTATTTATTTTCTAATTCATTATGTACAGGAATGCCCAAAGTGTGGGCCACAGGCCAAATATGACCCACTAAAGTCATATGAATCTTATCGGAGGAAAATTTCTGCGCTACATTTTGAACTAGATTCAAATGCTTTATAAAGTATTTTAGAAAAAAAAATATATATTTTGTGCCTACTGTATACTGTTCAGTAATTTTGTCCCTCTTCTCGTCGCAAACAGCACTTTGGCCCCACAAGACCAAGTTTGGGCACCCTGGATTTGACGACTCCTGCTAATTAAGCTACGTTGCACAGGATTAAGCCCAGACGGCAATATGACTATTTCATTTTTTTGATTTTCATATTTTATGCGACATGCATTGTGGATATTTTCAATATATAAAGGACACTGACTGAACACATTTAAAAGAGCAGAATTAGTCCCGTTTTAGTTTAGTGCAGTACAGTATGTAAAATTAATTTTAAAAAACCCACTGTGAACAGTTATGATGGCAGTTTTAAAATGTGGCACTATTGGTGCATTGTATCAGTGTCAAAGTAACATAGTATTAATGCTGTATCGCTAATGGATCGACCATTTTCAACAAGATCCTTCATATTTCACATAAGTGCGTTTACAAGTACTGTTCTGCCATCACTATGGCAACAAAGACAATGATAGTCATGTTAACTGCAAAAGTCAGACAAAGAACAAACTGACGCTGCAATTTCTAATCAGAAAAGAGTGTGTTGAGTGTGAGAGACCAGTTATCCTATTCAGACTGCCAGCTCAAATCTGATCACATTTGGAAATGGTTTGAAATGTGATTCGGATCAAATTATTATAATGTTTTTTACGAGTCTCAGTCTGGATGCTCTGACCACTCAAACCGGATTGTGTCTGTCGTCACTCGCAATGTGACAAACGACGATATCAAATCCAGAGTGACAGAGGGGCTGGGACTCAAGAAGAGCACCAAAGATTTGCGCTTATGCCAGAGAATTTTGAAGAGTTTGGAGGGCGAGATGATGCACATCCATCTCTCCTGCATCTGTGTTTGAAATCTGCATCACCAGCATAGCGACACAGTTACTGATGCCACTAAATGCCTACGTTGTTACCACGGGAACCCATGCCGACAGACTGGGGATGTCTGGACACACAAATCTGATCTGAGCACTAGCAATTAACAGTGCAGACAGTCGTCCCAAAAGATCCGATTTAAAAAACAAATCTGATTGGCATGCAGTCCGAACACAGCCTTGGTGTTTAAATACAAGAGACCTGAGTAAAACGCCAACCTCATTTGGTGTAAAAGGGTTTTAAAACGGCAGGAAGAGTCTCACCTGTTTGGCGGCTGGTGTGTTGGGTTTGGGCCCTTTGCCATTCTGAGCTGGAGTCTGGGGTTTAGCTGCAGGCTTCTTGGCCTAAAAAGGAAACCAAGCACCATTTAACTTGAACTGTAAGCGCTATAAAATCAAACAGTTAGTCACACGTTAAAGCACATGCCATCACCTTCACAGGCGTCTCTTCAAGCTCTTCTTCCTCCTCGTCATCCCTGGAAAAGAGTTGGATTTAGGCCTTTTTGTTCACATTCAACAGAACCAAGATAAACAATACTCTCTCTAAAACTACACTTACTCATCATCATCCTCATCATCATCCTCGTCATCGTCATCCTCATCCTCCTCTTCCATCTTCATCTTTTTCTTTAGGGAATAAAACACCCAGTGAGTTGTTGCTTTTGTACACATTTATTGGATTTTTAATAAATAACATTTGGACTGAAGCAAAACTACACATGCTTAAAAACTCACTGAAGATTTTATGCTCACTGGAGCCGCCCTCTTCATGGCCGTCCTCAGTTCTTCCTCTTCCTCCTCTTCCTCTTCATCAAAAGACTCATCTCCTCCTGTGACTAAAAAACAGAAGGTTGAGATTTTAGTGGTAAACAGTGATACAAAATTTAAAAAATAATCAAAATTAAGCAATTCTATGAATCGAGTGAAGCACAGTTTTAGCCAAATTACATGTGACCCTCTAAATAACCCTTTAACAGAGCAATAAGAGATTTCACAAATCTTCACCAAACCTAATTGAAGGTCTGAATGCTCAAAATGTATACGTAAAGGTTAATATACAAAAGTCATTAACAGGGTCTGTCTTAAACCTTAACTTTAAGTGTTTTACATAAAAGATCTTTGATTTCTTTTAAAATTAAAAGTTTTAGATCATCAGTCTAAATAAGAATCAATAAACAGTTTTAAAACTTAGACGGAGCCTTATTTTAACCACACCCCGGCATTTTGTCCCTCATGGCAAAATGGTGAGCAGTTGGATCTTATTATTTTGAAGTAAATGTGTCCCAAAGTCTGGAAATCAGTGTGGAACATTGTCACTTAAAGTACTGCAGTTCAACACTTCAGCTTCTTATGATGCGTTTACAGCTGTTCAAAACCGTTTGCTAGTCGTGTTCCGGCTAGCTGACACTGTCGCTCCTGACACATCTGGTACAGTTTGAGTAGTGTAATAATTGTTTTTTGATAGTGACAAAATGGAAAGTTCATTTGTTTTGCTAAAATAAACATAATTAAGGTACAGGGTCACTCAGAGCAAAGAGGTTTTAGTCTAAAGTCCACGTTAAAAGACTGAAATGTGTTTTCATCTCTAATGTTGAACCAGTTTAGTACAATGAACCAAAGTATATAGAAAAGCAGGCAGAGAAAGTTGTACTGTCACAGGTACTCACTGACGAGGTGCTGCCCGCTGATGTGGACTGGACCAGCGCCGGACCGCAGCCGGAAAACAACAGGAGGGGCGATCTCAAACCCACCCAAACAGACCTGAGACAGGGAATCCATTCAGTTCAATACATGACGACACCAATTTCAACTATGTGACTTTACATTAATTTCAATTCTAGACATACAGCTCCTGTCAAAGGGCCCAAACCTATATTTTTGAATGTGTAGAAATTCAACTGCAAGCCAGCAGGCTAGCCCCGGAGCTCCTGTGCTAAACTAAAGGAACAAAACACATCTTGGCCAATTACGTCTGGGATAGGAAAAAAAAAAACTTTATTTTGATTCCTCCTGTAAAGGAGAATTCCACTGGTTTCACTAAATTCCCCCATAACTCAGTGTGTAACAGAGATTCAGAGTGGTTTGGTGTGAAATGGTTCAGATGTCTTTACAGTGGTGGTGATAGGAACCAGGGGTCACCATGACTACAACACAAATATAGACATTTTATTTATTATCCAGAACCACCAGTGAACCTACACGAGTCTTCTGAGTTTATATGGAATGTTGATGATGGGAAAAATAGTGGAAAATCTGAAATAATACGTTTTCTTTGGGGACTATTTTGCCTCACAGCGCCCTGCATATTATGTATTCCTCCACTATGAATGGATTTTAAGGCCAAAATCTTCTCAAAACTATCATAAAACAGTGTCTCAGTCATCAGGCAGTGAATTCATAACCATTTCATGTAGTAACTTTCTGTGGGGGAGCTTTTAGAGGTGGACATCTGGTTCCTATCAGCACCACTGTGAATCAATCTAAGTTTCTCTAGAACGGAGTGTTTCACACCAAACATTTAAATGGTTTAATTACGCATTAATTCTGAAAGATGTGTGGACTTCCCCTTTAACACGATCTAAAATACAGCAAAGGGAACACATCTAAACACTCACGCTGGGCAGGGTGGACGGCTTAAGCGTGGCCAGCACGGCTTTGACCTTCTGACCCTCTGAGTCCTGTCCCTCAACCTCCACGATGTTCAGCTCATCTTTCGTCGCTGGGTCGACACAAACCTGCAGTAAAGAGAACTTGTATTCAGCTCCGTCACGTCATCCAGGCTTTAAAACCTTAAAAAACTGGCTTGTGTTTGTTACATGATCCATGACATTAGTATAGAAATACAGAAGTGACCACACAAGCTCAAAAGATTAACCACCTACATACCATCCTGATGGATAGCTGATGCTCAAAGTCGTCATCTTCAGGGCTGAAAGTGACTTCTTTTCCCTCTTTCAGCTCACAGCCTGTAAAAATGGGTCAATAAGTATGATTAGAAATTTAGGGGGGGACAAAATGGCAAAGAATATTATTTTACAATACTTCAAGACATTGTCACAACATACACCTTATGATATTTAGGTTTAATAAACTGTAACAGACAAAAGTCAAACCTGTAGTGTCTCACAAACAACAATAACAAATACTACTACTAATAATACCACAACTGCAAATATTTTTATGCAATGTTTTACCAACTGCACTAAATCCAGTTAAACAGGCCTAACTGCACTCACTCTGTAACGAAAGTGACTGAGGTCCTTTAAGTGCTGACAAAACCCACGATGTGCGCTGAAAAGCTGATGACAATTTATCACGATAACGATAAAGTAGTCATGTTGCCCACCCGTATTAAGAGATAAAATCAACGACAAAATATAAAGGCACCAACTCCTTCACCCAATTACTGGGAGCAGACCACGTGGAGGACGCCCACGTGGTTCTTAGCCGGGTGGGCGCACGTAGAGAACGCACGTGGAGCAGACTTGTGTAGCACCACATTCTGCACCCCTGACAATACCTGAACCCCAAGGACCCTTTAGCGGCTCGTTTTCGTTTGAATTAAAAGTCACACCTATTCTCCTCTAAACGTTACATTAAAAAAAAGTCTTAAAAAGACATTTGAAATGTAATTAAACACCAGTTAATTTATTTTGACGTCACAGTTAAATGAAAGTGTACACGAGCGGACTATGCTGGCTATGCTCGGCTAACAACACTCGACCACGTCGGTTAATCAGGCAGTTTTAGATTTATTGACTTGTATAAGCTAATAATTTTAAAGCTGTAATATTTATTTTAAGTACGTTTTACGCTGTACGCCTATAAAGAATGCTAATTGCAATCAGGCACATAAAACCCGCTCAGAGCCGGTGACGTACCTCTGATTCAGCCAATCAAATCGCAAGAAGACACACAGGGGTGCAGAATGTGGCGGGTGTAGATTAGCGCGCAGCACCGAAGCGAAAAGGCTTCGCATTTAAAACACAAGCCAGTCTGTTTATCGTGTATTTAAGCGTTAATTAACATCACGGATGAGACAAAAAACCCCGAAAGACACAATAAATGGACACGAATTGATGTTGTGTGGCTAAATAATGTTAACAGGCAGCACTTCGTGAAGAAGGCCTGCTAACCAACGTGTGTGGACGCGCTGAAGCTAAAGCTAGCTTCTTTTTCGAATTCCCCGTTCCACCTTAAATGGCGCAGCAGTTGCGCTCAAGCACCCGAGGCGCCAGAACGTAGTGCTGCGGCATTTAAGGTGGAACGGGAAATTCCCATAAGAAGCCAAGTTCAGCCTCGTGTGGAGGCAGACATGTGCCAAGCTACCCCAGCGTGTTAGAGATCGGACAAAATGGCGTTTTTAACCAGATATAACGAACATAACGTGTACAAACATTAGCACTGAAGCTATTAATAACTCTAGACACACTGACGTTAGCTAGCTTTCTCAAGTTTCCACCCAGCTGTGGTTTGGGTTTGCCAGCCGGGTTGCTGAACAAATACATTAGAAATGGTGTCATAATTTGGCAAGTGCCTCATTTTAGTGAGCTTACAGGTAACACCGTGTCTGATAACAGTGTAGAGATCGATCCACGAGGTCTACGAAAGATAGATACCGAATGAGGGGCTAGGAGTGATGCTAACACAGCGAGCTCAAGTATATAAACACTTTAACCCCCCTCCTATGCCCTCTGGCACCCTCAGATCACTAATAAAGAGCTTTTGAGCCGTCGTGAAGTGAAATAAAGTGGTCACATGTACCGTAGAGGAAGGTTTGGGGACCCATCTGCTCGACGTCCATATCTGCGTTGGAGACTCGCTGCACTGAAGCCGAAGCCGCTCGCTGCGCGCTACTCTATACACACCCACGACCTGGGGGGCGGGGCCAAAGACCGACCAATGAGAGACGAGAACGGACGAGCGGAGGGCGGGGTTTTACGTGATGGACGGCTCTGTGAATTTCTGAAGTTACTCACTTAGAAAAGTAACTAAGTCAATAAGTAACTAACTATTTAAATAAATAAATAAATAAATAAATAAATAAATAAGCTTACATGCTAAACAGCTGTGAATTTCTGAAGCCACTAAGTACTCAAATACATGCTTAATAAAGATGGTTCTTCAGTGGTTCTGTTCAGAACCAGAGCCATTTGCGTGCTTAGGTGGTTATTTGCATGGTGAAATTGTTCTTCAGCTCGATGGAGAATGGGTATATGGTTCTTTATAGTTCGGGTTCTAAAATCTGATTGGCTGAGCCGCATTCTAAGCTGTGGTAACATAAAGCAATAAGCCACGAGAGGCCCTGCCTTACTGCCATTTCATCAGTGGTGGACGAAAGACACAAACCATGTACTTGAGTTTAAGTAGAGATACCCAGGGTAAAATATTACTCCAGTAAAAGTAGAAGTTCCTCCCTTTAGACCTCCACTTGAGTAAAAGTACAAAAGTATTTGCCTTAATATTGCCTTTATTGTCACATCACATTTACACAGGTGGTAAGTGAGTGAAAATCTTAGGATCTTAGGACCTTATAGAATTTAAATACAATATATATATAAATACAATATATATATATATATATACATATATATGTGATATATATATATATATATATATATATATATATATATATATATATAGTATATAAAGGCTGGTGTATAAAGTATTGAAAGTAAAAGTACTAAAAGATTAATTATGGCTCTGATGTCCAATTATCATTTTTGTAACAAGACTCTGCTTCATTAACTCATTTTAGGTGAAAATACTCCAGTGTCACTCTTGGTAAACCAGTCTTTTAATAGAAGGTCATTAATTAGTGACGCTGATGTCTATTAAAATTATCATAAGCACAAAACACTGAAGGCAAACAGTTTCCATCAGGTAGAACTGAGTGGCTCTGAAATCACTTTTTACAAACAAGCAAAGTTTCAGTTTAAGATTTATTTACAACTAAGTTACAAGTTTAAGTTTAATAAAAACTTTAAGTCTAATAAAAAGCTTTAATCACAGATTCACAAATCAGTTCTTCATTACTAAACTGCATCTGTAGGTCTCTGTTCATAAACATAAAATAGCAAAAACAAATTTACTATAAAATGAATTATTGCTTGTATAAATTCAGAAAAAACACACATCAGTCACAACTGCATATGAGTACATATTTCTATATAAGTACATTTACTTCATTACTGTCCACCACTGTATTTTATCACAGGGAAGGGGGTTCTTAGGCACTACGCAAAGCTGCCAACATTATAAAATGGTGGCCAACATTAAATATGATAAAATACATCTTTTTTTCAGAAAATGATTTAAGTTCTTTTCAATTATAATCGATATAAACAAGTATTCAGACCAGAAATGTAGTTTCTTTTAAGTACGGTGTCTTTGCCAAGCAACCATGGATGGCTGAATAAGGAGAATGTCTGTTCGGCCGCCCATCACTGTAAACTGCGTATAACATCGAACATGGCACAGCACTGTTTATACAAAACCTCCACTTTGTAAGTACTTTTTCACCTCCAAATTTCCACCGCGAGTCTTATTTAGGACCAATCCAGCGGCACCCTCTTCTCACACTGGGGCTGAATCTCAAACGGCTCCTTGCTCCCTACATTTCAAAACCTCCATAGCTAGCACACTACTTAGGGAATACATAAGGCGTTTGGGATTCAGCCTGGGGGAGATTTCTGACTGAAACAAATGCCTCTTTTCTACTGCAGAGCCGAACAGTTCTGAGTACAGAGGGTATTAAAAAAAAATAATAATAATTACAGTAAGTCATTATTTTCTTGCAATTTATCTAATTATATGCCAAGATGTATGTTTGTGAATCTAAGTCTTCTTCTTTTTCTTTATAAATAATAATAATAATAATAATAATTTTGGAATTATGACTCATGCTCAATTTGTTAGTGGCTGTCTCTTGATGCAGTTCAAGTTCATGACCAGTAGAGGGAGCTGAGCAGTAGTTCTAGTTTTATGTTGCACAGCTTAATTCAGGAAGTTCAAAATTCTCCAGAAAGACACTTTCATGCTCATCAGAAAGACAAAGGATTTTTTTCTAACAGTATAAAACAGGCTTTTAAATACACTGCTAAGGTGCTGCTAGGCTACTGCTATGGTATCCCAGATGGGTTGCTAAGGTGTTGCTTAGGCATCTCCATATTACCCCATATGGGTTGCTAAGGTGTTGCTAGGCCATTGCTTTGCATTTATCCCAGATGGGTTGCTAAGGTGTTGCTTAGGCTGCTTAGGCCACTGCTATGGTATCCCAGATGGGTTGCTAAGGTGTTGCTTAGGCATCTCCATATTACCCCATATGAGTTGCTAAGGTGTTGCTAGGCCATTGCTTTGCATTTATCCCAGATGGGTTGCTAAGGTGTTGCTTAGGCTGCTTAGGCCACTGCAATGGTATCCCATATGGGTTGCTAAGGTGTTGCTAGGCCACTGCAATGGTATCCCATATGGGTTGCTAAGGTGTTGCTAGGCCACTGCAATGGTATCCCAGATGGGTTGCTAAAGTGTTGCTAGGCCATTATTATGGTGTTCCAGATGGGTTGCTAAGGTGTTGCTAAGCTATTGCTGTGTTATCACATGTGGTTGCTAAGTTGCTGCTAGGCCACTGCTGTGGTATCCCAGATGGGTTGCTAAGGTGTTGCTAGGTCATTGCTATGGTATCCCAGATGGGTTGCTACGGTGTTGCTAGGCCACCGTTATAGTATTCTAGAGGGGTTGCTAAGGTGTTGCTATGTTTTTGCTGTGTTATCCCATGTGGTTGCTAAGTTGCTGCTAGGCCACTGCTATGGTATCCCAGATGGGTTGCTAAGGTGCTGCTAGGCCACTGCTATGGTATTCCAGATGGGTTGCTAAGGTGTTCCTAGGCCACTGCTATGGTATCCCAGATGGGTCACTAAGGTGTTGCTAGGCCACTGCTGTGTTATCCCATGTGGTTGCTAAGTTGCTGCTAGGCCACTGCTGTGGTATGCCAGGTGGTTGCTGAGGTGTTGCTAGGCCACTGCTATGGTATCCCAGGTGGTTGCTGAGGTGTTGCTAGGTCATTGCTATATTATTCAAGGGGTTCGCTCATTTGGTATGAGATGGGATTACTAACCATCACTGTCTGCAGTCTAAATAACCACAGTGTTAATACCCCTCTAGCCGACGCTTGCCGTTTGGCATGGTGGCTTTAGGCTTGTGTGCAGCTGCTCCAGAGCGTCCCATTCCATTGACCAAAGCTTTTCTATGGCGATTATACAAGCAGTGAGTGGTCAGTTGAACATGTGTCAGCAATGGGTAACCTTAGAAGGGAATTCTACAGATTTATTTTAGAAATTCTGCATAATTTAAGGGTTTAGAAATAGCCATTCAGAGTGGTTTGGTGTGAAATGCTCCGTTCCAGAGCAAATAGAGTCAGGGTTGTTCACAGTGGTGGTAATAGGAACCAGACGTCCAGCTCTAAAAGCTCCCTCACAGAAAGTTATTACATGAAATTGTTATGAATAGTTATGTGAGTTATGATAGTTTTGGTGGAGGGATACATGCAGGGTGTTGTGAGGCAAAATAGTCCCCAAAGAAAACTTATTATTTCAGATTTATCACTATTTTCCATCATCAACATTCCATATAAACTCAGAAGACTCCTGTAGGTTCACTGGTGGTTCTGGATAGTAAATAAAATGTCTATATCTGTGTTGTAGTCATGGCGACCCCTGGTTCCTATCACCACCACTGTAAAGACATCTGAACCATTTCACACATCTCTCTGTTTACATCTAAATAAACAGTAATTTCCACCACAAAGACACATTTTGAAGTTCGTCACAAAGTTTTATTCTAACCATCAATCGTCATTGAATAAGATCAGCATTTAACAGCATTCAAAGGTTTTTCAAACCCGTTTCTGTCCGTCCGCCTCCATGGAGAGATGTGGCACTGCGCTCAAACATGTACGCCTAATTTCCTCCTCATTTTGTTTAATGGATAATAAATTAAACTTAAATGATCTATAATGACAGATATGTTCATCACAGAGAAATAAAATGCTGAGACAGATGGAGAGCTGGATTGTCACTTGGTGAAATAAAGCAGAGCAGTTATTATACAGCCACTTCTTAAGTTCTGCTGAATGATCTTTAGACACACAAAACGATGCTCAATGGTCTGAGGCCAGACGGAGAGATGGACATATAAACAGGACAGACTGGGGACAAAGAGAGTTAACAGTAAGCAATACTGTAAATACAACACAAGACAAGACAACAGAAAAAAACGTCCAAAAGTCAATCCCGCATAACCTGATTGTAATAAATAATCATTAAACCATTTAATGCATAAAATTACATAATTAGGCTTTTATATTATATAGGCCAACATTCAAGTAAATCAAAGGGAGCATATCTGCTGGTTAAAACATGCAAACTCTTGGCAATTACAGAATAAACTGAAGTGGAAATTGCTGCCTCCTAGATGCAGTTCAAGTCCATGACAGCAGAGGGAGTCCTCGAGCTGTAGCTCCACTTTCCCGGCCTGCAGCTTGATTCAAGAAGTTCAAGGAGCTCCAGGAAGTGAGAAGCAGTGTTTTGCAGATCCAGGCTTTTCACAAAGAACTTCACACTTCCCAGAACCCAGAGTTTCACAGTTGGAGCCCACTTTCCTGAGCAGAAGACTAAGCAGGGGTGCCTACAAACCTTCTCTTCCTTTTCACAAATGAAGGAGTGAGCGTGTGTCTGGTCGTCAGCCTTCATGAGCCACACATCGCACGTATGAATCCATATGAGAGGTTTGATATACAGAGCTTAATCCTCAGAGGATCGGTCCAGGTTCTTGCCTAGATGGTAGTAAATTGAGGGTCCTTCAAATTCTTTCCGAAATCCCAAAGCGAAGCGTCCAAGAAAGATCAATCCTCAGTTTTTATATGGAGAGAAAGAAAGAGAGAGTTACAGAAAGAGTGTGCGGCCATTTTCGCAGACTCTCTCTTTCTCTCTCTCTCTTCTTGTCATGCATTCTCCTTCTCTCTCTCTCTGCTTGCCTTCTTTACATTACATTTTCAAAGAGCTGCATGGACCTCATCATCATTTCATCCTAAAGGGGATTGGAAAATGGAAAATAAAGATGGGTTAGTGTTGTATTCCATGACTGCTGCAAATCGTCACATTCTCCAACAAACACTATAATTCTCTAACATCATTCTCCATCAAACACCAACATTCACCACCAAGAACTAACATTCTCCAACAAACACCATAATTCTCTAACAAACATCATTCTCCATCAAACACCAACATTCACCACCAAGCACCAACATTCTCCAACAAACACCAACATTCTCAATTAAACACCACCATTTTCTGTAAACACCAAATTCTCCACCAAACACCATCATTCTCCAACACCAAAAATTTCCTTCAATTATTGTAATTCTCTACCAAACACCAACATTCACCACCAAGCACCAACATTCTCCATCAAACACCAACATTCTCCTTCAAATACTGTCATTCCGCACCAAACACAAACATTCTCAATTAAAATACCACCATTCTTCAACAAACACCAACATTTTCCAAAAAACACTACCATTCTCCATCAAACACCATCATTCTCCAACAAACACCAACATTCTCCAACAAACACTATCATTCTCCATCAAACACCAACGTTCACCACCAAGCACCAACATTCTACAACAAACACTATGCTTCTGCATCAAACATTCTCAATTAAAATACCATCATTCTCCAACAAACACCAACATTCTCAATTAAAACACTTTCATTCTCCATCAAACACCACCATTTTCCATAAAACACCAAATTCTCCTCCAAGCACCATCATTCTCCAACACCAACATTTTCCTTCAATTACTGTAGTTCTCTACCAGCATTCTCCATCAAGCACTAATATGTTCCAACAAACACCAACATTCTCCTTCAAAAACTATCATTCTCCAACAAACACCATCATTCTCTACCAAACACCAACAATCTCCTTCAGTTACTGTAATTCTCCACTCATCTTCATCATTCTCCTTTTCTTTCTCCACACAGATATAAAACTGCAACCCAGTGTCTAGATTAGTTGGCATTTCATGGAGAATATTGGTGTTTGGAGGATAATGATGGTGTTTGTTGGAGAATCATGGTGATTGTTGGAGAATGATGGTGTTTGTTGGAGAATCATGGTGATTGTTGGAGAATGATGGTGTTTGTTGGAGAATGATGGTGTTTGTTGGAGAATGAAGGTGTTTGGAGAATAATGATGGTGTTTGTTGGAGAATGATGGTGTTTGTTGGAGAATGATGGTGATGGAGAATGATGGTGTTTGTTGGAGAATGATGGTGTTTGTTGGAGAATGAAGGTGTTTGGAGAATAATGATGGTTTTGTTGGAGAATGATGGTGTTTGTTGGAGAATGATGGTGTTTGTTGGAGAATGAAGGTGTTTGGAGAATAATGATGGTGTTTGGAGGATAATGATGGTGTTTGTTGGAGAATGATGGTGATTGTTGGAGAATGATGGTGTTTGTTGGAGAATCATGGTGATTGTTGGAGAATGATGGTGTTTGCTGGAGAATGATGGTGTTTGCTGGAGAATGATGGTGTTTGTTGGAGAATGAAGGTGTTTGGAGAATAATGATGGTGTTTGTTGGAGAATGATGGTGTTTGTTGGAGAATGCTGGTGTTTAATGGAGAATGTTGGCATTTGGAGGATTATGATGGCGTTTGTTGAAGAATGATGGTGTTCGTTGGAGAATGATGGTGTCTGGAGGATAAAGAGTATGTTTGCTGGTGAATGATGGAGCTAGTTGGAGAACATTGGGCCAGTGTGCTGTGGTATTGGTGGTACGTACTTCCTGGCATGCTAGGATAAACTCCTCCAGTGTCACGACTCCGTCTTTGTTCTTGTCCATTTTCTGTGAGATCAGGTGGTAAACAGAGAAAACAACATTCAGCTGTCAATTTTTGTGGTGTTTTCACTGCAAAAGCTTCAGTTAACTTTTTTTTTTTTAATTTCATCTTGTTGTGTTGGTTCAGCTCCTGTTCGGCTGTGCTGTTGTTCACTCCTTTCACTTTAGAGCTTTAACATTTTATTTTAGGCTAAACAGATCCAAAAAGACAAGAACAGAATCAAACAAAGTCAGTTTCTAGGCTGATAGATGCTGAATGGACTAAAAACTCAAAAAATGGACTGAACTAAAAAACTGCAGTTCTAGAAGTTACTCTAAAGTTTCTGAACCTGATACTTTTTATCCAGGTTGATTGTTGTTACACATGTAAAAATTAGGGTTCTTCAAGGGTTCTTTAGTAAAGGGAATAGCTTTGTTTAGAACCATGAGTTTTATATAGAACACTTTCATGCTTAAATGGTTGTTTGTATGGTGAAATGGTTCTTCAGATGGAGGATGTGTTGTATATGGTTCTATATAGCACCAAAGCTTGACACTGCAACAATAGCAGAGCCCTTTTTGGTCTTACATAGAACCATTTTCAAAAAGGTTCTAAATAGAACCATGCAACACATTTTCTATCAGACTTAAGGGCCATTTCATCAGTGCCTTTACAAAAGAACCCTTGAAGAACCACCTTTTTAAAGTGCGTAGACTACTAATACTTTACATTATTTCACGGAAGTGGCAGTATGGAATTCTGTGGACTATGGAATACAGTGTGGAACACTGACCTGGAAGAAAGCATCAACATGCTGTTTAGGCACGTCTCCTTTCAGAGCAGGGTAAGTGTACTTCCCCATCATATCATAGATGGCCCGAACAATCTCTGTCATTTCCTGTAATTGAACCAGTGCATCAGAAAAAGAGGGTGAAAACACACAGCAGGATGTCCACTTTTGTATTTAACTTGATTTATTTAATCCTCTATTGCACAGTGTTGCCTCAGGGCAACAAACTCATTTTCCTCACTTTACAATAACACGTTTCACATTTAAAGACAATGACAGGGTTAACAATAAAGGGAACAGTTTGAGTAAGTCAATAAAAACCATGTTCCCGGTCATACTGTCTCTTAGTGGGCACGTTTAAACCTGCTTTTTAACATTCAGTATCATTTTTTTTGTTACGAGAATTTGAAGAAATATGTTTGTTGCCTAGAAGCAACATTGTCTGATAGTGGAATGGATTTGACCAGCCACAAGCCACTTCAGGGAACACAGATTTATATCATTTCTTCCCATTGTTGCACAATGTTGCCTCAAGGCAACACACCCCAAATTGACCACATTATTTTTAAAAAATGTTTTGATATTTTATAATCAGGTCAATTTTATGCAAGAAAAGTGAATCAAATAAATATTATTAATTGCTCTCATGTCATGTGCAGTAGAGGGTTAAGATTCTTTGGTTCTGAGCACAAATCTGAAGACTTTTTTTGACCTGATTAAACCTAAAAAATGGGCTTTTATCACTTCATTTTTCATATATCATTAAATTCAGCCTTTCAGTTAAATGAGGGCTACTGACAGTAAAAAAAATAAATTTAAATAAAAGTATGAAAATTGCATGTAATTGAAAACCTTAAACTGGGTGCTGTTAGATGTTTATCCAACCTATAGCTATACCAAATTTCATCACTTTGGACGAAATTCTGTGGCATTTATGCTTTATTAAATTTTGTTATAAGACATGAACAGATCAGATTAACATTCATTAATGATGTATTGACTTCTCTAGTTTGACTGGCGCTTAATTATTTTTGGTTGTCACAAATTTTTTGTTTAACTGTTTAATTTGTAGTTTTATGATTATATATTGACCACTTTGTCTACAACACGTCCGTCCTGAATCTTTTCCTCACACTCGCCTCTTTGCTGATGAACCCGTCTCTGTTGATGTCGTACAGATGAAAAGTCCATTCCAGCTTCTCTCTGACCGACCCTCGCAGAAGAGTGGACAGCCCCATTACAAACTCCTAAACACAGCATAGAGACTATTAAAATTAATTATTCTCGGCCACAGGAAAATCATCTGACACCAAAACTGTAACATATTAGAACAAGGAAAACATCATCACTATCATACAAAAACAAATAATTTTTCATTTTATTTATTAATTTATTTTAAATATCAGCTGTCCTTTACATTGTGTGGACACTTCATGATGAACGGACCAATGTAAGTACTCCAAAATTACTTAAAGTAACATCTCATCACTTGACATATCTCAAAGTTAAGAGGTTTCAGAGAAGGCCTAATGATTTCTGAGTTTCTATATTTTTAGTTCATTTAACATAATTAACGAATATAATCATCATGCTGCTGTAATTAAACCTTGCAAGTAATGTAGTATTACTCCTATTTTATCACTGAGCTTTGGTTGAAAACAAAAGGGTTAAAATCTTAAAATGTCCAATATAAAACTGTCCACTCAGGATTGTTTTCTCTGTGGTATCTAGGTAGATACAGCTGGTAAACTCCCCCATTGGTAAGGACTTCAGGAGCTGGACTGAAGGCCTTACATGTTAGATTAACCTCCAACAAAGAAATAAACCAATCAACAATGAGTGGGACCAATTTTGTCAGACAAAAATGTCACTTTAGGTCTTCTGGAAGTTCTAGATACGTCACTGACTGTGAAAGTGAGTCGTAGTCTAAGCAGGCTCTGGTTAGTTGTTAGGAATGGAAAACAGCGGCAGCAGCTCTGTGTCAGGACTGATACTGATGCATACAAGCTCAAATATATGTTCCTGTCTTTACTGAAAGAATCACTGTAAAACTGATACAAACAAGCTCAGATAAATCATAATGTCTTTTACAAGCTTAGCTTATCACAGACATTCTACTAGAGTCCCATAAGGGCGCTAATGGAAATTACCATTACTGTAGAGGTCTTTTTCCCTTGTTTTTGACCAAGTTTTGACATTAGTAGCCTGAACCTAAGGCCCAGCTCTAATACTCACAGTTCACTACAGTCCATTTATCATGAAATATTAAAATATTTTGATGTACAATGGGGCCAACTTTGTGAGAACGTCTCTCCAGTTCTTCTGGAAGCTCTAGATACATCACTGATTGTGAATATGAGCTGCAGTCTCAGCAGGTTCTGGTTAGTTGTTAGGAATGGAAAACAGCAGCAGCAGCTCTACATCAGGACTGATACTGACAGATACAAGCTTAAATATATGTTAACATCTTTTACAATGTTCAAATGTCTACATTAAATCTAGAACTGTTAAAAAATGTTTTGTGAATCGCTGTTAGCTTAGCATAAACATACTACTAGACTCCCATAAAGGCGCTAATGTAAATGACCATTATTGTAAAGGTGTTTTTCTCTTGTTTTTGGCCAGGTTTTGACATTAGTAGCCTGAACCGAAGGCCCAGCTCTAATACTCACAGTTCACCACTGTCCACTTATCATGAAACATTAAAATATTTTGATTTACAATGGGGCCAACTTTGTGAGAAAGTCTCTCTAGTCCTGCTGGAAGCTCTAGATACATCACTGACTGTGAATACGAGCTGTAGACTAAGCAGGTTCCAGTTAGTTGTTAGGAATGGAAAACAGCGGTAGCAGCTCTATGTCAGGACTCTTTACTGAAAGAGTCACTGTAAAACTGATACATACAAGCTCAAATATGTGTTCATATTTGTTACAAGCTCCAGATAAAACATATAAAATGTCTTTTACAAGCTTCAAATGTCTTCAAATGACATTGATAAAGTTGACTTAACCATACTGACATCAGCTCATTCCCACATAAGTGGACATGCAGATGGAATGTAAACAGTGGACCAGGATGGTCTATGTGGATCCCTACCTCAAACTTTATGGAGCCGTTATTTGTGGTGTCGAAAGCTTTAAACAGATAGTGTGCGTACGTGCTGGCATCTGGAATAAAGACGTGAGAAAGTGTGAGAATCATGATTTATATTCTTTACGAGAGGCACTTCTGAGTAAGAAACGAGGAGGACGCACCGCCATGAGGGAAAAACTGGGCGTAGATGTGTTTAAACGTCTCCTCGTTCACCACTCCGCTGGGACACTCCTGTGGAGACAAACAGTTCGGTTCAATTCAGTTCAGTTCAATTCTTGATTTAAACCTAGAACACATTTACAAAGTGGTCGAATCACTAAGAATGAAAGGGCCCATAGCGTGTAAACCTGAGTTACCCTCATTCTAAGCTACATAAACAGCCCATTTTGAAATTATTCTGTTTGTGATGTCATGAAAACCAACACATTTACGTTTGTCTGCCTACTCATCCTGCAGCAGTGTAGCCCCGCCCACTCACGCTGACATTACAAGGAGTGTTTCAGCCTGGACTGCTTTTGATTTCAGGCAGCCAATCGGATCATTTACATTTCTCTTATTTATCTTTATCTATTTATTTATTTATTTATTTATTTATTTATTTATTTATTTGTCTTAAAGGCGCAGTACCAAAACAGCCTGTTTCATTCTAAGGATAATATTAATATTAGTTGACCTAGGATACGGGCCCTTTAAAGGCACGGTAACAAAATACAGCATATTTAATTCTAACAGATCAAGAGAGATTAGTAAAGGGTCATCTAAATTATAAATTATTTTTATTATTATTATTGTTTTTAGTGAATAAAACTATGCAAACCTTGTAAGGGGGCTTCTAAAACATAAAAAAATGGATATTGGCCCTTTAATTAAACACAGGGGTCAGACTGGAACAATAGCACTGATAATAAGAAATAAAAAATAAAAATAAAAGTTATATTAAGGTTACAAATAAAAAGACAATAAAAATGAGACCATGATGATGAACAAATAAGCAATCAAACAATAAAAAGTAACAATGAACCAAAACACTTACAAACTGAACATGAGTGATTAGAAATTATATGTTTAAAAAGATTTAAGGAATAAAAGTGAGAGTTCTGAAAAATAATAATAATATTAATAGTGACAATTATAATAATAAGCATCTTGACTCATGGTACTTTACATCTATGAAAATTGGCTTATAAAACATGAAATATCAAGAAGACGGAGTGAAAATGAACATTATGTGATGAAATCAAAGAAGTAATAGAAGTGATTTATTGCGCTCATGTTGGCAAACACGCATGAGCTTATATGTGTGTGTGGGTTGGGGGGGGTTGGCCGACATATGTGTGAGTGTGTGTGCGGCGCAATATAGCGTGTAATTGTTGGCGTCATAACATATGGCAGGCTGAGTGCCTCTTGCTGCAGGCTAGTGCAGACAGATTAGCAACATACGCAGAGAGGAACACGAGCAGAATCAGTGTTTAAATATCAAACACAGGGACAAAATATGATTTATATGCTATGACATATACACTCACTGACCACCCGCGCTTCCACTCACTGCCTTCTACTTTCACTATCTGGCCACTTTATTAGAAACACCTACCTTGTGCTTCCACTCACTGGCCACTTTATTAGAAACACCGACCTTGTGCTTCCACTCACTGGCCACTTTATTAGAAACACCTACCTTGTACTTCCACTCACTGGCCACTTTATTAGAAACACCTACTTTGTAATTCCATGAAACTGGCCACTTTATTAGAAACACCTACCTTATATTTCTACTTATTGGTCACTTTATTAGAAACACCAACCTTGTACATTTACTTACTGGCCACTTTATTAAAAACACCCTACCTTGTGCCTCTACTAACTGGCCACTTTATTAGAAACACCTACCTTGTACTTCCACTAACTGGCCACCTTAAAAGAAACATCTAACTTGTGCTTCTACTAACTGGACACTTTATTAGAAACACCTACCTTATGCTTCTACTAACTGGCCACTTTATTAGAAACACCTACCTTATGCTTCTGCTAACTGGCCAATTTATTAGAAACATCTACCTTGTAGTTCTACTAACTGGCCACTTTATTAGAAACACCTAACTTCTACTTTTACTAACTGGCCACTTTATTAGAAACACCTTGTGCTTCTACTCACTGGCCGCTTTACCGGAAACACCTTCCTTTTACTTCCACTTTATGGCCAGTGAGTGGAAGTCTGAGGTAGGTGTTTCTAATAAAGTGGCCAGGGAGTTGAGTTTAATTTTGATAAGACCTTGTAAGCAACTTTTGATATCCTGACCTACATTTACTTGGAATTTCAGAGAAAGGTGGACAGGGTAAGTGTCCACATTTCAGTTCCATACTGTCAAAACTTACACACTGGTCTCATACTAAATACTAAATAATTAAACATAGTATAAATTAATAAGTTATAGTAATTACTAAATAGTCCATAGTACTGCAGATACCAATTAATAAGCTTTAAGATTAATAAGTGAATAGTGAGGCTGCTCTTTATGGAGTGAATGTAGGTCTGAAAGGTTTAATAAAACATAATAAAAAAGTGTTTAACAGTGATGGTGGGGAAAAATTATAAGTAATCTGTTCACTTGAGTGGAGCGTGCTGATATGTTTAGCCGTGCATACATTTTTGAAGCCGCGGTAGAGGACTTGTAGTTCTTGTTTGCTGAAATTGGTCTGAGCCTCGAGCTGCTCCAGGCCCTCAGGACGATGACACACCATGGTCATCTCCAACTCATCGTCCACCTTATCTGCAGAGAGAGAGAGAGAGACAGGGAGAGAGAGAGAGAGAGAGGCAGTAGTTTAATGGCTGAGGCTGAGTGCTGTAGTGGGTTGATCTGTTGGTAGTTGCGCTGGTTGGAGTTGTACTGATTACTGCACAGTACTGCTGAGGGCCTCGAGTGCAAGGTAGAGCAGTAAAAAAGTAGAGAAAAAAATGAATTTCCCCTTACAGACGTGAGTATATGTTCCAATAGAAGCTGGAAAATTTCCATTAGATACAGGCCGAGAGAAGCCGATGGCTCCTCAGTGGCGGCCCGGAGCGAGCCGACAGCTTTTCATCAGAAAAACAGCATATTCTGCTCAGGGCGAAGCAGAACTGCAGCAGAATCTTTAACTTCATAAAGCCAGAGAGGAAAAGAACCTTGAATGACTTCAATATTTTACATGCACCCCCCCCGCCTAACACACACAGTGTGCCCCGCAGGTGCAACTCTAGCTGTGTCAGCTGCGCTAAGATGATGGGCTACTGAGGAGGAAGGTAGGAGTGAGAGATTTCTGCAGGACTGAAATTTAAAGAGTAAACCTTCAAATTTTCCCCAAAGACTGAAGAAATATAGACGAAAGGATGAGTAGAATTCACGCTTTAAGATGTTAACATTGCCTTTATCATTGTGACGTACTACTGTCCATGTTTATAGACAACCAGCGGGGAACACTCAGAGCCTTCTAGGCCTTCAGAGAATGATGAATGTTTTCTTATCTGTAATTTTTAGTTCATTTTTTATTCAGTAGAATTTTGCATGCATTTAAACTCTGCAAGTATTACAGCACAACTTTTATTTAATTTTTTTGTGACCAAATGTTTTTATTTTTAAGATAAAGCTCCAGTGTAGTATCAAAAACAGTAGGCAACAGAATATAGCAACAAAATGGAGCACCCAGCCCCCTATAGTTCCCCACCCACATGGCACCCATAAACCTACCATTGATTAAGGAAAAAAGGAATAACCAGTACAGTATAATGAATATAATACCAGCTGTAATAATACAGTAATGCTGCTGGAAATAAAACAGGTTTCACAATAAGTTACCAATCCTCTTAGGTGCACTTTACAAAGTGTTCAAGGTCCTCCAGCTAGCACCATGGATCCTTGATGTTAAAAGTTCCTTATTAACCCTCTATTGCACAATGTTGCCTCAGGGCAACAAACTCATTTTCCTGACTTTACAATAATGTTATACATATTTAAAGACAACAATAGAGTTAACACAAATTTAAATCTCTTTTTTAATGTTCAGTATCAATTTTTTTTGTTATGAGATTTTGCAGAAATACGTTTGTTGCCTAGAAGCAACAATGTGCAACAGTGGAATGGATTTAGCCAGTCACAAACCAGATCTTACAACTTCAGCGAACACAGCTCTATATTATTTCTTCCCATTGTCGCACAATGTTGCCTCAAGGCAACATACTCCAAAAGGACCCCTGAACACATAATTTTTTTTTATGTTTTTGAATGTAATAATCAGGTCCGAAAAAATAAATCAAGAATAAATTTATGCAAGAAAAAATCGCTCTGATAATGTGTGCAGTAGAGGGTTAATAATGTCCACAAAGGTGAGGATCCGTTGCCGCCAGCACAGAGAATGTGGAGGTTGCCAGTGTAAAGCTAACATTTTATTGGCAGCCAACCAGATTCACTTTTCAGTACAAGTTAAGTTACATTTAGAGTCGTCATTTAGAAGAAAAGTTTGGACTGTATTTGGAATGGTTTTATTGAGAATATTTGACAAAAACAAAGCTTAGTCCAAAACTTACGCACATATAAACACTCCCAGTACATATCTAAAAATGTACCATATCTAACATCAGAACAAAAATTGATTTTATTCTTAAGTTTTGGATGGAAACAAAAAATCCTTGATACCCAAAGGTAAACTGGCCAATCAGGAATGGGTATCTAGGTAAGGAATCTAACAGCTGACAATGAGCATAATTAGGAAGTCACAGAGGAATCGACCAATCACATTGTAAAAGTTTTGATTTACACTGGGACCAATTTAGTGAAAAAACAAGTCACTCTAGGCCTTCTGGAAGTTCTAGATATGTCACTGTGCATACAAGCAGCAGCTTAACCAGTTGTTAAGAATGGAAAACAGCGGCGGTAGCTCTACACCAGAGCTCACTACTGAAAGAGTCACTGTGGAACTGATACAAGGTAAAATACATCGCTGCTGTCCAAAGAAAACCATGTATCTCAATTTTTGTCAATTTTTATTGTTCTATATCATTTCAGTATACCAGCTGTCCTTTACATCATGTATAAATTTCATGATGAATGGACCAATGGAAATGCTCTAAAATCACTTGGAATGAAATCTCTTTACATTGACTTACATTGAAAGGTAACAGTGTTTTTACCTTCTCCTGTAAAGTTACTATTTTGGAGATACTTGTTTTCGTTAGACAGCGACAATATGCTAATTTGTCTGTTATAAGCTTAAAGTAAAACATAGAATGTCTTTTAGTTGCTTCAAATGTCTGTGTTTAATCTGGAACAGGCAAAAATGTTTATCTGAATTGCTGTTAGCTTAGCACTAACGAACTACAAGACGTCCAAAGTGAAGCTAGCAGAAATTATCATTATTATAGAGGTGGGTCTCATGTTTTGACCAAGTTTTGACATTTATGACCCAAATTAAAGGCCCAGTTCTAACAGAGAACAGCATATCGTACAGTGTCAGAAGCCACACAAGCAATTCTGTGTGAGATATCAGCCCAACACAGTTTGAGGCAAGTGTGTAGTTTGTGCAATGCTAATTAGTTTGAGCTTCCATTTGGTAGATATATTCGCCTCGTAGCTCCAGATTATAGCAAGAAAGAACTTAAGGACTCTACGAATATCTTAGCATGCCATTTGGAGTGAAGGACACAGTTGTCTAAATTACATATATCAGCAGGCTGTTCCTTAAACATCTACCTACCGGCCACTGTTTTAGCTCAGCTGTGACTGGACTGACATCATGCACAAAGACAACATGTGATTAGCAGTGAGTCACATTTCAATCAATATGACACGTGTGCAGAGATGGTTAAACACTAGTCACTATCTTTAGTTCTCTCCCTCTTTCTTTCTCACTTTCCTCTCCAGTTTAAAGTTACAATTCTGCCATAAGCTGTGGTCAGAGTCAGGGCTGGAAATGGCCAGGTTTTAAAGGGGGGGGTGGTTCTTTTTCTGTTTAAGTCTTGGTTCCTCTTGGTGGTTCTTCCTCCTGCTTTTAAGGACTTTTTCTGTTTAAGTCTTGGTTCCTCTCAGTGGTTCTTCCTCCTGCTTTTAAGGACATTTTCTGTTTAAGTCTTGGTTCCTCTTGGTGGTTCTTCCTCCTGCTTTTAGAGACTTTTTCCGTTTAAGTCTTGGTTCCTCTTAGTGGTTCTTCCTCCTGCTTTTAGAGACTTTTTCCGTTTAAGTCTTGGTTCCTCTTAGTGGTTCTTCCTCCTGCTTTTAGAGACTTTTTCCATTTGTCTTGGTTCCTCTTAGTGGTTCTTCCTCCTGCTTTTAGAGACTTTTTCCGTTTAAGTCTTGGGACCTCTTAGTGGTTCTTCCTCCTGCTTTTAAGGACTTTTTCTGTTTAAGTCTTGGTTCCTCTCAGTGGTTCTTCCTCCTGCTTTTAAGGACTTTTTCTGTTTAAGTCTTGGTTCCTCTCAGTGGTTCTTCCTCCTGCTTTTAAGGACTTTTTCTGTTTAAGTCTTGGTTCCTCTCAGTGGTTCTTCCTCCTGCTTTTAAGGACTTTTTCTGTTTAAGTCTTGGTTCCTCTCAGTGGTTCTACATCCTGCTTTTAGGGACTTTTTCCATTTAAGTCCTGGTTCCTCTCAGTAGTTCTTCCTCCTGCTTTTAGGTACTTTTTTCAGTTTAAGTCTTGGTTCCTCTTGGTGGTTCTTCCTCCTGCTTTTAGGGACTTTTTCTGTTACATTCTTGGTTCCTCTCAGTGGTTCTTTTAGGGAGATTTGACCCCCTCAGTTATGCTCATTCAGGGGCTGCACGCACATTTCTTTACAAAACTACTTGAGGACAATGCTCTTGTAGAAAGGATGCAATTCAAATACTACTGAATGTAATGCCTTAGTAGAGATGATGAGCACACTCTTAATAAGAAAGTATCCTAAATGGTTCTTGGCCGGGTTCTTAGGTCTAAGGAAAACCTTTAATTGATATAGTCCTTTACACTATGTAGAGGTTTGTTAAACTTTAAAAAGGTTCTTCATACTTGCACATTTTTAAATAAGCATCTACTGAAAGGCTCTTGAAGGAACCACAATCTGATGTCCTAAGGCAGGGGTGCACAACCCTGGTGCTGGTGCATCATAGTTTGGAGGTATCCCCTTAAACACACCGAATAACCTGCCAGTTAACAGATAAATGCAATCAGGTGTGTCTTAGTAGGTAAATCACCAAACTGTGCTGGACACCAGCCCTCTAGGACCGGAGCTGTGCACCCCTGTTCCAAGGCAATGCTCCAAAGATCCCTTATTGCCACAATTATTTTTAGAGTTTAGTCAGTTTAAGGAAGGAATATTAAGGAGGCGCTTGTCCTTCACCCTAGCTCTTCCCCCGAAGTTGCAGATTAATATCCTTGGCAGATTGTTGGCAGCGTGAAAGCCAGGCTAATCATGTCTAATGCTAATACGTTTCAAGTTGTCAGGTTTATGATAATCTGGATTAAGAAAGCAGAGCACTAAAGCATTCCACACGAGTGGCTTCCAACATCAAGGGCTCGGTGTGGGGGGAGGCTTCCCCATCCCTTTCTCCACAGCACACAGATCCTCCTAAGCCTCATCTCTTCCTTGGTGCCACAATCCAAGATCGTTCTGTTCCTCTTTGACATTGTTTTCGTTTCTTTCTCGTTCTGTTTGCCTTTGTTCGTAACCCCCCTGTTCACGTCTCGACGTTCTCAGCTTCTGTCTCCATGGAAACACTTCATCCGCCCACGAGATACACAGTCAGACGGGAGGGCGAAGTAAATAATCACACAAACAGCTGGGAGGCAAACATGCGCATGAGTCACTAACGAGAAACGGCACTGCAGGCGTTTGCCTAAGTTCCACATCAGTACGGCTGATGTTCCTCACTGATCTGTGTTCATTAGAAGTGTCATATCTCGCCGATGTGTGTGAGTCTTCCCACTGCGAGACCAACTGCAACATGGGTAGTTCACAAATTGAGGCTTCTTGGTGGCAAACTATGTAATAGAAGCACTCATCAGAGTTTATTACATCTTATTACGAGATGATTGCAAAAAAAAAATCACAATTTTCATGAGTCATGCCAGCCAGATTAACCCGTTAAATGCCCTGGGCCCAACAGCAGGCCCAAAGGTTTATTACACACTTCTATAACCTAAGGATAGCTCAACCAGTTTGCATTAAAGTCCCTGTAGTTACTGAATAATCGGCCTTAGTGTGTAATAAGCCTGAAATTTTAAGGAGTTAACCTATGTGATTTGTCCCAGTTTGCTTTTAATTCTTACTGACTTCTCCTCCTCCCTCCCAGCGTTTGCATCTGCATTATGCATATTGACGTTGTCCAAAGAAAAACAAGTATCTCCAAGCATTTCTATTGGTCCATTCATCATGAAATGATGTTAAAATGATAAAGAAAATTGAAAATTGACAAAAATGGAGATGCATGGTTTTCGCTGGATATGTTTCGCTGATGATATGTAACATGATTTGCTGAAGGATACAGAAGTCCAGAGAGGCCATGAGGTAGTTCTAAATTTCTGGGTTGTTATCTTGAGATAACGAGTTAATTGTCTTGTTATTTTAAGATATCAAAGTTGTTATCTTGAAATAACAAGTTATCTAGTTATCCTGAGATAACAAAGTTATTGTCTTGAAATATTGAGTTAATTATTTTGTGATCTCGAGATAACAAAGTTGTCATCTTGAAATGACAAGTTAATTTTCTTGTGAACTTGAGACAACAAAGTTGTCATCTTGAGATAATGAGTTAATTATCTTGGGATCTTGAGATAACAAAGTTGTTATCTTGACATAACAAGTGATCTCGAGATAAGTTATCTTAAGACGATGAGTTAATTATCTTGTGATCTTAAGAAAAAGTTATCTTGAAATAATAAGTTATCTTGTTATCTTGAGATAAAGTTGTCTTGAAATGACAAGTTAATTATCTTGTGATCTCGAGATAACAGTTATCATCTTGATATGATGAGTTAATTATCTTATGATCTCGAGATAACAAAGTTGTCATCTTGAGATAATGAGTTAATTATTTTGTGATCTCAAGATAACAAAGTTGTCATCTTGAAAGAATGAATGAATTGGTATCTTCAGATAACAAAGTAATCTTGAAATAACGAGTGATCTCAAGATAACAAAAGTTATCTTGAGATAATGAGTTAATTATCTTGTGATCTCAAGATAACAAAGTTGTAGAAATGCTGCAAAGCACATTGGCACTGCGCAAAAAAGTGACCCAGCATTAGTGATGGACGTATATAGGATGGTAAAATACTGCACATCTGAATGAGAAAAGATTTTTCCTTCATTAATCTGTGCTGATGAGGATCTGGATGATGTGATACTCATCTCTGCTCGTCATCTTTGGCAGATCCTGCAAAAATCTCATGTAGTACCAGCTGATACTCCGGCAGATGTTGATGTCCACACACTGCTTATAGCGGAAGCTAAACTATGCCGTCTTGTGCAGCCAGCCAATTCCTTTCGACAGATCTGACCAAAACATAAGATGCCAGCAGTGCACTGCCCGCTAATTAGCATATCAGAATTTACTATTCGATTTTTATACTTTTATGACTTTTCATAATGGCTGACTCATCCCTATTGTAGACTCCCTCCACTGAGTCAAATCAAAGGTTTGAGGAGCTGCTGGTAGAATCTCTCAAACCTTCTGAGAGTCAGAATGACCTTCAAAATGGTAGCAGTGATTCCCCCGAGGCAAAGTATGGAAAGTAAGTCTGAGAGTACCTTTATTTTTTCAAAACAGCAACACAGGGAAAGATTCCTGAATGGTCAGCCTACAATGCAAGAACACTGGACATTCGATATTCTCTTTATAACATCCATCAGTGTTACCTTCTCTTTTGCTGTTGCCGCCATAACCGCTATCTGCTTGTAGTCGGTGTCAATTGTACACCATGCTGTAATCCTACTGGTGGCTTTTAAGCACATGTTTATATTTGCAATTTATTTATAGTGTAATAACATCTACATAAACTCACATCGGTCCAAAAGAACCGCATCTTAGCGCTTCTCCTGCCATACAATCTTGGCTCGGTTTCTAAATCTTCCAGAAAATCTCTCCCTGGAGTGGAAAACCCCCACAAAACAAACACCGGAGCTCCTCACACTGTTAGCTAAAGTTAAAGCAGTTAATTATCCCCTTCCCTCTCATTACCACTTCGGGGAAACTGAGAGACAGAGATAATGAAAAAGGGAGGAGGGGAAGAAAAGGTGAAGAACGTGAAGAAGGTGCCAGAAAAAAAGAGTGCTGATTGTAGACACAGTGAGATGAGAGCAAGTGAGTGAGAATCCCATCTGAACGCAAGAAGGTGTGAGGAGGAGAGGGCTGGTTTTCCTCTGGCTTTGTGGGGGAGCTGACGGGGGGAGGCAGGATAAAAATTTTAGCCGGAGTGGAGCCTGGTGGAGCAGACCGCAGCAGGAGATGAAGGGAGATCACAGTCCTCTGGTTTGGAGCTGAGCTTAAACAGCAGCCTCGGCTCAAAGAACGTACATTCTAAAAACAGCCCAGAGCACTTCAGCAACGTCAGGTGTAAAATTGACGTTTGCAATCTCATATTTGTACTTGGTCTGCAAAAAATGGTATCGATGCATCCCTGTCATCAAATCTTCATCAGTATAATGTTAATTTTGAATTTGAGGCCTAAACATCGAGCCGACTGAGTCTATGCATGTGATGTTAATGATGTGGTTTAAAAACCTCCAGCAAAATCTGACACTTTTTAATTTTAAAGCCCTAAATTATTAATTCAGGCTTTGCAGGTTGATGCATAGCAGCGCAGGTACAGCATACTTTAACATGTTTTTCTCCTGACTCAGTAAGGCTACTTCTTTAACGTTCTCATACTTAAAGCAGCACAGAGCTGTCTATAGGGGCATAGGATGGACAGAGCATATTCTAACACTGTATATCCATAACAGTACTCGCTAGCTAGACTTCACTGTCCGACAAATCCTGGCAGCTATTTATTTCAGTGAGAGAGTGACCTCAAAACTCAAGGCTGGTATCAAAACTAAACTTTAAATCACTTGTATTGCATATGCCAGAAAGTGCTCCTGATGCTAACCATTGACAATGCTAGTCTCAGCCATAAACCCTGATTGCAGAGATAGCATGAATATTAACATGCTTTTGCACCCCCGTAGACCCCGGCCTGCTCACCCATGACCTGTGCTTTGGAATAACTTTGGATTAACATAATAAATAACTGCAAACAATCTTGGCTGACTGTACAGCAATCGATTACATTTCCATCAATTTACAGTACCATTGCAGCTCACACGGACGAAAAAGGTGCGTTCCAGCCCAGTTTAAGCCCTTGTCGCAGCTACAGGTTGTCTTCTCATAGAAAATCTATTTGGACTTATTTTTTTAAATAAAAAAGCATTTACTGTGTAAATGCCCTGCAACAGACTAGCGACTTGTCCAGAGTATTTCCTGCCTTCGGCCCAGTGACTACTGGGATAGGCTCCAGCACCCCTCCATGACCCAGGAGGATAAGCGGCTTAGAAAATGTGTGTGTGTACTGTATAAACAACGCAGACCCAGTCCAAACAGTCCATATATTTTGCGTATAGTGGGCCTCATTCACCAACCATTCTTAAGAAGAAATTTCTTCTTAAAACCCACTTACGCAGTTTTCACGAACATTCTGACGTTCACCATTGTTTTCTTATTTGGGATTCATTCTTAGGTAAGAACAGAATCTACCCACACTCAAGAGCACAAAGGTGAGAACAGTTCTGCGCTTTCAGAGCACGTCATGAATCTGACATTAATTCATTTACACTAACAAGTACTTAATTCTAAGTTGGTTACTCAGTACGGTATCAGACTTGGTGTTGGCGAGTGCTAAAAATATGCACTCAAGCTTGTACTTGGTCTGAAAAAAAGGACCGATGCGCCCCTAATTGTCATCGAATGTTCATTAGTATAACTTAGTTTTAGCATTTGAGAACTAAACATTGAGCCAGACCTTCTTTTCGAGTCCTGCGCATGTGACATCAATGCTGTGGTTTAAAAAAAAAAACACCTGCAAAATCTGACACCTTTGAAAATCCTGACTTTTAAATGATTAATTCAAGCTTTACAAGTTGACTCACCATATTTCAGCATGTTTTTTTCTCCTGTCTCAGTAAGGATACTTCTTTTACATTCCCTTACTTAAAGCAGCACTGCTTTAAGTATGAGAATGTATGACGTTATTAAGAATTTACTATCGTTTTTCTTACATGTTTACAACTATTCAAAATTCTAATACATCCCTACTGAGTCAAATCAAGGGGTTGAGGAGCAGCCGGTAGGATCCCTCTATCCTTTGAGAATCAGAATGACCTTCAAGATGGTAGCAGGGATTCCCCTGAGGCGTGGAGAGGAAGAAGCTTGCTTCACAAACTACTGCAAACACCAGCCTTCCCAACACTATTAGCAAACATGCAGATGTGTGAATCTGAGTATGTTTCGCAGCTGCCAGTTGGCAAAACAGTAAGCTAAACATCACAGTTTTGCAAGACTGTTAAATTTCAGAAAACTGTATTTACATGGAACAGACCTACTGTATAAACAAATCATCATTAATGTTCCTCAGCCTATATTGGCACAGCATGCATTATGCAGACAGGCTATGTAAACATTTCAAGTTCATATATTAACCTAAATACACCTTGACAGGCTCGTCGTCAACAATGTCGTCGGGCTCTCTTATTTGTGAACTAATAAAGGAGGACAATTCAGGCTGTTGGAGAGATTTAGGTGATACAGGTGCTTAAAAACATGTAAATAGGTGTTGCTGTGTGGATTTAATAGGGGTTGCAGTGTTTGTTGTGATATGCTGGGCTGGGCTGTGGGGCTGGTTAGTGGAGTTGGGGTCTAACATGTATGAGAAATGTGTGGCTGTTGATGACCTGCCTGCTTCACGGCCATTTCGGCAGCACTGGCAGTGGGTCTCTCTTGCTGCTCTGTAAATAAATGAGCACTCATTCGAAGTGCTATGTTTCCTGCATCTTCTCCTTCTATGCTGACGCCACAGTGGTGTCAGAAGTGGGATGACCCCCTAGTGGCCTGGAGGGGAATAGTGAACCCAGTGGTGAAACGGCAGAGATAACCAAGCCTGGATGAGGATGGGCCAAGGGAGTGCCGCTGCTGCTGCGCACAGGAATGTGAGGAGTGATGCCGCGAGGAGATCCCGCCACACTGGCGTGGAAGATGCAGCACTCAGTCTCTCTCTGCTCCAGTGCCCCAGGGAGGAGAACCCTCTCCCTCATCCATGCTTCCCGGCTGTTTTGGCAGCACTGCCAGTGGGTCTCTCCTGCTGCTATGCTATGTATGTTTCCTGCATCTTCTTATATGATGCTGCCACAACATTTATATGTTCTGCTAAAGTGACTCAGTGAGTACATTTACATGTACTTAAAAATCTGATAACTGCTGAAAATCAGATTTTGTCAGTGATCTGACCAACGTGTTTACATGCACTAGAGTAATTAGATAATGGGGAAACTCCAGGTCTACATGAGTCGTAGATGTAAACTCAAACTTCATGCCGCAGCTTTTAAAAAAAATTGTGTCACTTTACCTGAAAATATGAACATACATAATCTAGAAAATAAAGAATATATTTAAATCCCTCATTTCATCAAGCATGTATTTGGTTTCAGTGTTGATCCAAAAGTGTTGCTTACTTATTTCCCTGTCTGTTTTTGCACATGCGCAGACTGCGAAATCTGAAAGAAATCAGAGTAAGAGTTTACATGCACTGAGAAATCTGATTACTGAGCTAAAATCCAGCCTCTTTAGCAGATTTCTTAATCAGATTTACCCTGATCTAAGAAATCAGAGTGTGCTGTTTCCACAACCATTTGAATAATCAGATAACTACAGAAATCTGATCATGATCAGATTATTGAGTGCATGTAAATGCACTCATTGTTTTTTAAAGAAAGCCACAGCATGATGATGAGTTTCACATTACGTTTACATCACATCTTATCCTGTGAGTTTATTATTTTTCAGTACAGAAATCTGATTACTGCCTGACTCATGTAGCCCGGATTTTCCCCACTATCTGATTGCCCAAGTGCAGGTAAACATGTTAAACGGATTTCTGACAAAGTCTAAATGCCTTGTCAGCTTATGTCAAATGCTACTTAAATGTACTCGAGTGAACAATCATGCATAACAAACATTATATCATCTGTTATGACAGTTAATGGTAAAGGTGACATGACATTGTTAAATTATTGAACATCAACTGTCATGACAGCTGATGATGATATTTTACAGTATGATTATGACAATATTATGTGTAGAGGTTCAACTAATGTGTTACTGTTTTAATACCAGTGGAAGAGACAGAGAGAGAGAGAGAGAGAGAGAGAGAGAGAGCTCACAACCTCCCTAACTTTTCTTAGCAAGACATACAGTTACAGTTTCTCTAGGGCCAATGTTATTTCTGTTATAGATTATCTGCCACTGACCTGTGATAAGTGACCACATACTGAGATTCATTTTTCAGCAAGAAACACTGCAATCCCAGCAGAGCAGCACAAATTCACTCCAAGCACAGCGGCTTCAGACTGAAACCAACCATTTGAGGTAGAGCAGAGAATTTGAGAGAATAGACACATTTTTAATGATATTTAGTTTGTTGATTAGGTGTTTTGTAGCAGATGTGCCAGAAATAAAGGACAGATACAGTTGTATGCAAACGTTTGATTACTTTCGGGTAAATTCTACCTTTTGTTGATTATGAAAATAAGTTAAAACATCCTCTACAGAGAACACACATCTGCACATTTTAGTGCACAATTACTGTTTATTTGCTGAATTTAACACATTGGGACAAAAAACATAATTTGTCATTCATATTTTATGTTTTTTTTCCCCCAATATGTTAAACGAAATAAATAGAATTTGTGCTCTAAAATTTTCCTCTGTAAAGGATGCATGTTATTCGATTGGGGTGTTAAACTTTTGCGATTTTACATGGCTTGTATTTTTTTTTACAGTTTTATGAATTGGTTTATGTGGGTAGCGCTGTCACCTCACAGCAAAAAGGACCTGGGTTCGATTCCCCGGCCCAGGCAACCAGGGTCCTCTCTGTGTGGAGTTTGTATGTTCTCCCCGTGTCTGTGTGGGTTTCCTCCAGGTGCTCCGGTTTCCTCCCACAGTCCAAAGACATGCAGTCAAGCAAAGCAAAGATGCTAAATTGCCCCAGGTGTGAATGTGTATGTCTGTGTGTCTGCCCTGTGATGGACTGGCAGCCCTGTCCAGGGTGTTTCCCACCTTCCGCCCAATGAGCACTGGAAAAGGCTCCAGCACCCCCACAACCCAGGAGGATAAGCGGCTTAGAAAATGTGTGTGTTGATTGGCCAACAGGCATTTCTGATGCTAAGATAACCAGAACAGTCGCTTTGAAAACCCTGTTGCTGGTGCACAACCTATGGTTGGCTGTTGCTGCAAATAACTGCATTTGTCGCGGTCAGTCATTTGTTAAAACTCGAGTCTGTCAATTACTGGAGATCTTTCTGGAGATCCCTCCTTCCCTTTTTACCGTATTAAAGTTGGATATTCAATTTTCTCCTTTCTCGAAATAGTAATCCAACATACTTTAGTCCATGTTTATAGATAACAATGTGCAAAAAGTGTCAGAAACAACATAATCAAGTCTGTTAGAGACACTGAACATGGTTTGAGATACATATGCAATGATTTAGATGTGCAGTTTGATGCTATTTGGTAGCTACACACTTCCAATACTTGTTAGGCTTGTAGCTCGAGTTTAAAAACAAGCAAACTTCAGACACCATTAGGTATTGGCTGACTACATTTGAGGTGAGGGGGGAAATGTGGAAAATGTGTGAATTTGATCTGTCACTGAACTATCCCTGTAAAGGTCATCACATCACCAGGGAGCTTCTGATCACAACCGAAGAAGTTCATGCTCACAGAGGATCATACATATTCATGAGCAGCTGTTAGACAGGCAGTGTTATTGGCAGATCGTTGATTGCTACTGCAGATTAAAGTGGCTCACTGCCATCGTCCCTCATTTAACGACATGATCCACTCACTGCCTTGTACCTCCACTCACTGGCCAATTTATTGGAAACACCTACCTTGAACTTCTACTGACTGGACAAATTTTTGGAAACACCTGCCTTGTACTTTTACTGACTGGACAATTTTTTGGAAACACCTACCTTGTACTTCGACAGATTGGCCAATTTATTAGGAACACCTACCTTGTACTTTCACTCACTGGTCACTTTACTGGAAACACTTACCTCGTACTTCCACTCACTGGCCACTTTATTAGAAACACTTTCTTTGTACTTCCACTGACTGGCCACTTTGTTGGAAACACCCTACTCTGTACTTCCACTGACTGGCCACTTTACTGGAAACACCTACATTGTACTTCCACAAACTGGTCACTTTGTGCTTCCACTCATTGGCCACTTCATTGGAAACACCTATCTTGTACTTCCACTCACTGGCCACTTTACTGGAAACACCTCACTCAGTGGCCACTTTAACACCATCCCTGTTTTTGGCATGAGTACACAAGTCAACATTGTTTCTATTATGTTTGAATGCTAATTTTATCAAGGCACTTTTAGACACCACTGAAGCTGCAGGTGTGCTTTCTGTTTTCTATCTTTGTGAAGAGCTCTCAGTTGTTTTCAGAACAGGGGCTTCCGTCCTCGTTGCTCCCTAGCAGCTCAACACAGAGTCACAACAGAGAGCCAATGATATCCTAATTAATCGGATAACAGAGTTATAGGGAAAAAATAGTTAATGCAATTATATTAATTAAAGACATCGAAGCAATTTCCATTCAGAACAGCCTTAATAAAGATTGGAGACAGCCCTAATTCTTATGCTAACTGTTGCATTAGCTTCAAGTGCCATGCATTCCATCAGTAACCAAATCTCTGATTAGCAGCGTCGCAGTGGTCTTCATCAGTCGGCGTGCTCTCTCAATCACTCCATATTAACACAGCCCTCCTCACAGAGCCCTCACAAACCTGTCTCCATGACAACCGTGCCACAGAGCATGTGGACAGGAAGAGAGACGATATGTGAGCGGAGTGTTAAACCTTCAGCTCACGTACACACCAAAACACACACACATGCACTAAGGTTAACACACCCTCCACGATCGCTTAATTGACATGGAGCAGCTGCACCATCGAAACGGCATCGCGCCTAACTTCACCATTCAGCCTATCACGGTTTATTATTCCATTCAACACAATTGCGATCACTATTGTGCGTGAAATTGCACGCAGCTATTGTTCTGAGCTCACTGAGCGCTTCCTTTGTCCAGCTGTCATCCTGCTACACGGTGCTGAAGTTGGCTTCTTATTCAAATTTTCCAGTCCACCTTAAATGGCAGTTAAGTACTGCACCATTTAAGGTGGACTGGAAAATTTGAATTATTCAAACAAGAAGGTGGTGATTACGAATCCAACTTAAGCTTCGCTGTGTGGGTGGGTGGGTGTCATGCAGTCATGTACCCCCCTCAACTCCCACCACCCCTCTTGACGTACCTCTGGATGGTTGTCTCTGTTTGGTCTGCATGGTCAGGGTGCCCACAACTGCGCCCATGTTGACAGTGTCCACAACAAACTGTCCACTGTACCTGTCCACCTCTCTTACTCACTCTCTCTCTCTTTGTGTCTCTATCTCTCTCTATCAGTCTTGTCTGTGTTCTCCCTGAGTAATTCCCACGTTTACAAGCTCACCTCTCTCTCTCTCTTTATCCCCCTCTCTCTTTCTCTGTCTCTCTCTCTCTCTTTGTCCCCCTCTCTCTCTCTCTGCTGTGAGTTGTGAATGAATGAAAACAGCGCAAAATGTTTCCTCCCATGAAAACGCTCCTCCCACAAATCTCTCTTCCTCTCTCTCTATCTCTCACTCCTTCTCCCCCTTTACCTCATTATCTTTATTTCTCTCTCTACCGTCTGCTCATCTTCCCCTCTTCTCTTTCTTTCCTCCCCTCGCTATCTCTATATCTTGCTTCTTCTTCTCTCTCTTACTCCCTCACCCTCAATGTTTATCTTTCTCTTTATTGCTCTCCTTCTATGCCCCTCTCTCTTTATCTCTCTCCCCCTCTCCCATTTCTTTCGTTCTAGTCCCCACCTCCTCTTCTTAATCTCCTCCTGCTTTTGCTCTCTACAGCCCTCTCTCCTTTATCTCATTCTCTCCACTTGGCTTCTTCTTGTTCCCTCTTCCTCTCTATCTTCTGTGTACATCCCTCTCTCAGCACCCCTCTCTTTCCCTGCCCCCCCCTCTCTCTCTCTCTCTCTCTCTCTATCACTGTCTTTTTTTCTCCCTTGCTCTCTCCCCTCTCTCTCCCTATCTCCAGCCCTCTATCTGCACCCCTCTCTTTCCCTGCCTCTTTCTCTTTCCCTGTTCTTCGTTCTGCCCCTCTCTCTTTCTCTCTCTCATTCACTCTCTATCACTCTCTTTCCCCATTTCCCTCTCTCTCTCTCTGTTCCTTCTCTTTCACACTCCCTTTTTCTGTCTCTCTGTCCCTATCTCTCTCAATCTCTCTCTGCCTATCTTTCTCTCTCTTTTTTCTCTCTCCGTATCTATCACTCTCTCTCTCTCTCTCTCTCTACGTATCTCTCTCGCTCTCTCTCTCTCTCACCCTATCTATCACTTGCTCTCTCTCTCTCTCTATCTATCTCTCCCTCTCACCATCTCTCTCTCTTTCTCACTGTATCTCTCTCTCTCTCTCTCTCTACTGTATCTCTCTCTCTCTCTCTCTAACTGTTGCTGTGCTGGTGGTCTCAGAGCAGTGAGCAGTGAAGCGGTGCAGTGAGGATGAATCGCTCCGACACACACCACAGATTTTCATCTCATCTCTGCTTCCCTGCTGCTCCTCTGCACTGGCTCTCTCTCTCTCTCTCTCTCTCTCTCTCTCTCTCTCTCTCTCTCTCTCTCTCTCTCTCTCTCTCTCACTCGGAATGAGTCATGTTGAATGCTGTGTGTATATCAGGGCAGCCCAACATGGACAAACTACCACATTACTGCTGAACTGCTGCACACTGCAAAACACACCTCAGCAGTGTACAGTACTGCACAGGAGTCAGGACCACCTTTCACTTTATTAAAATTACAGTCAAAGCAGCCATTAAAGAAGGAGAAACGCAAATGAGAATAAATGAAAAACAAAGAGTTTCCAAAAGTGCTCAAAAAATGATTAAAAGCTCCAGAGAAAATGTGCCTCCTAACAACCACCTGGAAGACCTGGTTGACCCCAAAACTGCCCCCATCAGATAAACAGCACTTAAAGCTTTCATCTCTGAGAGAGAGGAGAAAATCAAGCTGCTTCAGATCTGAAAACATCCACAGGTGTTTCTGTCCATCCTTCCACTGTGAGAAGACGACTCAGCGCTGTGGGTCTGAAAGGATGTGTAGCTGATCAAGAAGAACCTCACTGAGAAAAGGAGACGGACACATCAAACAAAGAAGCTGAACGATGGACTGACCACCCCAGAGTCCAGACCTCAACACCACTGAATGTGTTTGATTACTTCAGAAAACGATCAACCAGCTTCTAAGACTGAACTTTGGAGGTGTGTCTGCAGATTCTTTGAGGAACTGAAACCAAGTCTCCTGAAAAGAATGGAAAAGAAAATAAAGAGTGACACACTAAATAATGAAAAAATGACAGTATGTTTAGTTGATCAAGCTTCTACGTAATTAAAGCCTTCGTGGTCGTTTTGAATGGAAGAAAAAAAATTGATGGTGGTCTCTGGCTTTTGCACAGTACTATATTAGCCCCTTACATGGTCAGGGCCTGCTGACACCGAAGTAAGTTTTATTGCTCACTAGCAGCTGCTTTTTCCTCTTTTCTTTAAATACAGCATTTACTGAGTTTAGCCTTTCATTCTTGCCAACAGAATGAATGTCCTTCTGTAATGAAAGGCTCATTTTCTGAAGTCATATTGAACCTGAAGCTGCTGTGAGCTAAAGGAGAATAGAATTGCAGTAAGCATTGTGCATTATCCTAGCAAAACTGCATGCAAAGGTTGCAAATACGAGTCTGTGTCTTGAGTCGAATCAAGAGTCATTTAAGAGTGAGTTCAAGCAGAGTTGTGACTTGACTACCGATCTCTGCTTAGTGCAGGGGTCGCAACACAAATGATAAGAAGAGCCATTTTGTCCTTTCAACAAAAATCAACCCACCTTGGGAGCCACAACATTTCTTGTCCATTTTACCATCTTGGCTACGAATACGTCTCACTACATGCTAATGTACTAAACAAATACGCCTTATTTTGCTCTGCTTTAAGCTTTAGCCACTTTTCTCGCATCTCCGGCAGGAAACCGTTCCACAGCAGTGGAATAGTTTCCTGTAAAATATCTCTCAACGTTTGATTTTTTTAACGACGCTGTTTAATCTGCAATGACAAACTCTTTGGTGCAACAGTTACATTCTGGCACCACAGGCACCAGTTAAGGTGGAACAGGAAAATTCGAACAAGAAGCTGGCGAATGAGAAGCTGACTTCAGCTTCACGACAAAGAGTTTCTCATTGCAGATTAAACGTATCAGGAAACCAGCTGGAGTGATTATAAACGCGGATATGTCGATTCATCTCCAAATTATCAATGTTCATCTTAAATCTCTCTCTTTGCCTTTTCGTTAGGTACTACCTAGGTCAGATTGTTGTCTGTGTTGTTTAGTGACCAGCTGTCCATGCACCAGCCTTCAGGGTTAAAGCGTGAATTAGCAGTTCTACATTAACTCCAGTGTTTAAGACTATTTATGGCTTAAACCTGTGTTGAACGATCAGCAGAGCTTTATTTTACTGTAAAGGAGGATTATTTTATTATTACCTACAAATCTAATTCTGCTGTGGAGCCACAACAGGACAGTAAAAGAGCTGCATGCTGCATGTTGCCGACCCCTGGTTTAGTATGTATATTCATATGCATGTGCAGTGTCTTCAATGCATGCATGGAAAGTACTTTACAATACTTAACCTGCAATGCAAAGACATCTCCCAAAAATGCAATTGTTCCTGTGTTGCGTGCATATTTTGTTAGTATTCTGCACGCATGCATGCATATATCTTGACCTTTTTTAGAAAAGGCAAAATGTCCCCATTGTGTGTGCTCCTCTAGTTCAACTCAGATTCACCCTCATTAGTGCGGCCGCTGGGGTCTCATGCGCAAACTTCTCCTATTAGAAAGAGAGAGAGAGATACAGAGAGAGGAATAAATGGGATCTGAGGGTGGGACACATACGAAAACGTGGGTCATACACGAAGTTCCTGTGGTGCTATTCGAAGCAGTGGCTACATAACCTCATAAATAATTAAAGATAAAGACTCATACATCACAGGCCTGTCGAGTGTGAAGATGGTAATGAGCAGTTATGTAACTATCCTGCCTCACATTTAGCAAACCCAGCACAACTGACCCTTAAACCAAGCCAAGACATCCCCAGGAAATCCTACACTGCCAACTCTAACACAAAACCCACTTCCCTTTTGTTTACCTCACAATCAGTTGGGCAATAGTGCCCCCTACCAGCTAAAAACTATGCAGGGAGATGCCACTGTCCACTTTATGACACTTTGAAGGAATCAGTCCATGATTCTTCTCAACCCTGTCAATCACCATAGGACACAGTATTATAGTCACAGTACTGTAGATAGTAATAAGTGTATTAAAAATCCTACATTGTAGCTCTGTCTTGCTGGTATACAGTGAGAGAGCGTAGCCCATCAGATTATGTCCTCTAGACTTTTATCATTTGTCAGTAGGCTGACAGGCTCTAGTTGTACAAATATATAATAGATCTAAGATAAGTGGGCCTCATAAAGTGTTCAGTGATTAGAAGGTAGGTGTTCCTAATAAAGTAAACTGCAGAAATGGGTGATACATTGACTGAATAGCGATTTGATTCAAACTTGACTTTGACTAACTTGCTCTAGAACAAAGCTTCATGCAATTTAAACCTAAAAAAAACTGCATGATTAAATTAAGACACTGAGCTTTTCATATCTTACCTTGCATGTGCAACTTTGTCAGTCAGTATTGCAACTGTCATGTGCAATTCCATTCTCTTACACTGTCAGACATAAAGGTACTGTACAGGTACATTTTGTTCACCAAGAAACAAACAATGTAAACAGACCATCAGAAGTACAACAGTCGGCATAAGGTCTACCTGTGTACCTGAAATACGTTTTTCCCAGGGGAAAGGAAAGGGAAAGAAATCTGATAAAGAGGCTGGATTTTAGCTCAGTAATCAGATTTCTCAGTGCATGGAAACTCTTACTCTGATTTCTTTCGAATTTCTCAGTCTGAGCATGTGTGAAAACAGACCGCGGTACTGTAAGAAAGCAAGCAGCGTCGCCGCGAGAGACGCAACAGAACACTTTGGAGCAACTCTAAACCCAAATACATGCTTGACAAAATGATTTACGTATTCTTCATCTCCTAGATCATGTATGTTCATATTTTCGGGTAAACTGACATGATGTTTAAAAAAAAAAGCTGCGGCATGAAGTTTGAGTTGTACATTACGCTTACATCACGTCTTCTTCTGTAAGTTTACTGGCTGGTTACAAAGCAGAAATCTGATTACTGTCTGACTCATGTAGACCCAGAGTTTCCCATTATCTGATATCTCAAGTGCATGTAAACGCATTGATCAGATTACTGACAAAATCTGATTTTCTGCAGTTATTGGATTATTAAGTGCATTTAAATGCTCTCAATAAAATTAAATGCCTTGATTCAAAACAGGGTACATGGAGTTAATGCAACTTTAAAAACATAATTGCAGCAGAATTTGGTACAACTATGTTCCCTTCCTAAAGGTACTTGGGATGTATCCTTGAGGGTACCACCCAGTGATGAAAGGGGTATGACCCCAGTGACAGTTTAGTACCTTTTTTCTGGGAGTGTACAGCTCACAGTGGTGTAAACTTTACAAAAACTTTCAAGCTGATGGACCGATAAATGTGGTGTTAAAAGAGACTTCCTAAATAAATTTCAATTTTTATTCCTGATCTGTTGGCTGCCTTTGACACTCTGAAACATACGATGCATTCAAACTTTAGCGGCAATGCTCTCTCTTTGTTCTCATTTTCAGGGTTAGTCCCACCAGTTAGCCCGGAAAGGTTCTCTCTCAGCTTCTCATATCCTCACTCTCGATGTCCCCCAGGGATCAGTTCGTGGCCCACTTTTGTTTTCCCTGTTTGTAAAGCTGCTAAGATCAGGGATAAGCTTTCATGGTTTCTCCTGCCATGGCTGTGTTGATGACACCTTGGTGTACTTCTGTTTTCCTGTATTAGCTTCACAAATGTCAAGATGTCTTGCATTCCATCTCTTCCTGGATGGAAATCCATTACCCTAAAACTGAATCTCGACCAGACAGACCTGGTCAGACCTCTCTCACCGTTCACTCTTTCACCACAGCTAAAAAAACACTTCTCCTCTACAATGTGCTTGCCTGGTCTATAACTTTCTGAAGTTCTACCATAGGGCTTCTCTACTGAGATCAATACACTGGCTTCCAGCGGCAACAAGAACAACAAGAACACCTCCGCACCTTGGTTTGGGACCACTAGGTCCTTGACTTCTGGGCACTTAGCAGGTCCTTCCTTGAGATATAACCACTTAAGGTAAAGTCTTGCTGCTTCAGGGTTCTTTCTCTGAGACTTGCATAAAGTGTACACATTGAAATAATTAATTATTAATCAGAGGTAGGCAAATGTAGCATTGGGAGTTCTGCCCACGGTGTAGCATGGTGTGCTTACCCAGGCAGATAATTGAACCCCAGTCTGCTGCGTAGAGCTACGCTACACCCACACCAACCACACCATCTCTGAAGGATCGTCACATATAGGCACAGACAGGCCTGTTCGGTTAGGGCTTCTTCACTTGATCCGTGGCATACCACTGAGTCCAATTCCTCAATCATGCATCACAGCACCTGTTTTGACTAATTAGGTTCCGTTCTTCATTAAGGAAGAGAACTCATTAGTGAAACCAGGTGTTGTTATGCAAGACTGGAACTAATACCTCTACACCGGGGGTCAGTTTTAATGTTTTCTCTGCTTAATTTAATGTACGCCACATAATTCGATGCGAGCTGATTAAGTCAGGAGAAGCCCCTGACCGTGGGTCGCCTCGGCCCTGCAGGACGGCCGTCTGCCACCTCTGCTACCTCTCCGTGGGCCAGTTTGAGCACTGTTGCATAAGAGAGATGGAGAAAGAGAGACATGCGCTTATGTACAGGATGCGTCTCCTCCAGTCAGGAAGGAACTCCTGGGGATTTTAGCCAAGACTTCAAACGCGCTTTCTGTCTTGATGCCCGGAACTCCAAATCCTCTTGGCTCTATACCCGCATTTCAGGTCTCTCCCTCTTTCTTTTTCTCTATCTTTCACTCTCTGTGGGAGTGAGAGCATGCACAAACATGTGAGCGCAGTCCGGTACGCCTGTTTGCCTACTTTTGTATTAGTCAGCAGTGGGAGTAGCACCTCCGAGCGCAAAGCATACCCCGCATAGCAAAGCCTACATCCGGCTGATCAGCCACGGCAACTTTGCATACGCCTCGGCAACTTTGCATACAGGCACACTTAATTAAACATCAAGGCATGGGCAGTGCTGCTTTTTTCCCAGATTCGATGCCTCCTCTTTCTCTATCTCGCTCTCTCTTTTTCCCTCTCTTCCTTATCTTTTCATCTTATCGCTTACTTGCAGCCTCATCCCTCCTTCTCCTCCTCCGCCCCCTCCTCCTGGTTCCAGGATCGCCTACGTTCTATCCTGTCTCTCTTCATTAAAGAACAGCTTGGGGCTGATTGCGTTCATACTTTCGGAGGAAGCTGCCATGAGGCTCTTTTGTAACCCACAATGCATTGCACGAAGAAAAGGATCAGGCATGGATTGCCACATGCCAAGAAATTCAGTAACACTGTAAAGAATTGCTGTCATTTCCACAATAATGTGCTGTGTTGAAGCCAGCATGATACTTTAAATGCAGTTTACAGTTTTATACAGCATCCTGTGTTGAATTCTGGGAAAATAGTTACAGTACAGGCAGATTATATTGTGTCAAATACCTTATTGTATGGCTACTGTAATAGTACTTTAATAATACATCAAATCAGGCAGAATCATCAGCTTTATTGTAAAACTAGGTAACTAGTTAACATTAGCCTAGCTGGCTAGCTAGCTTACCTAGAGCAACCTGTACTATTAAAAAATAAAGCCTGGATATTCATTTGTGAGTTAATGAATTTTTTTTTTTTTAATCATATATGTCATTATATAGCAGAATTTAATGCTTTGACTTTGTAAGTAGTCTGCCCTGCGATGGACTGGCGACCTGTCCAGGGTGTATCCTGCCTTCCGCCCAATGACAGCTGGGATAGGCTCCAGCACCCCACCACGACCCAGAAGGATAAGCGGTTTAGATGATGGATGGATGGACTTTGTAAGTACCTTTTTCTTTGTATCATAGCGCTGCCATGATAATGCTAATTTCAGATAGCTATGGGATTCAGTCTCTATGGGATTTGCAGTGTCGTGTTAGTGCCAGGCTAACACTTTCTCATATCTAGCTTAATACTATACAGCTCTAACTTAAACATTGATGCATGGAGCTTGAAAACATGCATGTGACATGTTGACATTTTATTTTGCAGGTTTATCAGTGAATCTTTTAGTAAATAATTCAATTTAAAATCTTACGTTCTTATATTTTTATTGAATAAAACATGAGCACCTCATAGCTGTTCTGTAGTCTGTATTTTTGCTGTATAATACTGGGTTAGTCTGGAATTCAACAACGAGACGTTTGGCGTCTGCGACTCCCAAAAAAATCAACATCTGGTTTATTTCACCGCTGCGGTTGATGGCAAAGGTTGGGAAAATTGAACTTTAAATTGTAACTTCCACTTACTGCTGTGGTCTGCGGAATCAGCATGGCATTAGCTTTGTGGCTCCATTGTAAACAATGCAATATCTGGTTTGCTGTCATCCATCCACCACCAACACAGCATAACTGATTTATTAGAGGTGCCTCTAAAACTAAAACGAAACAATGTTTGGAATAATTTTTGGCTTTTTAAAACTGCTGTTTTAACTTGTTCATTTCCTGATGTGTTTGCTAATTCATCTAAGATTCAGAAAAGAGGGTATTGATGATTACAGAAATATACAGCTGACAATGTATAGTCTTGTAGAAATACAGTTCTGCACTGCGTTTAAGAATACAGTACAATATGCCATTACTGTAGATACATTAAAGTACATTCGTAAAAAAGATGGTTCTTCAAGGGTTGTTTAGAAAAGACAATGGGTTCTATATAGAACCATGAACACTTAAAGAACCATTTGCATGCTTAAAGGTTTCTTTGCATTGTGAAAGCATTGTTCAGATTGATGGAGAATGCTATGTAGACAGATAGATGGATGGATGGATGGATAGGTAGATAGATGGATAGATAGGCAGATCTTTATTGATCCCGAAGGGAAGTTGCAGTGTTACAGTAGCAAGACATATAATTGCACATAAACAGACATATATTAGGCATAAATAAAAATAGACATACATTAGAGTAAACGCATGGTTCCCAACAAACTTGACATCATAACAATAGCAGAACCCTTTTGGTGCTATATAGAACCCTTTTCAAAATGTTCTATATAGAACCATATACAGCACATTCTCCATCAATCTGAAGAATCATTTCACCATTATTTGACTGTTCATGGTTCTATAAAGAACCACTGTCTTTACTAAATAACCCTTAAAGAATCAATGAGTGTGTTTACATGCACTTAATAATCCGATCTTAATCAGATTTCTGCAGTTATCTGCTTATTCAAATGGTCATGTAAACAGCACACTCTGATTTCTTAGATAGGAGTAAGGTCTAGAAATCCGATTAAGAGGCTGGATTTTAGCTCAGTAATCAGATTTCTCAGTGCATGTAACGCTTACTCTGATTTCTTTCAGATTTCTCAGTCTGCGCATGTGTGAACACAGACGGTGGTGTCGGAAATAAGTAAGAAGCGTTGCTGTCAGACACAGCAAAACACATTTAGAGCGACAATGAAACCAAATACATGCTTGAAGAAATGAATGATTTACATATTCTTCATCTTCTAGATGATGTTTGTTCATATTTTCAGGCACGATGTTTAAAAAAAGCTGCGGCATGAAGTTTGAGTTGTACGTTACGTTTACATCGCGTCTTCTTCTGTGAGTTTATTGGCTGGTTGCAAAGCAGAAATCTGATTACTGTCTGAATCATGTAGACCTGGAGTTTCCCCATTATGTGATTACTCAATTGCATGCAAATATGTTGATCAGATTACTGACAAAATCTGAATTTCTGCAGTTATCGAATTAATAAGTGCATGTAAATGCATTCATTTTTTTAAGAGTGTAGGAAGAATGTAAATATTAATCACAGTAACAAGGTGGCGACTCTGCTGTTGTCAGTTACTGTAAATTTATAGAGTCATTTCTTTGCATTGCACATACGTATTTGAGGCTAAAAAGAGACTTGTAAACTGACAGACAGAGAAAAATTCAGGTAGGAGGCTAGAAAGATTGTAAAAAGACAAACAAGCTTTACATAACTACTGGGGGGCAGTGGGAGCCCCTGAGCAGGAGGGCTCACAGTGACCGGGCACCCTTACGTCTTTATAGGACCCCTAATATGGATACTGACCTAACTGAACACCTAAGACTCCCATAGACATCCTATATAGCTCACCAGTGCGCTTCCGTCAACACTGCACAGACACAACTGATGTATCTTATTCATAGAGCAGATCATCCATGATAACCAGATCCTTCATAACCAGCATCACATGCTAATTATAATAACTCTGAAATCGTAAAAATGTAAAACACAAACATTTAGGTTAGCATTAGAAGCCAATGGGTGGAACTGAGAGCATCAACTTGTCTGAGACTTTATATAAGCTAATTACATTGTCATATTTTATTAATTTGGAAAGTCCATTGATTTTTTTGCACAGAGATTAAATTCCAGTTCAGACTAAAAGCAACTGACTGGTAAGAAAATAAGTAAACACCTATAAAACTATGAGAAGATACAGTAGTTCTTCCATAATGTTATCCATACCTCTCCTGTAGTTCACCTGTTTGGTCTGCATGGAAAACGTCCCCAGCACCACACCCATCTTGACCACTGGTCAAATTTGATTCTGCTTCTTTTGGTCCTTTGCGCTGGTAACCTAATGTTCTCTCACTGTAGCTTCGTCCCTGTTGCTTCTGACTCCTACTTTCCTCTCTCTCTCTCTCTCTCTCTCTCTCTCTCTCTCTCTCTCTCTCTCTCTCTCTCTGGCTCTCACTCTCTTTCACCTGTTTGTTGCTCCCTTTGAAGAAACCTCTTTGCTTCCCTGTACTCTGATCATAACTCTCTTTCTCTGAGTGCTGCTTTGTTCCTCACTCTCTCTCGATGCCCCTGCGCTCTCTCTTTTATCTGTTACCTCTCTTTAGCGAAGACTCTCTCCTGCAGCCTGTCTTTCTGTCTATCATATGGATTCTGGAGGTGGCTCCTGTCTCTCTGAGCTTTATGAAAGAGGAGAGAGAGAGAGAGAGAGAGAGAGAGAGAGAGAGAGAGAGAGAGAGAGAGACAGAAAGAGAGAGAGAGCGAGTGGGTGAAAGGAGTAAAGTGATTGGCAGAAGGAAAAGGATGGAGTTTGTATAGCCAATGGATTAGGAAACGCTAATGAAGGTGGAACGCAAGCTTGACATATTGTAGAGCTTCTGTCATTTATTTGTCTTATTGGCCACTTAGGAGCACCTGCCTCATACTTCCACAAACTGGCCACTTTATTAGAAACACCCACCTTGTACTTCCACTAAACTGGCCACTTTATTAGAAACACCTGCCTCATACTTCCACTAACTGGCCACTTTATTAGAAACACCTACCTCGTACTTCCACAAACATGCCACTTTATCAGAAACACCTACCTCGTACTTCCACTAACTGGCCACTTTATTAGAAACACCCACCTCATACTTCCACTAACTGGCCACTTTATTAGAAACACCTACACTGTACTTCCACAAACATGACACATTATTAGAAACACCTACATTGTAATTCCACATACTGGCCACTTTATTAGAAACACCCACCTTGTACTTCGACAAACTGGCCTCTTTATTAGAAACACCTACTTCATACTTCCACTATCTGGCCACTTTATTAGAAACACCTACTTCATACTTCCACTATCTGGCCACTTTATTAGAAACACCTACCTCATACTTGCACAAACTTGCCACTTTATTAGAAACACCTACCTCATACTTGCACAAACTGGCCACATTATTAGAAACACTTACATTGTACTTCCACAAACTGGCCACTTTATCAGAAACAACTACCTTTTGCTTCTACACACTGGCCACTTTATTAGAAATACCTACCTTGTACTTTCACTAACTGGCCACTTTGTCAGAAACACCTTATATGAGATTATTTGCAGAACATATTATGACCACCTAGGAAAAGTATCCATTTGTGGTGGTTTATATTTTAACATTTGTTGCTCTTTCATTACATTATTTTAAATGAAACATTGATTATTGAAGCTCAGATTCTTCTCAAGCGTAGTTCTTCTTGTGTGGCCTACATTGAGTCCAGATATCACTGAACTGCATTCTCAGCATAAGAGTATCAATATTAATAAAATTAAACTGGGATTTGAGATCAGTCTCCAATGGCTCACAGGCTTATCTCAATCCAATTTCAACTCAGCGTAGAGTGCTTCATTGGCATGACAACTCGTAGTACAGTTATAAAGCTCAGACTTGCTCCTGGTTATAAAGTTTGAGAGTTGAAAGAATTGTAAATGAAAGTGGTGCAGATTAAAGTGCTTAAAATGTGAATTATCTATTCAGGCCACTCAGACACACGCTGAGCTGGAACTCTCTCCGCTGACAGTGAAACACCCATTCAGCTCAGTTTCTAGGAGGAAACTCCATCCAGCATGAGAGCTTTCGAGGGCCAAGAATCAGCTGAAATGGGATCAACATGATGTGATTGGAACCGAACAGAGAGAACAGAACGGACAGAGAAACAGATGAGAGAACAGAGCTGAGTAGAAGCGAGGACGATAGAGCAGGATCTTTCTCCTGTTTCCCAGCTCATCTCAACTGAACTCCACATAGTTCAAATGAATTCAACTCAATTCAATTAAAATTAATTTAGCTCAACTCAACTGGTCACAACAACTCAACTCAGCTTTACTCAACTCCACTTAGTCTGAACCCATTCAACTCAATTCAACTCAGTTTAGCTCAACTGAACTCAACTTACCTCAAACCAATTTAACTCAATTCAGTTCAAAGGAATCAAACTCAACTGAACTCAGCTTAGCTCAAACCAAATCAGCTCAGTTAGGTTCAAAGAATTTAACTCAACTGAACTCACTTTGACTCGACTTAGTATAATTTGAACAAATTCAATTCAGCCCAGTTAAATGCAGTTCAGTCCAAATGAATTATGCTCAGATTAACTCAAATAAGCTCAAATTAGCTCAACTCAACTGAACACAACTGAGCTCAAATCAGTTCAACTCAATTCAGTTCTAAGGAATTTCACTCAACTAAATTCAACTTAGCTTAAACCAAATCAGCTCAGTTCTGTTCAAAGTTTAACTCAACTCAGATTGGCTCAATTTGACTTGACTTAGTACAAACTGGGTAAATTCAATTCAGCCCAGTTCAACTCAATTCAGTTCAAATGAATTAAGCTCAAATGAACTCAGCTAAACTAAATTCAACCCAGCTCAAATATACTTGGCTTCAACTTAGCTTGGCTCAACTCAACTGAACCGAACTCAACTCAAATCAATTAAACTTTTTTAGTATTTATTTAAACTCAATTGTATTTAACTAAACTCACCTTAGTTCAGTTTGACTTTACTAAACTCGACTTAGTTCAAATAAAATAAACTCAATTCAACCCAATTCAACCCAATTCAGTTCAAATGAATTTTACCTCAATTGAACTCAACTCAGCTTAACTCAACTTACAAATTAAATAAATTCAACCCAGTTCCAGTCAGTTCAGTTCAAATGAACAACTGAACTCAACTTAGCTCAAACCAGTTCAACTCAATTCAGTTGAAATTGAGTTAACTTAAGCTCAATTCAGTTCAGTTCAACTGAACTCAATCCAGTTTGCCTCAAGTCAGTTCAATCTGAATCAGCATAACTCAATTTATCAAAACTCAAATAATCTCATGTTAACTCAAAGTATCTTTAAAGGCAAGATGTATATACAGTCGTGAAATGTTTTAACACCAAGGTCAAATTTTTTTTTTCGATTTTCTAAATGAACATAAATACACATTCTGCACATTTTAATGCAGTTAATGCTAATATTCTAAATTAAATTTATTGGGAAGAAAAAATAAACACAAAGTGTAGCAAAAAACATACAATAGTTCTGGCACAGTTTATATCTTTATATATTACATTTTAATTCTGTGGTGTTATATTAACACCTACAGTGTTCATATTAATCTACAAAGAAGGAAGCAATGTTGATTGTTGTGTATTGAAGTGAATTGAAATAAATATTGGCTAATGTGATTCTAAATATGTTCAGGTTTCAGAAAAATAAACTATAAAAAAGATTCAAGAAATCTAAATATGTCAAGAATAAACAGCTACAGATGATTCTACAGTAATTGAGAAATGTGTATAGCAAGAATGAAATTAATATCCAGAATGGCCACAGTGGTAAACACACCTCAATGATGTTAATCTGACAAAAAATGATTATTAACAGATAAATTTTGAATAAAACATCTAAAAATACATTTCACTGCCTATTTTATGATATGTACATTTGCAATACGTAAAAAAGAAGCATCATTACTGAGTGAAGAGAATAAAAACAGGCTGAGTTTTTCACACCACGTCGTACGTCTTTACGTTTTAACCTCGTCCACACAGACTCAAAAAGAAGGTCCGGCTCACATTTAGGTCTCAAATGATCTCATAATCAACATTATATAATGAAGATATGATGACAGTAGTAGATAATTCACTCACATCCTCAGAGACGCTCCTTCACCAAGTTTAGACTGAGTTCTCTTTGAATTCTCTTTCATCATCAGATTCATCCACTCGGGGAAGGGGGCCGAAGCACAACCCACGCCACAAAATATTTTTTGCACGTTAAGTGCAATTACATATTTCCACCAAAGAGGTCTCCAAATCCACAAATGTTACTTAGCTTTAAAGCTACATCTTATGAGTAATGATTATATAAACAGGAACAGAAATTACTACAATGACAAGTGATGCAAAGTTTGCATCTGTATATTTAAACTATTGCACTTCCAGTCTTACACACATGCATATGCCACTTATGATAAGGTCTTTAATATCATGCAATATCATGCTACTCTCTCACTGCAATTTATATCTATCTATCTATCTATCTATAAAAATGTCAGTCAAATAAAAAAGGTGTTTAGCCTACGAAAGCCTACAAATAATATTTGTAAAAGCCCAAAGAAATTCTTTAAAGAAATTCCTTAATTAAAACAAATGAATTAAAATGAGATTTAAAATTAAAAAAACCTAATAAAATAAATTGCAAAATGTGATCTAGAGGAGATCAGACTGTTCCAGAACAGACTCTGCTACGCTAAGTTGAACTCAGCTATCTCAGCTTCTCTTCTTTGATTCTTTGTGTGCTTCCAAAAGGCTGTGCTCTAATGAACTCTGCTTTCATTTCGTTCTGCTTTTGAACTCGCTTTCATTCTGCTCCTGTCCACGCGGTCTGAGCTGCAGGCTGTTTGCGCCCACAGCAGCTCTTTCATTTTGTTCTATAACTGTGGTACAACATGTTCTTCTTCCAAAAAAATCGTCAAGCAACTTGTTACACAGTGGATACAGCAGCTCTAACCTTGGACTAAATTCCCTGGCCGTTTTATCAGAAACCCCTCTCTTGTAGCTCCACTTTACTGGTGTGCAGGTAGAGACTCATCTGTTGATGCACATTTTGTGTTACCCATCATCTAGTCCTACATCGGTGGTCAGTTTCTGACTACAGAGATGCTCTTGGCTGGCCAGAGTAGAAGCAGAAGGTAGGTGTTTCCAATAAAGTGGCCAGTGAGTTGAAGCACAAGGTAAGTATTTCTAAAAAAGTGGCCAGTGAGTGGACGTACAAGGTCGGTGTTTCTAATAAAATGGCCAGTGAGTGGAAGTACAAGGTGGGTGTTTCTAATAAAGTGGCCAGTTGGTGGAAGTACAAGGTTAGTGTTTCTAATAAAGTGGCCAGTTAGTGGAAGTACAAGGTAGGTGTTTCTAATAAAGTGGCCAGTTAGTGGAAGTACAAGGTAGGTGTTTCTAATAAAGTGGCCAGTGAGTGGAAGTACAAGGTAGGTGTTTCTAATAAAGTGGCCAGTGAGTGGAAGTACGAGGTAGGTGTTTCTAATAAAGTGGCCAGTTAGTGGAAGTACAAGGTTGGTGTTTCTAATAAAGTGGCCAGTTTGTGGAAGTACAAGGTAGGTGTTTCTAATAAAGTGGCCAGTTAGTGGAAGTACAAGGTTGGTGTTTCTAATAAAGTGGCCAGTGAATGTAAGAACAAGGCAGGTGTTTCTAATAAAGTGGCCAGTTTGTGGAAGTACAAGGTTGGTGTTTCTAATAAAATGGCCAGTGAGTGGACGTACAAGGTCGGTGTTTCTAATAAAGTGGCCAGTGAGTGGAAGTACAAGGTAGGTGTTTCTAACAAAGTGGCCAGTTAGTGGAAGTACAAGGTTGGTGTTTCTAATAAAGTGGCCAGTGAGTGGAAGTACAAGGTTGGTGTTTCTAATAAAGTGGCCAGTTAGTGGAAGTACAAGGTATATGTTTCTAATAAAGTGGCCAGATAGTGGAACTACAAGGTAGGTGTTTCTAATAAAGTGGCCAGTTAGTGGAAGTACACGGTAGGTGTTTCTCATAAAGTGGCCAGTGAGTGGAAGTACAAGGTAGGTGTTTCTAATAAAGTGGCCAGATAGTGGAACTACAAGGTAGGTGTTTCTAATAAAGTGGCCAGTTAGTGGAAGTACACGGTAGGTGTTTCTCATAAAGTGGCCAGTGAGTGGAAGTACAAGGTAGGTGTTTCTAATAAAGTGGCCAGTGAATGTAAGAACAAGGTAGGTGTTTCTAATAAAATGGCCAGTTTGTGGAAGTACAAAGTAGGTGTTTCTAATAAAGTGGCCAGTTAGTGGAAGTACAAGGTATATGTTTCTAATAAAGTGGCCAGATAGTGGAACTACAAGGTAGGTGTTTCTAAAGTGGCCAGTGAATGTAAGAACAAGGTAGGTGTTTCTAATAAAATGGCCAGTTTGTGGAAGTACAAAGTAGGTGTTCTAATAAAGTGGCCAGTGAGTGGACGTACAAGGTCGGTGTTTCTAATAAAGTGGCCAGTTAGTGGAAGTACACGGTAGGTGTTTCTCATAAAGTGGCCAGTGAGTGGAAGTACAAGGTAGGTGTTTCTAATAAAGTGGCCAGTGAATGTAAGAACAAGGCAGGTGTTTCTAATAAAGTGGCCAGTAAGTGAAAGTACAAGGTAGGTCTTTTATATGAAGAGGAAGGTGAACACAGCTTCTCTGACAGGTTTTAGAGCTATCTTAAAAAAACACATATGTTTATGTGTATGTTCTTCATTTGCTTTTGCATGCATTTGCAAAAGATGTAGATCAATGATAGAGTTGTACTGCCCTCTGTTGGTTAAGGAAAGGTATCACAAGAAGTGAAAACATTTCTATGTTGGCTTGAATGTAATCCCTGAAGAATGTAGGAACCCCCACCCCTACATACACTGAACATTTGCCATTTCCCTGTATCATTGCTGTTGGGACAACACTTTGTACAGTGCAGTACAATGCATTAAGTCCATATGTTAAGCTATTTTGTATGACATCTGGCTTCTAATTGGCAGAAACGTGCCCTCAACTTGTATGTCCATTGAAAGAGCATATACATCCTGTGTAGGCTTGCTAGCATTACTTTTACCTATTAAATGATGTTCAAAATGGTGCTTATAAGCCACCTCTATGCACCCTTAATGCACTCTTTGGCAAGACAAGCATCAGTGAGTTCTCCACAAAGTCCTTATAATATAAAGGCCTTGTAAAATTTCAGTTTGGTGAAAAACAAGCAATTTCAAGCCTCCCTCAAATGAGAATTCCTACTAATCAATGCTGCTCAATCCTAATAACAACTACTTATCAGGCTCAGTTCTGGAATAAAACCAGCAGGGAGCACCATTTCCCACATTATCTTCCCAACCACCTTCCAGCCGCCTTTCCTTCACAGCTGTAGATCACGATCCCTCTGCTGTGCTTATAATCACAGAGTTGTGACACTGAGGCCTGTAAAAGTCACGTGCAGCTGAAATACAAGCCCGTAACCCCAGCACTGTTTGTTAACCTTCATAGATGTCGGGGCACATGGCCTCAAACGTGTACTCAATAATACATATGAAGCACTCTGCTGACGCAGGAATTTAGCATTTGTGGTGTTTATTTCATTGTTTTATGCCTCGGAAATTCCAATGAGTGCTCTGAAAGCAAGTTTACTTTAGTGCTGTACTGGAGCTACGAGGCTAATGAAGCTACAATGTAAACTGCATGCCTGAATCATCACATATTTGCATGATATGGAAAAAAGTATTGGGGCACCTACACATTACACCTACAGGAGCTTTTATGACATCCTATGGAGTTGGTCCCCCTTTGCAGCTCTAACAGCTTCCACTCTTCTGGGAAGCTTCTACAAGATGTTGTGTGTGTCTGTGGGAATTTGCGCTCATTGATCCAGAACAGCATTTGTGAGGTCAGACACTGATGTTGGACGAGAGGTCCTGGATCACAATCTCCGTTCCAGTTCATCCCAAAGATGTTCGATGGGGTTGAGGTCAGGGCTCTGTGAGGGCCAGTCAAGTTCTTCCACACCAAACTGACCCAGCCAGGCCTTTATGGAGCTGCTTTGTGCACTGGGGCTCAGTCATGCTGGAACAGGAAAGGTTCTTCCCCAAACTGTTCCACAAAGTTGGAAGCGTAAAATTGTCCAGTATGTCTTGGTGCTGAAGCATTAAGACTTCCCTTCACTGGAACTAAGGGTTCTAGACCAACCCCTGAAAAACAGCCTCATATCATCATCCCTCCTCCACCAAACTTTACAGCTAGCACAGTGCAGTCAGGCAGGTAACGTATATGTTTCCACTGCTCCAAAGTCCAGTGGCAGCATTCTTTACACCACTCTATTAAAAGCCAGCATGCTCTTGCGATGGACACATGTCCCCACATGGACTCAGGAATGCAGGTACAGTACCAGACACAGCGGAAACCATATGTCAACAACGCCGCTGAGTTCTCTGGGCTAAAGCTCACCTGAAATAGACTGATGTTCAGTGGAAATGTATATTGTGATCTGACGATTCCACCTTTCAGATTGTTCACAGATATAATGCACGCCTTGTTCTCTGTACCAAAGAAGATCCAGATTGTTACCAGTGTAAAGTTCAAATGCCAGGGTCTCTCATCATATGGGGGTGTGTTTGTCGCTAACCTGCACATCTGTGAAGGCACCATTAATGCTGAAAGATATATACACATTTTGGAGTGACACATGCTTCCTTCAGGATGACGTCTTTTTCAGTCCAAGCTAAATCGGTTGATGTTTTCAGTTCCTAAGCAATTATTAAGTACCTGCTTTTAAAGGGAAACGTGATGTAAACATATAAACATGCTCCTGTCCTAATGTTTCTGAATACGTTTCAGGCAACACATTTAGAATGAGTGTTTGTTTACAAGAAGGTAAAGATAAAACATCAAATATTATGATATCATGTTTCTGTAGTGTATTTAATGTAACGCAAAAGAAACAGAATTCACAAATGACTGGTTTGTGTTTGTATCAGCATTGTACACATTATATAATTATTACATATTTTTGATGTTTTTCAGTTTTTGACATAATTTGAAAATACGTGTTACCCTTTACATTGTGTGTAAATTTCATGAGAAATGGACCAAAAGTACTTGGAAAAAAGTCTGGTTTCATTGACTTACATTAAAAGTAAAGTAAGTTTTTTTTTCTTTCTCCTGTAAAGTTATGATGATGAGATGTGAGGTTTTTGTTCCGATACCTATATATATTAACGAGAGAGAGAGAGAGAGAGAGAGAGAGAGAGAGAGCTATAAAGATATAAGGGTATTTGTGTGTGTCAGAATGAGAGTGAGAGTCAAAGAGGGCAACAGCGGTGAGAAAGAAGGAGGGATGAAGAGCGAGGCAGAGGGGAGAGGGGCGAGCAATGGCGAAAATGGGGGGAGTGAGATGCAGGAGATAAAAATAACCAGGAGGAAGGAGATTACGTAAAAAGGGAGGAGAAGTGATTTAAAAATTAAAAGTGGGGATGTGCACTGTCAGCTCCGATCTGTTACCATTAGAGAGAGAGAGAGAGAGAGAGAGAGAGAAAAGACATTAGGTTAGAATAGAGGATGAAGTGAGTATACAGAGACATGCAGCGATGAGAGAGAGAACCGCTTCCAGCCAGACTGCGTGTGATCAGAGTGTGATCCAGCATCTTCACTGCAGCGCCTGCACTGTGCTTAACATCTACCCTCGGCAGCTCTCCTGCATACAGTCTGTTAATTGATGTGTTAAAGCTGTTAAAGGTTTACAGAGTTTCCATGTGTTTACCATAAAGATAGCTGATCAGTTGAGATGTATAGACCACTGTAGTGTTGTGTCATTCTATAGGCTGCGTTATGCCCATATTAGGATCTCCGGGTCTAAGCTCGATTTCTCTGTGGCCAGAATGGACGGGGTTTTCAACAAATTGCATCTGTGTTAAGTAAAAATGTTCAGAACCCGATACATTTTGTCCTGTGTACATTTTTCTCCACATCACTGGCTCCTCTGAATTATGAGGTCGTTAAAGAGCCTTAATATTGCTACATGCAAGCTAAAGCTACTGCGCGTCAATTTGATGTCACTAAGCTACAGAAAACTGAGGCTGGCTGTGGCGGTGTTCTGGCAAGTTCCATAGGAAAATTCGACCAAGAAGCTGGCGGATGTCCTGAGAAAATGTCCTCATAAAATCTTACCAGCATTAAAATATTAATTAGGATATTTTGAGAGACTAAATCAGCTGTTTAGGGGGTCAGCAGTGATATTAAGCTGAGTCTGTACTGAATTAGCCTGAGAGCAGGTCAGTTTGTAGATCTTTTCAAATCGTGCTGATACCTGAGAGAAGAATGTTCACAGGACAAATTGCATCAGGTTCTGAACATTTTTTATTGAACACAGGGGGTGACAGAGGCCATTTTTTCGAAAACCCCATTCATTCTGGCCTTAGAGAACTGGAGCTTATGCCCATATTAGAACCTGGAGTTCCTAATATGGGCATAAGAGCATGGCGCAGACTACGAATTGATGACACAGCTACAGTGGTCTATTTGGTGTCAGTCTCTTGGGGCCAGAAATCATGAGGCTAAGTGTGGCCGAGGACATAGAATTATTAAGGTGTGAATCGTTAGTGTTGGAACTAAGTGGGATTGGATACAGCTACATTTGTCCCACCCAAAATGATATTGTGGGGGAGACAAAAAATATTTTGAAAGCACAACACCAAGGTTAGCGAGGAAGGGAAGACAACTGTTGCATTTCATGCTATGTTGTGTGTTGAATGTTTCTGGGTCTTCTTTTAGCCTTTGTTAAGGCTTGTGTTGAGGTGCCTGTTCAAAAATGAAGAGATTTTGCCTTAAAAAAAATAATAATAATAATAATGCTATGAATATCCTCCAATCACCAGCTTAATGGCCCCAGCTTTCGCCTTGTCGGAGCATCTGGTTGATAGTGAGGTTAGCTTTCGCCAGCTTTACACTTGAGGTCAGTAACAAGAGCACAACGAATAGCAGCAATGGCTAATTATAGCTATGAAAACGGCTTGTGAATAATGTCTTGTTACTGTTAATCCTTAACGTAGATTGTTCTGTCGTCTCATTTCAGCAGAATGCCACAAATAAATAAACAAATAAATAAAATAAAAAAACATCATTATCATCATTCTGTCTTAAGTGACAGTAGCGTGTCATTAGCTTCGCCATTAGCTTGGGAATTCCCAGCCAACAATCATCTTCACTGCATAAAATCAAAGTTTGTGTTTGTAATTTGTACATGCTCTGAGTTGAACACGTGAGGCAGGACAGTAACGTTACATATGGGCCTGATTTTAGCCACAGAGAACAATGAGCTTCCTGTTCACGTTTACCAGCTTCTTGTTTGAATGCCTGTTGCACTTTATGTGATGCAGCACTTGCATTCTGGTGCACTTGAACAACAAACAGAAGCTGACTTCAGCTTCATCAGAGAACACAAAGCGCTTCTTCGAGTGTCTCTGTACTGTTCAGTGCCAGCTTCTCAGCTCAATAAACAGAAACAGTACAATATGCTCAGTTTCTCATAAGCCTCTTGAGGCCCTTCAGAATTGCTTTCAAGCAGCTATTCAGCTCTGTGACTTCAGCGGCACATTCATAGTAGCACATGTGTCAAACTCACATCTCAAACTCACTCCTACGTCTTTGGGAACAAACTGAGTGTGAAATTTCCAGGCTAATCTGACACTTTGTGGAGGCGGAGCTTAAAGTATGAACCTGCTGTTAGCCCATGGACGTAACGGAAGTTAGCATGGTTGAAAAGTCACCTAGAATAGTCTGAATAAGCTTGTAGATGTCTGTTGTGTCTGTGGAGAACAAATTACATGGGATAAAAATAAACACGACCTCTTATGGGGGAAAAACAGTCCTGTTAGTCCACGATAGCATTTAGCTAGCTAGCTTGTTTTGCCTGTATTACCGATTGTTCTCTGGATGTTTAGTCTGTGGAAGAACACAGACTAAAGTAGAGCACAGTATCCTGTACACTTTTAACTTTCAAACCACTCTCTCGTCATTCATCAGTGATACATCTGAGACACTGCCATATATCCTCGTTTCCATCAAAATAGTTGACAAGACTTGGCAAGAGTTTGGACATCAAATCTGTGTAAATAGTGACCGTCCCTCAGTGCGGCTCCAAAATAGCAGGTGGGGAAACTCAGGGATGTGAATGTGAATGTCGTGGATAACCTGCAATCCCGGCCCCTCTGTGGATTTTAGATGCCCCTTTCACGATTTAGTTCTGGAGTCAGGTCTGGTTATAGCTAAAAACAGTAACCGCCACCTTGAACTGAACTTGAGTTTTGTCTGTACTTTTGTCCATCTATATAGTATTTTTGAACAGTTGGATTTTCTCCTAAATTTAGTTGTGACCAACGTTCACCCATAAGCTAAGTCAGACAGTTTTTTTTCCATTTGAGCTAGCTTAGCATCTCCACTAGACTTTTCTAGAAACATTTAACACAATTACTTCTTTTACAAACATCATATAAATGCTGTTTGCTTAATTTGTCTCTACAATTACGATTTCAGCAACATCAAATCGTATTTTGTTGGGTCTTTACCTAAACTGAAGGAGTAAGAGACCATGGTGAACAACAGTGCACTTTCCCCATAGATGGCTTTATCTGGAATGAGGAAAAGCCCTTGATCGCCCACTGCTGTCTGGATTGAGGCATAGCCAATCGCAGATCAGTATAATAATAAGGACTACTTGTAGATTCTCTATTTAAGAGAACAGCTAAGCTTGAAGCTCTTTATCATGGATTAACCATCATTTTCCTACTTTTTGCATATGAAATCTCAAATGGCTCCAGAGTTATGAACCACAGATGAGTTGTGGCGACTTTTTTTAAGTCGCCACAAGTGTGGCTAACCACTGTAAAGTTACTAATGGCCTCAGTGCCAGTGTTTATCTTTTTATGTGCTATAAACATAACGTAGAGGCTGTTTTGTTAGATCTGTAACACACCAGGGTAGCGTTGCACATGTCTGCCTCCACACGAGGCTGAACTTGGCTTCTTATGGGAATTTCCCGTTCCACCTTAAATGCTACAGCAGATACATTCAGAACTTGGCAACCTGTATGTGACTGCTGCGCCATTTAAAGTGGAACAGGGAATTCGAATAAGAAGCTAGCTTTAGCTACAGTGCGTCCACACACATGTTGGTTGGCAGGCCTGCTTCACAAAGTGCTGGACATTAATAAGCCACAAATCATCGCTTCGTGTCCATTTATTGTATGGACAGAGGCTGGAAAATGGTCATGTAAAAATGAATCATGGTCATTTTTGGTGCATAAACACACATTAATGTTATATCTGGACCCCAGTGGAGAAAAATTAAAATACAAAAATAATGCAGGATATGGGCCTTTTAATGAAAGCAGCCGTACACATGAGGGTGCCCAGAGATCAGCTCAGGCTGTTTCTTACTGCAGTCTCTGGTGTGTGTGTGGGGAGGGGTGTATGTGCGTCTGAGTGTGCACGTGTGTAAATGCTCGTGTTGCAGACTGTGGTGCATTGTGGTAAAGGTGACAGAGGAGAATAGCTGGGTCTGTCAGGGGAGGGGCCTCCACGGTGGAGGACAAGCGCTGATTCCAGGTGTTTCTGAACAAAGCGCAACCAAGTGTGTGCCGATGTGCGTGAGTGACCCTTAAAAGGACAGCCGGTGTGGCCTGTGTGTGTGTGTGTGTGTGTGTGTGGGTGGGGGGGGTTGTCACACCTGAATCTCCTCTGGGACCAAGAGAGAAGCAGCAGCAGCTACTTCATACAGCATGGCTCTCTTTCTCCTTTCCTTTCTTCTCATTATCTCTCTGTTAAAAAAGCCAATTAAAGGTTTGTTGCTAATGACGGTTTCCATGGTAACCATGGCTACATGCTCATGCAAAGCTGCATTCTCTAGGAGAAACCTCAAACCCACCACGTCCAAAATAAAACGCCGCAGGCTGGGAAACCATCAGCTACACTCACCCTCCACTGCACTGAGTCTTTTGTGTTAAGTTAGATTTTTAAGAAATGTTAACGTTGGATTTTAAAGAGCACATACGCTACATTTTTATTGTATTTCATTTTTCCCCCTTAGATCCACTTATGAAGATTGGGTGGTTTTATAATTCAAAAGCAGTCGTAATTCATTTTTACATGAATATTGTCCAACTTCTCCTTATCTCTTACTATTAAACAGCCTCCTTTTGTTACGGTGCCTTTAAAACAGGGATGCAAGTCACACATTACAGCTCAGCAGGACTTAGTCCAGTCAGTAATCCAGTTCAGAAAACCACCGTTTAGATCCTGCGTTTACCTCCATTTGAATGCCCAGTTTAAATGGCTGACTGCACACGTATGAATCAAATACTTTCCCTTGTGTCTCAAACAGTCCTCTGACTGACTCAGACTCTGAGTTTAGTGCTGATAATCAGAAATTTACAGCTAAATACACGTCTCAAAATGAGGTCACACTTATAAAACTGAGGCTAACCGCTAGCCCATGCGGTGTGTGCATGCTTTTGAGCCGAGAGAGTGGGGGAGGGGCGGAAAAGGCACGAAAAAGGTGCCAAATGGCCTTGTCCCATTCACTACACTGAGTGCACTTTCCCTCTTTCCCTCAAAATCACACAAACAGGCCCTAAAACACATTTTAACAGATAAATAGCAATAAACATGACATCTTAATTTAAAATTAATATTTAGCTCTTTCAGTTTACATTGATTTTGAGTATTAAAAATATCTGATATTAATTATGCAACTTAATTTGTGATTAAAAATAAAGCCTGTCTTGCTGTGTTTCAGAGTTTTAGCACTTAATGACAGAAAATCATTAAATATCATGGCCGCCTTTTGCTAATTGTTTATTTTTACTCTAATAACCAATAAAATGAATCACCATCAAAATACTTGCACTTTCAGCTCACAGACACTCCAGACTAACAATTTCTAAAAAGATATTTACATTTCCACTTCTTTTAAGATGCAGGCGGTAGGTACATTTTTGATCAAAAATGACCCAAATTCATAAAGATGTCAAATTTCTGTTAGCATTTACATAAAAAAAACAACAAAAAATCCCAAAAACGTAATGGTTCGTTGGACTGATACATGCAAGTTTAGTGATGCACTAAAAATTAAAAATCTTGGCTAAAACAGAAACCGAATTTCAAGACTTTTAAATTTGGCTTTTTATTTATGCATTTAAATCAATGCAACAAGCATTAAAAATGACCAGGTAATGAAGAAAAAACCCAGTCATTATTAACAATATCTGTGTTTTCAGTAGGACAAACTGAGCTAAATACATAAAAACAGTTTACATAAAACCTTGACAAACTTTCTAAAACTATAGGGAGCAGATGGTGATCCAAGTCAGTCAGTTCCATTATTTTTTACTTATTCTTTGCACTTCGGCTGCTGTTTGTGATTTTTATAAACAGAGTGTGTGGATGGCGGCCTTGCTGTTCCGCTGTGTTCTGTGAGTCGTGTTCTCAGGACTATTAAAGTGTGAAGTTATCGTGTGTTGTATCTCCTCTTGATGCTCCACATGAACAGAGATTATAAATCTCGTCTCTAATGTTCCTCATAGAAGCTGTGTAGTTAACGTGGCTGATGTTTTCACTGTGTATCTGATGCAGCTCAAACTGTTTGAATGATGGCGACCAGCGCAGGAGAGAAAACAGCGGTTTTAATCAGTATTTCTCATTTTTATGACATTTCAGGCCTTTCAGATTATTTGTAAAGTTTTAGATTTTGATCTTTATTCTTTTGGGATTTTTTTTCTTTAAAAAAAACAAAAAATAGTCCATATTTTGGTGCATCCTTCCATTTTATTTTCTTTTTCTGTATCTCTATTTCTATTCTCTCTTTCTTTCTTTTTCTTTCTTTCTTTCCTGCTTCTCACTATTTCTTTCAATCTTTGTCTCCGTTTTTTTCCCTATTCTCTCTCTTCTTTCTTTCTTTCTTTCTTTCTTTCTTTCTTTCTTTCTATTCTGCTTCTCACTATTTCTCTCTATTTTTGTCTCCGTTTCTTCCCTATTCTCTCTCTTCTTTCTGTCTTTCTTTCTATTCTGCTTGTCACTATTTTTGTCTATTCTCTTTCTTTCCTTCTTTCTTTCTTTCTTTCTTTCTTTCTTTCTTTCCTGCTTCTCACTATTTCTCTCTATTTTTGTCTCTGTTTTTTCCCTATTCTCTCTCTTCTCTTTCTTTCTTTCTTTCTTTCTTTCTTTCTTTCTTTCTTTCTTTCTTTCTATTCTGCTTCTCACTATTTTTCTCTATTCTCTTTCTTTCTTTCTTTCTTTCTTTCTTTCTTTCTTTCTTTCTTTCTATTCTACTCCTCTCTGTTGCTCTCTTTTTGTATCAGTTTTTCTCTTTTTCTCTCTCTTCTCTGCATTTCTCTATCTTTCTTTTTCTTTTTGTGATTTATCTCTTTTTCTCTCTTTCTCCTTCTCTTTTCTTTTTTCTATCTCTCTCTTCTTATATCCCCCCTCCCTCCATCTCCGTATTCTAGTTATTTCTGTCTCTTTTTTCTCTCTTTATCCTTCTCTTTCCTTTTTTGTCTCTCTCTCTCTCCTTTTCCTTCCTTTACTGCATGTTTCTGTCTCTTTCTCCTCCGTCTCTCCTTCCTCATCTTTCCTCTTCCTGTATCTCTTTCTCTTTTTTTGTCTACCCCTCCTCCCCCTTCCTCTCCAGGTTGGGTCACATGCGTGTCCTTTGTGAGGAAAGGAGGGAAGGAGAGAGGGTGAAGGAGGAGTGTGTGTGGGTTTGAATGGGTTCGAGTCGTTTTTAATGTTACATTTACATAAGAGAGAGCGCTGAAGAAAATCTGGCACCAGCGCAGACCTGCAGCGCCAAAAAGAAAAAAAAAAGAAACGAAAATGCTCCAAATCTACTGTAGCTATAGGGAGAGAAATCGAGATACAGATGGAGGGAGGAAGAGAAGAAGGGTGACATTCTGACTTTCTTCTGTGAACAGATTAGGCAACCCCAAGTTTAAAGAAATAGTTTGCTAATTTGCACCAAAGTTCCACCAAATTTGTGCATAATTAAATGATTAAGATGTAAACAGAGTCATTCAGAGTGGTTTGGTGTGAAACACTCTACTCTAGATAAACTTACCGAGTCAGAACTGTTCACAGTGGTGGTGATAGGAACCAGACGTCCACCTCTAAAAGCTCCCTCACAGAAAGATACTACATGAAATGGTTATGACTTCACTGCCTGATGTCTGAGACACTGTTTATGACAATTTTGGTCCAAAACATATTTTTAAATCCAGTCATGGTGGAGGGATACTTGCAGGGTGTTGTGAGGCAAAATAGTCCCTTCTGTAACTCTTCTGTAACTCTTTGTAACGTTGTAAGAATGTTTTATAAGCATCTTTATAAACTCTAATGATGCTTCGGCTTCAACAACACATCTTTATTCATTATAATGCTTTGTAAATGAATAATGACTTGTGCATAACTAATAAGCACTTACAATATGTATTAACAATAATAAAAACATTAGAAACATTGAAATTTCCATCACTAAATGATTCAAGGAAAGTATTTTAAGTAATTCTTAGTTATAAATAAACGATTCATGAATAAATTGTTATTCATAATTAAATATTTAATAAATAAACTATTACTGTACTATACTGTACTATTCTATACTCTACTATCAACTTTATTTTTGTAATATGAGTCAGAAACATTTCCAAATTCATAAAAAACAAAACACCCAGACACATTATTGAATTTAAAAACATCTTTGCAGGTGAAATGGTTCTTCAGATTGATGGAGAATGTGCTGTATGAAAGGGTTCTATGTAGCACAAAAAAAGGGTTCTTTTATTGTTACAAGCTTGACATTGTAACAGTAGCAGAACACTTTTTGATGCTAGAACCATATACAACACATTCTCCATCAATCTGAAGAAACAATTTCACCTTGCAAAGAACCATTTAAGCATGAAGTGGTTCTAAATAGAACCTTTGCCTTTACTAAAGAACTATCCTTTTTTAAGAGTGTGGTTATGTACAGGTTATAGCCTTTTAAAGGGCATTATAATGGATAATGACACTTGTTACAATAAGTTTACAAGTCACTGAAGTATTAATTATAGTAAATTAGACGCATGAGGCACTATTACAACTTATAAGTATGCAAAGCATTTTAACTGAGTTAAAAATAGTTATAAGCACATTTATAACGGTGAATACAGGCCTCATAGAGAGTGTTACCCTAATTTTTTCAGATTTTCTGCTATTTTACTATCATCAACATTACATATAAAAACTGAGAAGATATAATTTTTAACAGCGTAAAGTTTTGAGATCAAACCACTGATCAGGTCTGGATTGAAGGAGCTGATTCCACATCAGGTTGGATTTAAGGTTGGCTTAAAATCCATTCTGACTGGATCAGTGGCACCGTCCTCCAGGGCAAGCGCAGAGTCACAAACACTGAGTCACTGCATATGTGTGTGTGTGTGAGTGTGCGTGTGTGTGAGTGTGCGTGTGTGTGGTTTAGAGTAAACCTGCACGCTTGATGCTTGGTGAATGACGAACGTTCCCTATAAAGGTTTGATGGAATGTTGAGTCATGAAAATTGCATCACTTCATGATGCTTTGCATAATCTACAGTTCGCTTTATAGCACATTTATTAATATAACCTGGGATTATTTCTACAGTTCGCTTTATAGCACATTTATTAATATAACCTGGGATTATTTCTACAGTTCGCTTTATAGCACATTATAATATAACCTGGGATTATTTCTACAGTTCGCTTTATAGCACATTATCAATATAACCTGGGATTATTTCTACAGTTCGCTTTATAGCACATTATCAATATAACCTGGGATTATTTCTACAGTTCACTTTATAGCACATTATTAATATAACCTGGGATTATTTCTACAGTTCGCTTTATAGCACATTATCAATATAACCTGGGATTATTGGATTCAATGGATTATGGGACAATTATGTTCCCTGACTAAAAGTACTGAGATGTACCCTTGAGGGTACCACCCCAGTGACCATTTTTCTCATGGGATTAATACAACCTAAGATTATTTTCTACAGTATGTTTTTTAGAATGGGGTTAATATAGCCTGGGATTGTTTCTACAGTTTTTTTATAGCACATGATTAATATATCCTGGGGTTATTTCCACAGTACATTTTCATAGCATGGGATTAATATAACCTGGCATTACTTCTAAAGCATATTTTATGGCATGGGATGAATATAACCTGGGATTATTTCTACAGTATATTTTATAGCATGGGATTAATATAATCTGGGGTTATTTCTACAGCACACTTTATAGTTTAGGATTAATATAACCTGGAATTATTTCCACAGTTTGTTTATAATATGGGATTAATATAACCTGTGATTATTTACACAGTATACTTTATATTATGGGATTTATGTAACCTGGGATTATTTCTACAGTATACTTTATAGCATGGGATTACTATAACCTAGGATTGTTTTCTACAGTTCATTTTTAGCATGAGATTATTTCTACAGAATATTTTGTAGCATAGGATTAACATAACCTGGGATATTTTTAAAGTATATTTTATTGCATGCGATCAAAATAACCTGGGACTGTTTTCTACAGTACATTTTTTGTCATGGGATTACTATAACCTGGGATTATTTCTATAGTTTTTTTAGCACCGGGATATTATAAACTGGAGTAATTTCTACAGGATATTTTATAGCACAGTATTAATAAAACCAGAATTTTTTTCTATGCTTTGTTATATAGTTGTAAAAATTATTGGAATCTTTATTGACGAGGGAGCTTGCAGTCCATAAGAATTACTGGCGTGGTGGACATTACTGCACTACATCACCCCACCTACCCATGTAAAGCTAATCCAGTCTGATTAGTACTAAATTTGCCTAACCAGACTCTACGTAGGTCAACTACATGAAAACATGCTAATTTATGCACTCGCCACACTCATTCAGGCACTCCCAGAGTAAGCTGGGGGGTAAAAGTGCTCCAGTTTTTTACCGAGCTTTGCTCCCAGAGTGAAGGAGAAGTGGATTAGCACCCACTGCTGAGCAGGCAGGATCGATCCCACTTCTACTTTTTTAAAATGTCAAGTGCTTTTTCTTCATCTGCCTCCAGAGGTTTTCCTATCGCTGATGCTAAACCATGACTGGAATAACAGAGCGAGCCTCACTCTCACTCTAACACAGCCCACAGCCAAACATACACACTGTGCGCTGATTCTGCAGCTCAGCTAACAGAAGCACAACCTTAATTGTGTCTGCGCTGATAAGAAGAGAACTAGTTGACAGTAAGTTTGGCGTGAGGAAAGACATCAGGCCTGTTCACAGCATTCGGGCCAGCTCCACTTTCTGCGTTGTATAGATGTGTTAAGAATCTGTTGTCATGGTTGCAGTTTATACAAATGGCAGCAGAGCAGCTCACGTTGCTCATGGCAGAGCAAAAAAACATATCGCTGTTGTCTGAATAAAACCTCATATCTCCAAAATGGTAACTTTACAGGAGAAGGAAAACACCTACTTTACTTTTAATGTAAGTCAATGAACCCAGACTTTTTTCCAAGTAATTTTGGGCCGTTTCTTTTGGTCCATTCATCATGAAATTTACAGACAATGTAACGGGTAAAATGAATTTTTAAATCATGCCAAAAACTGAAAAACAACCAAAATGGAGATACGTGGTTTTCTTCCGACAGCAGTCATATGTTTTTATGCTCTGCCATGAGCAACGTGAGCTGTTCTGCTGCCATTTGTATAAACTGCAACCATGACAACAGATTCTTAACACATCTATACAACGCAGAAAGTGGAGCTGGCCCGAATGCTGTGAACAGGCCTGATGTCTTTAAAATGGTGCGAATAGGCAAAATCTTTCAATTTTAAATCTTAAACAACACTCTATAAAAATGCAGAATTTGAAGTTCAATGTGGGAGCATGATGGTGAGTACCTTATGACAACACCGTGACTGTTTATAGACATTTCATCCCCTTGGAGTTATGAGGTTCTATCTGACATTTTTGTCAAAATTGAGTTACTCACAATTTTTAATCTTAACATAATGTGACGTGTTTTTAGTTGCGTGCATTTTTGGATTCTTTATCTAGGAAACAAGAAGGTTCTATCTCCAAAGTCAAACTCTAACTTTGTTCTATAAGGTTCTCTCTGTGAGCCAATCAGCAGTTTAAATACACAGAAGAGGACCAGTCAGGTTCTGCTTCTTTGTCGTGTCGCCGCTCTGCTCAGTGACTGTGGGAAAAGTTTATACAACTTTATGAAACACGAAAACATGTTGCTGAAACTCTGCCTGTCGTCTTACAGCTCTTTAAAAAGTCTTATTATCTTAAATTTTTGAAATATTAAGCATTAAAGGTCATTAAATAGTGAACCTTTGAATTAAAGAGTCTTAATTACAACATCAACATTAATGTCATTCATTCAACCATCGTTTCTTCTTTTTCCCAATATAAGACATTTTGGCTCATTAGAGTCACATTTATGATATAAAATTAAACTTTAACTAATGGTTTATACCTAAAACTGACCTCTGCATTGGATGAAATATTTAGCCCTGACCCTAATGCTTAATGTGCAATGCAAAGAAAATGATGTTTTGTCCTAAAACAAGAAATACATGTCATAAAAAATAAATAAATAATACAAATGCGTGTCATAGAAAGCAGTGAATTTAAATTTCTGACACACATAGACACCCTGCTACAACACTAACTTCATGTTTTAAAAGAAATTATGAGTAAATTGTTTTCGTTTCGTGGAAATCATTGTTTATTTTCATGTTCTGCTGCATAGACCCTTATAACTCTAAGCAGAAAGTGAGTTCTTAGGAGTAGAAGGTTCTGCATTTCACCTGTTCCAAAAAAACTCCTTTACAAATTTGATAGGATTTTGATTTTGTACATTTAGAATAAATTTAGGGTGTCTGTCATTTTCATGTATTACAGAGACGTGTTCACATATCAGTTCTGCTATCTGGAAGGCAAAAAACTCAATATCTCAGAATGCAGAGAGAACCTTATAATTCCAAGGAGTTGATTTATGGGGTGTATCCTAGTTCATGCCCATGTTAATGCCCATCACTGTGTTGAATGTTTGTACCCAGTGTGAGGACCTTTAAGGGGCAGTGCTTCCTTTTCTTGTCCTCTTTTTTAGTGTTAAAAAAACAAAACCATCAGATTTGGTTACACTACATTAAAATCATATTCTCTTATTTCATTCAGATTTTTCACTTTGTGTAAATAGGCCTCAACTCTCTTCAAAGCCAATAGGCACACACACACTAGCAAAAGATTAGCCTGTTTTTTGGGTTCCTCATAGATAAACAACAAAATGTTTTCTACATCCTGAGGACACTTGGTCCCCAGAAAGAGCTAAATACACATACAGTGTGTGAATGTAAGTAGTGTACAGTGGGATTCATGCTCCATTATGTTTTTGCTCCTGAAGTGTCTGGACTAACCCACTGCAGTATGAAGCCATTTGGAAAAGCAACAGCAGCCATACAGACTGTCCCTGCATAGCAGGACAGAAATACAGCTGACAGAAGAATGAGAGAACAGTCTAGATGAGGACATTCTCATTAGAAACCAGAGCAGGAGCTGGATGTTCTGTAAAGTCTCTGTATAATTTCTCCAAATTCTGCACTGATAGCCTGGATTGAAAGGCTACAGCCCAGATGTTCATGTTACTGTTACGCTATAGGGCACACTCAATAACAATAACAACATGGCAGCATCTATTAGCTGAGTAAGTTATACCATTTTTGTAGAATAACAGAACAGAACACCAGTCACTCCACAGTCATTACTCTCAGATTATAAGAACTATCCACACTGCAGATTCATACTAGATCAAAATTTAACCATTTAAAATTTTACTTATATTGTGTATAAATTCTTATAAGTTATACTTGGGTTATAATGTCATGTCTATCAATAACAATCTACACCCCATAATGATAGGTTTGTTTTCATAATGCAAGCTGGGAGTTTCACTAAACGTCTCATGACCATTACTTACGATGCATTATGTTTACAATTCATAATGCATTATAAACATGACTGTAATGTGTACAAATATTTATAGCCACAGTGTGTGTTATGAATGCATTACTGCATGTTGTGAATGTGTCCATAGATTCTTACAGACATGACTCTTATAAAAAGTTACCAAAATAATAAAATGAAACAGTGAGCGTGTTTACATGCACTCCATAATCGGATCATAATCAGATTTCTGCAGTTATCTAATTATTAAAATGATCATGTAAACAGCACATTCCGATTTCTTAGACTGGAGTAAGGTCAAAAAATCTGATTAAGAAATCCGATAAAGAGGCTGGATTTTAGCTCAGTAATCAGATTTCTCAGTCTGTGCATGTGGAGCGACGCTGAAACTGACTACATCCTTGACGAAATGAAGGATTTAAATATTCTTCATTTTCTAGATGATGTATGTTCATAATATCAGGTAAAGTGGTGCAATGTTTTTTAAAAAAAAGCCTCGACATAAAGTTTTACATTCTGTTTATGTCACGTCTTCTTTGGCGAGTTTATATATATATATATATATATATATATATATATATGTGTGTGTGTGTCTACATATATACATGTACATATATACTCATGGGGTCTCAAAACCCTGAGTGACTGGTTATACCACTCATAGCTAGAAATAGGCCTGCCATAGTGAGTAGCCTGAATATTTTTACATTGTTTCTGACAACCAGCCAGCAGAATCCAAAAAGACTAAACCTCGACCATCTCCAGCTCAGCTGCTGCTACACTTTGCGTCTGCCTGTGCCTTTGGGACTGAGGTACCATCTCCGTGTCCCACCATGAACTCATACTGGATAATACATAACATAAAAAATACATCAGCGTGCTTCACCGTGAGTCTTACATACACGTTTCTATGCAACCTTCCAACTGCAGCTCTGTGGCGTTCACGCCGGCAGTGAATCAGAATCAGACTCGAGTTTATTTGCCATGTGTGCTAGCATCTGTCCATCCACACAATCACACATCTCAGTTCACATTAACCACAGACATCGCATGACGGTACAACCAGGCGTGTGTAACTCTCCTGCACGCTGAGTTCAGGGGAGCAGAACGTGGACCTAATGCATTATTCATATTTGTTGCAGTTCAGATACCAATATTGGCCCATTCAGTGGCAGCTATACACCGAGACTGTAAACATATCTCCACAATGTAACCCGAACAGTCTTCCGTTTTCGGGACTGCACTTGTGAGCAGGACGTGATCAATTCGATTAGATTGGATTCGATTTTCTGCAGACCCAGTTTAACAACATTCAACTTTACTGGCCTCTGTGAATGGAAAATACATATAATGGTGAAACAAACAGTGTATTGATCATAACTGGAAATTCCAGCAGCGTTTCAATGCACACAGACCCAGAATCAGTAAGGAGTGCTTTCTTGCTTTTCTCTAAGCAAAAGCAGAAATGCTTGGTTCTTTGACCTATGCGACATGAAAACACAGAGGTTGGTGCCAAAAAATGCTGAATTTTCTCAAAATATCCAAAATTTAGAAAGCATTATTCATTTGCAAATCAGTTTGTATGTGTATGAAATGTCACACTGTTAGCATAGGTGTAGGTTATCAAAGATAAATATCTGATAAGCAGAAAGATCACTGGCTGTTTTAACAGTGCCAGCTAGCGTGGCTATCGTAGCATGGCTTAAGTTACTGTAAAGGACACTGGCCTATTGGGGAGCACTCATGTCCATCTTTACACGTCTTTACAGAAGGACTAATGATGTCTGGGAACTAAAAAAGGAGGATAAAAACCAAGCAAAATAGATCTGAATGACCACGAAAAACATGAAAAGACATGTGGACACTTATGCATACACATATAAAGCTGAAGCCAGCTTCTTATTTGAATTTTCCATTCCACCTTAAATGGTGCTGCACTAAGTCGCCTTAAACATAGAACGAATTCCGAAATTTGGCGAATACAAAGTCAACATCATCTCACCTCAATGAATGCATTAATTTACCTCAATAACTACATGAATTTACCTCAATAAATGATCCTTAATCAACAAACACCTCAAACTCTCTCTTGGAGGTGTTTAATGAGCAGCTAACGAGCAACACAGCAGAGCAGCTGTTGATCACGTCTCACTGGCTGATCCACCGCCACGTCCCAAACCACACACTTTTGTACTTCACCTAATACACTAACAAGTGCACTTCTAATGGTATATAGGGCTATTTTTACACACTATTTAGTGAGCTAGTATGCAGTTCGGGACAGGGCGCTAGTACTGCAGTGGGGAATCTCAGTGTGGAGAGGAGGGCGTGGCCGAGCGTTGAATGTGGGACGGATAAGCCGGTCTGGCTGAACCAGCGGGCTAAGTAGTTGATTATGTTCACCTGTGCCTTGTTTCTGCTAGCCTACTTATAGCCATCTCTTCCTTCAGTAGGTGGCAGAGCCCAGAGAGAGAAGGAGACTTATGAAGGCAGTGAGAGCTGAGCTGAACTGAACTGAACTGAGCTGAGCTGAACCAGAAAGAAAGAAAGAAAAGAAAGGACTGAAAAGTCCCAGCGAGCGTCTTGTCTTACTTTGTAGGGCTGAAAAGCAGAGTGTTTTGCGTTGTGTATAAATAATAATAAAAGAAAGCTCTCCGTCTTCACACCTGCCCCCGGCGTCTTTCCTCCACCCATCGTTAAAGTTGCTACACTCAGCCATTTAGATTTCAGCTTTAATTTGTTATCACTACAGCAACCAATCAAATAAGACATAATAAGGCAATACACTCAACTATATCAATTCATACACTTTAAAAATAATTTTTTTTGAGCCAGATTGGTTATGGCTTTATTATCTCAGTATATCGCATTCTCACAGTGCTGCTGAACGAACTTGATGTTGCCTATCAAAATGGTGGCAGCATAGATTGCAAAAAGAATCCAAAAAAGAAAACAAACTCAAATTGCAGTGTGCATCCTAAACCCCACAGACTCACAGCTTAACAGATAACAAGGGTCATGGATTCAATACTCAAGCAATAACAAGCAAAACTTAGTTTTCTCAAATCAGAGCAGATGTGAGAGTGAATACAATATTTAACGTAAATATTAAACCAGCTCTTGTTTCATCATCTTTTTTTAACCCCTTAAACTCTAAGAGTCTGTATGTGGGCCCACATGTCAATTCCTCACTTTAACTGAAGAGCTTAAACATTAATTTCATAGTAGACACTGAATTTATAGTAGATACTGAATAATTCATAGTAGTAACTGAATAATTTATAGTAGATGATGAATAATTCATAGTAAATAATGAATAATTCATAGTAGATCTCAATAATTACATTTAATAATCAAGATTTACTTCTCAGACTTCAACTCTTATAATGTATAGAACTTACATACATATCTAACAAATTATTATTACATACTAAGTTGTATTATTCAGTAACAACATGGAAAGCAGTGCAAACTAGCTTTTTTCTTAAGTTATAGTAGTGAGAAGTGGGCAAGTGTGGGCATGCTGGCAGCTCCTGGCCATTTAAGAGGTCAGTGAGTGGATAATAAGCCGGAATTCATTCCTCTGCATCTTTATCTGGCATCTTACCTTTCGTTAGTGTTCCTGAGACGAGTCTTTGAAAAGACTGGATGAGCTTGAGCACCCCCTGTCTGCAGCGGCTAGTGCAGCCAGCCATGGTGAGTGTGAAGGGGGTCGAGCTGCCCCCCTCTCCCCCTTCTAACAGATCCTACACACTGCAGAAATCTCCTTCTGCTGGAGACCCTTAGCTGGGTTCGAGTCTGAGGGCAGTCCCATATGGAACGGGCTGCGGTTTCCCCCCTAAAAGTCCACAGAGCTTTTTATTTCACACGGCTTTCATTAGGAAAAGGGAGGCTTCTTCAGGAGTTCAGCTCAGTTCTGGTGATGCTTGGTCAGACGGCGCACTCTTAAAGTCCAGATGATAATGTCCACTGCTTTTCTGGCTTGTTTGATGATCCGTCATGAGCAAACACACCCACTCAAAGCACACACACGCCCGCCGTCAGTCACACACACCTCACACGCTAAGTCTGCTGCCCTGAAGCCTCGTCTCTCTCCAGACGGAAGAGGGAGCGTGGGGGAACGCCTGCTGTCGGAAAGTTCTTCTGAAAAGGAAAAGTTGGTGTGCTGCAGGCTGCCAGAGGTGTTGAATTATTGAGCGGCTGGAGAGGACGTGCTCGAGCCCCACGCACACTCACGCACCTCTCTGCTCCGTAACAGCCAGGCGCCCATGGAGACGAGCATCAGTCTGGTCTGGATGGTCTCCTGGGCTCTGCTGGACGTTCTCTGGACTCTGCTGGACGTTTGCTGCTGGAGGTTGCAGGTTATTCTGCAAGATCTTCACTCACCTTTTAAACCTCTTGTGCCTTTTATTCTTCTGTCAAATGTGACATAACTATAATCTAAAGAAATGTAATCTAATGTAATTCTAATGTAATCTAAGGCATTGTGAGCTGAGTGGCTGAAGGCTTTGAGCTGCTGCAGTAGAACCGGCTGCTCCGTCCAATAGATTCCTGCAGCACTGAAGGAGAGATACTAACACGCTCCTTCTCTCTCTCTCTCTCTCTCTCTCTCTCTCTCTCTCGCTCTCTCTCTCTCTTTGTCTCTCTCTCACACTCTATCTTTGTTTGCCCCTCCCTCTCCTCTTCTTCTCTTCTCTTGTCTTTTCTCTCTCGCTCTTTTCTTTTTAATTCACTCTCTCATGCTTTCTTGTCCTGCCCCTCTCTCTCCCTCTGTCTCATCCTTTCTCTCTTTCTTTTCATTCTCTCTCGTGTTCTCACTTTTTCTCGCTCTCTCTCCCCATCTCTCTCTCTTTATCTCTCTTTCTGCCCCTTCTCTCTCACCATCTCTCTCTCTTTCATTTGATCTCTTTTGTTCCCTCTCCCTCACTCTCTCCTTAACAGTTTCGTTCTCTCGCTCGTCCAGTCCTGTCCGTTCTCTCCTTCTCTCTCATTCTTTATCGCTTATCTTCTTTCTATTTCTCTTTCATTTGCTTTCTTTCAATTCCCCCCTTCCTTCCTTCTTTCTTTCCTTCCTCTCTCTCTCTCTCTCTCTCTCTCTCTCTCTCTCTCAGTTCAGTTCAGTTCTGTATTACTATGAATATTACGGGTTATGTTATTGGGAATGTACTGACCACTGAGTAAAAAAGTGAAGTATTAATAAAACTTTAATAAATATGTCATTAAATATGAATACTAAAAATTATTAATATAATTTCCTATAAATGTTTGTTTAATGGTCTCACACAGCAAAGAGCTACATTACTGCCAAAGCTATAGACAATAAACATAAATCTTTCTCTCTCTCTGTACTTCTTCTTCTCTCCTCTCTCTCCTTTATCTTCCTCTCTCTCTCTTTTTCTCTCTCTCTTTTTCTGTTCTCTTTCACTACTCTCTTCCTTTCTCCTCTTTCTCTCTCTCTCTACCTCTTCTTCTCTCCTCTCTCACCTTTCTCTTTCTCTCTCTCTTTCTTTCTCTCTCTCTCTCTCTCTCTCCCTCTCTACCTCTTCTTCTCTCCTCTCTCTCGCCCTCTTTCTCTCTTTTTCATTTTCTCTTGCCCTCTCTCTTTCTTTCTTTCTTTCTTTCTTTCTTTCTTTCTTTCTTTCTTTCCTCTTTACTCTTTAGAGAAAGACTGTACAGCAGAAGCAGATGGTCTTTTTAAGGTGCACCGATGGGACCTCGACGTCTGATCCAGCTGAGACGAGGAGGCTGGCAGTTCAGTACTATGCAGAACTTTATGGTGCTAAGGACTGTGACCCTGACAGCGCTGTGGACCCTCAGGATCTTTCAGGGTTGGCCCAGGTCAGAGGAAGAAGCTGCTTGCTGATATTACAGCATCTGTGATGCTGTGGTTGGTTTAGTGTAGTGGGTAACACTTCTGCCTTCTACCTCTGCCTTTATCAATGTTTTTGGACAGTTTTGGGACAGGATTTTCATGAGGTGGTACTGGAATGTTTACAGGCTGGTTTACCCCCTGTTAGTTATGGGAGGACAGCCTTGCCGCTCCACCCTAAAGGCCAACTTAAAGTCTAGGCGACTTGCAGCACTGTAGGCTTTCACAGTCCTGCACCAGCATCAAAATGTCTGAATAGGACATCATCTGTAGTTTCTGTGAAAACCTGCATGACGATCCAGTCAATGAAGCAGCAGTGAAACACACAGAACAGTGTGAAAACAGCTGCTACAGTGAAACTGTGTTAACAGGAGGATTTTAGCTGCAGGGTCGCTACGACAACCGGAAATACTACTTTTTTTCCACATGCATTGTGTTTCACTCACACGCTCCTTCTCCATCATGCAGGGTTGCGGTTTTCCCAAAAATGCCAGTTAGCCTGGTAAATTACACTGGGGTGTTTTTCATTTGGACTACTTTTTAAAGTAATCACTGTCGTGGAAAAACATTGAAAATGAAAACAAACCGTCGTATAGATGTATATTGTTATGAGGTTCTGAATAGCTGGCAACGTGTTCTGTTTCTGAAAGCAGTGGAACAGCAAGAAAGTAAACGCAGCTGCACACTGTGACCACGGCAACAACACAGAACATAGAACTTTCGGAGTTTCTATCCAATCAGAGTGCACAAAGTGCCCTTACAGATTTTTTGACAAGGTCGGCGACACACAGACACACATTTTGTCTCTTTTATGTCAGTTTTTGTCGAGCGACGCTTGTCACCTGACTATAAATTGGCCTCGAGAAGGGAGATCAGGGTCTTTTAAAGAACCGGAGGCCTGTTTCACTGCTGTGTTTCATTGCTGTGTGTGGACTATAAAATACCAAGTGTTCGGCTCAAACATTGAAATGCTATTTAGACGCTGCGATTTGTGAAGATCAAACATATTGTGTGCCAGAGAGGAGGATTATGGATAATTTGCTCTTATTGAGAGATGAGATTCAGTTCAGTTTAATGAATAATGAGAGATTATTTTAGCAGCCAATCACCAAAAGCATGTGATAGAGCAAATCATACCTTTTTAAAACTTTGACAGCATCTGAGTTTAAATCTCAAAAATCTCTGTCTTCCTCTCCTCTCTCTTTCTCTCTCTCTTCCTCTCTCTCTCTTTCTCTTTCCCTCTTTATCTTCTCTCCTCTCTCTTGCCCCCTTCTATCTCTCATTCTTTTCTTTCTTGCCCTCTTTCTTTCATCTCTATTTCTCTCTCTCCTCTCTTTCTCTTTCCCTCTCTTATCGTCTCTCTTCTCTCTTGCCCTCTTTCTCTCTCTCTTTCTCTCTCTCTTGCCCTCTTCTTTCTCTCATTCTTTCTTTCTTTCTTTCTTTCTTTCTTTCTTGACCTCTTTCTTTCACCTCTCTCTCACTCTCTTTCTCTCTCTCACCTCTCTTTCTCTTCCCCTCTCTTTTCTTCTCCCTCTCTCTCGCCCTCTTTCTCTCTCTTTCTTTCTATCATGCCCTCTTTCTCTCTCTTTGTCTCTCTCTCTTCCTCTATCCTCTTTCACTACTCTCTTCCTTTCTATTCCTCTCTCACTCTCTCTTCCTCTTTATTTCCCTCTCTCTTTATTTCTATCTTGTCCTCTTTCTCTCTTTCTTTTTTTTCTTTCTATCATTCTTTCTCTCTTGCCCCCCCCTTCTGCTCCCAGCTGTCTTCTTTCACTTCGTCCACTCAAGGAAACACAAATAATTACCAGACAGACAGTGTTAGTGTTGTTTGGACTGACCGGAGCTGACAGCTGTGATGGACAGGATGATGATGCCTGAAGAAGGAGACAAGTGGGTGAAGATATTCTATAAGGAGATAAACACACAGATAAAGCAGACCGAGCCCACACTCCTCCTCTGTTACTGCATTTCTGTGTGTTGTGCTGGAGTTATACTGACCCTGCTGGTCAGTTCAGGTCCACTTTAACCATATAGGAGCATTAATCAGCAAAGTGTCATTACACGTTTATACGTTATACTGCTATCAATTATTCAATATTTGTTTAGAAATATTTACTATATCTACTATATCTACTGTAAATTATTCAGTATCTACTATGAATTATTTAGTATCTACTAAAAATTATTCAGTATCTACTATGAATGATTCAGTATCTACTATGAATGATTCAGTATCTACTGTGAATTATTCAGTATCTACTATGGATTATTCACTAACTACTATGAAATATTCAGTAAATAGTGTAAATAATTCAGTATCAAATATAAATTATTCTGTACCTACTATGAATTTTTCATATCTACTATAAATTAAACATATCTACTCTGTAAGTAATATGTAATTGCTGTAGTTATGCCATTAAAGAATGAAAATATGCAGACCTTTATGTTTAAGTAGCTTGAGGATTACACTGTCTAAATGCATATTATAAGAAATGAGATGTATAATATTCACGAGTATAATAATTCATACCTGTCACAGCCCAACGAGCTTTACAATGAAATAGTGAGTTAACCTCTTATCACTTGTATAAAAGGTAATGATGTAGAGTAAAATAAGTTTAACAAAATACAGTTATAGACAAAAACATGTTAGACAAAATAGGTTACACTGACAGCCACTTCTTAAAGAGTGATTTTATATGTAAAAACTGGTACTAAAGTCTGAGACTCACACACTGATACGCTCCTCATGTTCCTCAGCAACACGTTATTCTATTAGAGCCGCTCAGAATAGCTGCAACAGCTTTTCTTACAGCAGCTCTTTTCTCCTCCACCGCTCACATGTAGTCTGATATATTTTTACACTGTGTGGGAGCAGGCACGAAACCCGCACACACCAGGGAGGAGGAGGGATTTTAATTAAACACTGGCTTAATCGTTTTCAGTGATAGTTATACAGAGTGATTTGTGTTTTTATTGATTGGTGGATTAACACAAACTATAATAAATAGCCTAAATATGAACTATATTCAGTATTTTAAGCTGCTGAGATATGAATTCTCTCGCGAACGCTGCTGTGCCCAGATGAAAAATGAAGCAGTGGTATGGAAGGTTGTAATTGGGGGAGGTAAAACAGAAACGAGGACAAAATGAAGTTTTATTCGTCAGGCAGCTTCGGCAACAAGTCAGGAGACGATGATAAACAGCTACATATGACTGTGCGCTTTATTACTGCTGTGTGTCTTATATAACAGCGAAACTACATACAGAATGATTCAATATAGATACAGATAGAGAGAGAGAGAGAGAGAGAGAGAGAGAGAGAGAGAGAGAGAGAGAGAGAAATAGAGAGGAAGATAAAAGAGGGCAATAAAGAAAGAAAAAGGTGAGTGGGAAATAGATAGAGAGAGACAGCATAAATATATATGTGTAAAGAAAGAAAAAGAGAACAATTTGATAGAGAGAGAAAGAGCACAAGAGAGGGAGAGAAACAAGGGGTGAGACAGAAAGAGGGAAAAAAATGTGACAAAAAGAAAGCAAGGGAAAAAGAAAAAAGAGAATGCGAGTAAAAGAGAGAGAGCAGGAAGAAGAGGCAGAAAAAAGGCCAAGAGACAGAGAAAGAAAAGATAAAAAGAAGAGGAGTTGAAAGAGAAAGAAAGAAAAAGAAGAAGAAGAAGAGAGAGAAGAAATAGAAAGAAATAATGAGAGAGAGAGATAAAGAGAGAGAAACAGAGAGCAAGAGAGACAAAGAGAGAGAAATAGCAAGAGAGAGAGAGAAAAGAGAGAGAGAGAGAGATAGAGGAAGAGAGACAGACAGAGAGAGAGAGAGGAAGAGAGACAGAGAGAGAGATGAAATCACTGAGGGGGAGAGTGAGGAAAAGAGACAGAGAGAGAGAGATTGAGAGGAAGAGAGAGGAAGAGAGACAGAGAGAGAGAGAGAGAAAGATGGAGAGGAAGAGAGAGAGAGATGTCAGTACAGTATGAATGTCTGGCGGAGCAGATAAAGTGTATGTACTGTAAGGCGGCTGTGAGGCTGGAGGCAGGATGTGCTCACAGCGGCTCTGAAAGGCTGGATTTGTATAAACAACACTAATCCAGATCATCTGACCACAAAGCAGCCTGCACACTGAGGTACAACCGCATTTTACAATCCATCTGTTATAGATCATCACTAACACAGACAAAATAAATAAATAGTTAAACACACATCACCACTTGTCCTTTACACTGTGTGAACATTTTATGACATTTCACACGCAGAAATCTTGTTACATCACAAACAGTAAAGAACATATGAAATTCCCAGTCTGGAGAGAAGAGCTTTCTCACCGCAGAAGCAGCATGTCGCTATTCTCTGAATGCTTCTGTCATCAGCTCTGTGGGTCTGAAAGGATGTGTAGCTGTCAAGAAGAACCTCACTGAGAAAAGGAGACGGACACATCAAACAAAGAAGCTGAACAATGGACTGACCACCCCAGAGTCCAGACCTCAACATCACTGAATGTGTTTGAGTACTTCAGAAAATGATCAACCAGCTTCTAAGACTGAACTTTGGAGGTGTGTCTGCAGATTTCTTTAAGAAACTGAAAACGAGTCTCCTGAATATGAAGCGTGGTCTCTGACCTTTACACAGTGCTGCGTCGGTCAAAACAGTCATTAAGTACAAGTTATTCATATTTCAGTATCAAAAAAAACCAAAAACATCTGTCTGTCTGTTTATCTACTGAGATACGTATCTGCATTTGAGAAAGCATCAAAATTCTGAGATATTGTTTGGTCACTGATATATTATGCAAATGTATATGCATACACATGTGCATGAATTCATGCATCCATGTCACAAACAGATGCAGTTGTTTAATTGCAGTGTCCATTATTTGTGAGCAGTTTCTGTTCTGATGAGTCCTAAATAGAGCCGAATCTTCTGGAAACCAGCCGTGGGTCAGTTACTGTAATGTAAACTGACTGCGCTCAGTGAATGTGCTTTAAATAAGCTTGAAATGTCCAGTGGATGCCCAGAGGCAGAAAGGTCAACACAGATAAAAACACTCCCTGAGCTCCCTGTGGCGAACAGTGATCACCACGCTGTTTATGTGTATGTGGTTGTGTGTTCATGTGCCTGTTGTTTTTACATCAACAGCAATACAAAGTTAACATGATTTACCCCGTAATAAAATGTGAGATACACTCAGGTCAGTTTAGGCCTTCAGCGAGATCCTTATGATTTCTGGAGACTAAAAAAATACACATCTGTAGTTTTTAGTTCATTTTTATTTAATAAAATCATCATTATTGTATTTGAACTCAGTATTGTAGTAATACTCTCACTTCATATATAGAATCTATATAGAACCATCTACAGCACATTCTTCATGAACCTGAAGAACCCGTTCACAATGCAAAGAACCCTTTAGTCATGCAAAGGGTTCTGTGAATGTTTATGGTTCTATATAAAAACATTTTCTTTACTAAAGAACACTTGAAGAAACCATTATTTTTAAGTGTGTATTTCTATCGAAAAAGGGTTCTGCTATTGTTATGATATGAGCATGTAACAATAAATGAACCTTTTTTGGTGCTACATAGGACCTTCTTTAAAAAGGCCCTATATAGAACCATCTGCAGCACATTCTTCATGAACTTTAAGAACCGTTTCACAATGCAAAGTACCCTTTAATTATGTAAAGGGTTCTTTGAGTGTTCATTGCTCTATACAGAACCATTTACTTTACTAAAGAGCCCTTGAAGAACCAGAATTTTTAAGTGTATATATAGCACCAAAAAGGGTTCTGCTATTGTTATGACATGAGTGTGTAACAATCAAAGAACTCTTTTTGGTGCTATATAGAACCATCTATAGCACATTCTTCATGAACCTGAAGAACACTTTCACGATGCAAAGTACACTTTAACCATGCAAAGGGGTTCTTTGAATGTTTATGGTTCTACATTTAGTAAAGAATCCTTGAAGAACCATCTTTTTTAAGAGTGTACCTGTGGCCTTGATTGCAGACAGGTGTGCTTTTAAGTTTTCTGCAGGCCAATTGCATCACATGTGGCAATCATAGGGGTCCAAGCACTTTGCACCTTATGAGGCCAGTATACAAACGATAGGCTAAGTTTATAGAATGGAATTATAGAATTAATTTATAATAACAGTTAAGGAGGCTTCTCAAAAGTGGAAGTAGATGTCAGTACGTATTAAATTTGTCAGACATCTGATTCTACTTTTGAAGTCTCTCTGTTTCTAATAACCGTTGAGGAGAGATCTCAAAAATAGAGGTAGATGTCTTAGAACTTTCATACACCCTGACCTTTTTACCTTGGTATGTTAAGCGACAGGTTATTTTAAACAAATAATTCAGAATTCTAAATAAGTCCCAATAAATCCCAGTTTAAATGTCCCACATTAAACATTTTGGCTGGTTTCTGATGGGCTCCAGTATTTACTAATGGCATTCTGTGTTTTCCTGATGGGTTGATATAACAGTGTAGAGCACTCCAATGGTTTAACAGGTGTTCTGGGACCGATTTTACAAACATTTGATTCTGTCTGTATGATGTAGTTGTAAAAATGATTGGCCTCATGATTAGATATTTAACCATATCTGCTGCTGATTGTGAAACGCACTGAATGATATATGTGTAAAATGCAAATAATATATACCAATGTATTTAGGGAAATTATGAGATGATTATGAATCTCTTTGAATTTGAAACCATTTATTTGGGCCCCTGAACAGGAACTGCCCTCTCCAATTATGATATGGCCTATGCCATCAGTAAGGGAGCCAAACATTGCTGTGCTGAAACTCTGTAACAACCTAATCATCCATTACATACATTTAATATACAATGAACTCACAATTCAGTTATAACACAGTGTAACAGGTCAGTATTATACAGCACTACCAAACTCTTTAGCTCAAATTCACAAAGAGCAAGTTTGCTGACAGCATTTTGTTGTTGTAGCACACTCCAGTAATGGACTGTGTCCAAAACTGGCTGAATTTACGATGGTAAAACTTTAATGGCTGTTCAAATCCCAGTTTAGCAGCTCTGCAATGGCCTTATTTAGCTCGTCTGCATAAATTGTGGTCAGAGAGATCAGCACTGACTGCTGAACCAGTTCAAAATGCCCACCTCAGCAAAGCCTAATAATCCAGAAGAAATTAATCTGAGCAGAACCTCTATTTAAACAACAGACGAGGGTGCAGACCAATGCAGCAAGACAGCTGAATCTTTCAGAGCTTCATCCCATTTATAGCACTAAAGCAGAATATCAGACAGAGTGACAGTGCAAATAAAGCTGCGCACCTCTTAAAGAGAGACTTCAGCTGAATTGTAACATTTAAAGTTCAATATTTCTGTAGTAAACATGCCTACTCACCTCTTTCAGTGCTGATGTAACAGTCTCTGAAGTGAAATTTCTCGGTTTGAATACTGAATACATGCATACATGGTGGTTGGATTTTTTTTTTTTGCTAGCTAGCAAATGCCATCAGGCTAATGCCAAAGGAAGGAGGATAACATAGCTGACCGTCAGGAAGCCAGATATCCTCTTGCTGTAACGTGCCAAACAGATTCAGACGCTCGCAGATGTAAAATACAGAAGGGGCTTTACTGAGAGAATCACAGTTCAAAGTCGTTGTCACAAAACAGGCAGGGGTCGAATCCAAAAGGCATAGAAAATACACACAAACATACATCTGACAATGCATCCAGTTCAAAAAGGGGACAGGCAACAGCGTGGTCGAAAATACAGGCAATGGGTCAAAAACAGTAATCCGAAATCAGGCAAACAAATCCAATGGGCAGAGCAAAAAGGCAAAGTCGAGAAAACGAAAGACAAAGATCATACACAAGATAAATTCCAAGAAATGAACGCTCAGTAGATCGCAAAAGTGGATACAATACCTCGCAACTATTCTGAGCTAAAGCCTGGGCTTAAATACTAAACTAAGTATCTCATATGACAAATAACACAGGTGCTTCACATCAGTATTCGGGAGATCTAGAGCGCTGATAGGAGCGCGGAGTCACGTGAGGAGTCAGGTGATCTCCCAGAGGATTCTGGGAGATTGAGTCCGAATCCACCCTAGAGCTCGGTGGATGCGTGACACTTGCAATCATATAACTTTGCTAACTGTCTTCAAATCATCATTAAAATTGGCCACGTTTACATGCAGCCTAATAATCTGTTAACAATCCAACTAATAGCTCTGTCGGAATTGACTAGTCTGATGGAGGCCTTTCGGAATACAGTTTCTACCCGATTGATCGAGGTGGGTAATCCTGTAAATAATCCGTTAAATAGAAGAATAATATCCGTGTAAACGCCTGTATCTGATTACATTCCCTATCGGAAAGTTTAGGTCCGTTCTGATCATGTTTGTCACGTCATAGTGAAAGTTTATACCATTCAACATGGCGGAGCAGAAACTGGTCTGCAGAGGAGACGAAGTTTATGCTCTGATCTTTAAAAGACGGCGGTGGGACGGACGTCCAGCTTATGTGTCTCAGAACATGGCGTCTTCCTCTCGGCCTTCATTTTAAAGTAATTAAAAACACAAGCGCTGCTCACTGCTGTTGTCTGACTCTGACTGGACTCACATGATGCTGCTTGTCATGGTAACGTCTACACTAAGCAGTTCTCTACACATAATTTTGGATCGGATTACTTGTAGTGAGTATGTAAACGGAGATTTTCATCAGATTGTTGAGTAGAGTGAGAATAAACACCTGAGTTTTAATCTACAATCAGAATGTATCTAATCAGATTGGCAAAAATCTTTGCATGTAAACACAGACAGTGAGATCATGCATTACTCAAGTGACTGAAATGATTCATTAGGTGAGGAGCACTGCACGTTTCAAAGTAAAGTTACAGAGCTAGCCACCTAGCTAGCTAGATACTCAGTTTGGCTCATTTTCCCTGGAAGAGAGGGCAAGGAAATTGTCTCTGCCTTAGATTCTGATTTGTTGGTTATCCCTGTCCTTTGGGTCGGCTTAGAGCAGCCGCTAAACATTTTTGCAAACTTCAACGGGCCTCATTCACCAACCATTCTTAAGAAGAAATTTCGGTAACACTTGAATGAATGTCACCTTTGTAAGCATCCAGAAACACATTCATAACATGTTATAATGCATTCATAAGGCATTATAAACATGGCTATAAATATTTATAAAGATGCATTACACTTTATAGCCATGTTTATTATGCATTATGAATTGTTAACGTAATACATTATAAGTACTGATCATAACAAATTATAAGAGCTCATAAGTCGTATTTGTCCGCTCTAAGTAAAGTGAAGCGTACTGTACTAAAGCCTCCTCCAGTGTTCAGAGTGAGGCTTCAAGTTGAAGTATTTACTGAAGGATTTACTGAAACACTAAAACATTCACAGTAAAGCACATTACAGGCTTCAAATGTCAGAGTTTAAACTAGAGCTGCCACCAGTGTTTAACCCAATGTGGGAAAGGTAATGTTCACCACCGTTAGCTTGGTATTTGTCTTTACGCTCTCCAAGCTGGGACTGACTTCTTTGGCACTGACAGTATAACATGTTATTGACACTACTTATAATGCATTATATCAACAATTCATAATGTATAATGAACATGGCTATAAAGTGTAATTCAGTGTAATTCTTTTTAAAAAATATTTATAACCATGCTTATAATGCCTTATGAACACATTATAACATGTTATAAATGTGTTTATAGATGCTTACAAATGTGACATTCATAGAAAGTGTTACTGAACTTTCTTCTTAAAATCATCTTATGCAGCATTCACTATGATTTTGACCTTCACCAAAGTTTTCTTATGTGAGATTTCTTCTTAGATACCTGAATCTGACGTAGACTTTTTCTCACAAATTTTTTCAGGAACAGATTTAAGAACAAACTTAGGAAGATATTGGTGAATGAGGCCCAATATCTTTACTGGGAACATGGTGAAAAACAACACCTTTAGCTTTCACCTTTTATATTTTTCTCACCCGAGCGTGCTGCACTGCACAGATATTCAACTGATGTATGCTTTGTTAAAGAAAAAAGTCAGTTTGTTTTATGGCTGATGTAGGTGAGCCCTATATCACAATGCAAGCAAGCAGCAGGAATGTGTTTATTAGCCTGTAGATCAGTGGCTCGCAGTCAGGATTTGACAAATGTGTGTAATTCATTATAGATATTATAGTGAACAAAGATGCTGACTGACTTGTGACTCGACTTGGATTGAAGAAAAGAAAAAATTGTAGCGTCTTGGCAAACAAGGAGACACAGGAAAGGCCATGATTTCTACTTCAAGAAGTGCTCTTTAGCTACACCGTCAGGAAAAGCACATAAACACAGTTGGGGATTGCAGGAAAGACCACTACTAGCCCTAACTCTTTCAAACAAGACCCACACTAACTAACCCAGAGCCCAATCCAAAATAACACACACACTACACTTCACACAAGGACAACGGCACTAACAACACCAAACAACAATATTTTTAACGTCCCTTTAGCTGAGGTGGGCAGGGCCTGCGGCACAGCTCCGCATACAATGTCTCTAGAGCACCTTCTGCGACCCAGAGAAAGTGTCAGCCGCCACATAGCCCCCTCCTCAAAGGTCAGCTATCCCAGTGACCTACACGGCCCGAGAACCAAAGGTATTTTTCTGCTTTCCTCATTTATTGCATACGGTACTTCAGTTCCGTCCATAAGCCTGAAGGTTTTTCTTTAATAAAAGTCTTGTTATTTGAAGTTGTGTTGAGGTGGACAGGTTTTTAGGGGGGTTACATTTGTGCAATATAATTCCTGCAGCTCATTAACAAAACTAACATTCTCTCAAGACTTGACTGGCACTCTCATTTCAGAGACTCTCATGAAAGGTGCTATGATGCCATGCTACGCTACTGAATGCTACCATAAATATAGTCACGTATATGGATATTAAATGCTAGTTTTATGCAACCAGATCCCCATATATACTCACACGCTATAGTTCACTGCACTGCCTGAGCCAACAGCAAGGCTATTTTTACTGTTAATCATGTAATGAGGCTGTTTGTTGTACATTTAGAGTTACATTAAAGGGCAAAACTGTACAAACTACTGCAGGCAGTTAACCTTTCATTCCAGCTCTTCTCCACATTACACGCTACACAGTTTCATCCACTCTCCCTCAGCTTTAGTGCCTTCATATTTCTCTCAAAGCAGAAATAGATTTTAGTCTGCTTTTAGCTCAGATGGTGGGATATGGGCTTATGAATCAGCACTGTGGGCAGATAATTGTTTGTAAGCACCGTATCATTATTGGTTCAGCATTATGATTTGAGTAATTGTTGGTTCAGATATAGTGACATGTTCATTATCTCATGTTCTGCTTGATATGCGCATAATGCATCAGCCTGGAATTTTTATTAGGGATGCATTCACATACTTTCTTTCAGACTACAAGTATGTGTTTTTAGTGCTTGCTCATACTGATGCTATACAAAGTGACCTACTTAGAATGAAGTAGTTGTTAGTGTAAATGAGTGCAGCGTGCTTGTAGCACGTCATGCACTACTCCAGGCTCAGGAAGGACGCATTTTACTTTATTTTCTCCCCAAACAAACAAACAAAACCACAAACAAAACCTAAGCTGGCCACTTTTCAGTGGCTTTAAACTAGACTTTTCAGTGATTTTCTCACTCAAGCTTTTCAGTTCTTCACTCTGTCTCTGCTGCTGCTGCTCGTTCATCTCTCTCCTCTGTTCCTTCTCTGCTCTTTTGAAAGGAGCACCTGAGCCCCCATCACCGCCCTGACTTCACAGCTCGGCAGCCTGGGTCAAAAGTGAGGTGTAGTGAAGCGGCCTCGCTGGGAAACAGGAACTGGGGCCCAGACGGTGGAGTTTGGGACTTGCATCCCACCTTTGTGCCTCTTGTGGCCATCATCGTCCCCTCTCTGGCGGCTGGCGTCCTCCTCATGCTGTCAATCACGTCCCGTGGGGGTGTTCGGGATTCGCGATGTCCCCCACTCACTCGCGGTTCTCCTCTCCCCATGCCAGGCTTCATCCTCACGCGGAGGTCGGGCCCTGCCTTCCTGACAGCTCTTGCGGCCATCACCAGGGCCCGGGGAACAGCCTCATCCCATAGTACCTTGACAGCTGAATTGTCAAATCTAGCTGATTGTAAATTATGTGCATTAGCTAGCTATGCTACATTAGTTTACTTGGATCAAGTTACATTGTAGTGAAGAGAGTGAGTTTTGTCACACTTTATTTCTGTATAGCTGTACGTAAAGTACATTTCATAGTTTTGATCTCATGCTCCTCTTCAGTGTCTTTCAACAACAGTCTCCGAAGCACAGTGACAGGAGGAATCACATCCGAGACTAATGCATCCAAAGAGCTCACTTGTCGAATTTTAGAAATCTTCTAAATTCTTTGGTGACTCACACTGTTAGTTTGAATACACCGTCAGAAATAAAGTTATGAAACTGTCACTGGGGCAGTACCCCTCTACTTACTGGGGTGGGATCTCAGTACCTTTAGTCAGGGAACATAACTGTGCCATAATCCACTGAAATGATATGTTCTAAGCTGTACTGACTCCACACACCCCGTCTCGTCTCCAGGCTTTTATTTTACTGTTCTGTTTAAAACATTCGGTTATGAAAAGGTACAAATACGAACTTTTCACCTGGAAAAACTTATATAAGGTTCACAATCAGACCTTAAAACCACTGTTATACCTTGGAGGGAACATTTACGCTGTTTGCACCTTGTTTGCAAAGATAGAGAAACTGATGTAGAAACACTGAATTTGACACATGCTTGGAGCTTTGAAGGTTAAAAGACACCAAGTTGTCTTTATTCTCCAGCTGTTGTTAGCCACAGCTACGCCATACATACCAAGCTTACATCTTCTATCTCAGCTCTACGCTCCACACACATATCCCAGCCCTGCCCTTCACAATAAGAGTCCTTAGCAGAATAATGTTATGACCTGTCTAAGGTTTGAGATGATCATAACATAAAAAAAGACAAAAGAGAGCCAGTTGACGTTTAAACAGGTCAAATTGTGTTATTTTCTCTTTATGCTGCTCTTTTGTACATACGACACACGAGAACGTCAGCGTGGGCATGCGCCAAAACAATAAACATAACCAGCCTAGCTAGAGATGCTAGAGAACTAACTTACCTATGCAAACATAAAGAAACAA